>NC_053160.1:3220099-3560661 GCF_016835505.1 Polypterus senegalus
GTGTCAAAAGAAAAGCAATAACAAAAATTCAAAGTCCATGTAAAAAGAGGGCAAGTTCTGTGTGGCATTAGTTTACATGATAATTTGTGTCTTCTTGGAAATGATCTGTAGACTAAGGGAATGGTTAATGGAGGAATTGATGTTGAGGTCTTGCATTGCAGACGCTGAGTGGATCACAAGAGCAAAGTCATCTACTGTATGCACTGAAGCTTAGCTATATAAGAAGTTGAGATATGAGTAAAAGCTTGTAGCCTTCATATAATGCAGAGAATTTTCATGACGCTCTAATACTTATCACTTCAGCACATGCATATATTAAAAAACATACCATCCAAGAGGGGGTGTGATTTGTCCAACTCCTCCAGGTGACAGTGAATAGAAATTGGGGATGTCAGGACCTGAATGATGATGTCTGGGTATACCTAAAAAAAAAAAAAAAACAGTCATAATTAATCAGTTGCAAAATGTTTTCTATACAGTTGGCCAATCTAAACGTCATTCTGTTCAGGTTAAAATCAAACCTTTAAATAAGGAGATCTTTATTAATGCCGAAAATTTCACAAAATAATTAGTTTTATTTTGCTGCCATCTTTATAAGGCAGCATTGTTAAGCTGCTGATCTGTTAGTTAAAAGCTGCAATTTGTTAAAACATGCAACAAAAAGTGAGCGTTAAATTGAATGGGAGAAGGGGGGAGGTGTGGAACAAGTGCAGAAAGCTGCTAGATGGAGAGCAAATTATGACTTTGTCTGTTTTCAGCTGTTTCCCTAAAGGCTATACAAGGTTTTGAAATTTGCTACCACAGAGGATCAGTAGTTAATTAAGAATCGTTTTCGGTCCCATAATGCTCGCCCTTGATATGATTCATTTGGCTCATGATTGTCACTACAGCTTGCACTAAGCTCTTCATCAAGCTGATTCCTCCGGGCTTCAAGGTCAAGAGCATCTGCATGAGGAGTATTGAGAAGAAAAATAAAGTCTTGCCAGAAAGGATCCGTCAACTGACATCTCATATACACAAAGCCCTACAGCTGTAAGAAATGCCTCGAGATTAAAAGCAAATCCTAATCCCAAATGGATCGCATGTCTTTTCTCTTTTCTCATCATCAGGCTGCTCTCAGAATTTTCTTTTCTGTAACTCCAGCTCCCAGCACAGGTAGGTCAGGCCCCACCCCCTCCTTCCCCTTGGCCATCGGTTTAAGAGACAGTACAGCAGGAAGTTTATTTTATAGTTCAAAGCCTTAGGCCTAAGTGGACAGGTTTGTACTAGGAGCAAGGTAAATTACATTTATTATACAAAAAGGTAGTATATAAAACACACAAAATTGAAGATTTCATTCTGTCCCTTAGCAAGTCAACTTACTGAACCATGTTCATATTCTAGGGGCCATTGTGATATCATGAGCACATGAAACGTTTTGGGGGATTATTTTCAATACCTTTAGCAAGCTAAAATAGAGTGTGATAAAACGGGTGCTCTTGCTAGCAGATACAAGTAAATATACTGTAATGCCCATAAAATACTGACTGAATAAACTTTAGAATAAATATTTACCCTATGAATGAAAAACAAAATGAAATATTGTGGCACCACATTCATAAACTGAGGTTTGATTTTATTTGTTAAGGAGGGTAGATCATTTTAAACCTCCGGGGCTGTAACACAAACTAGGACTAATACCATATCACATATCATGTTCTTACTAAGATGGTGTTAGCAGCTTAACATGCTTCAGTGGCCCGAGGGCAAGAGCCATGAAGCGCAACGTTTAAAGTCTGTTTGGCAGACGGCTGAGTATTGCCGTGGCATCACATCCTGTTTGGTCTGATGTGCTTTTAAGTGGTATATGGTAAATGGCAGACGGAAGGAAAAGCTTGTATGAACCTGGCAGATATACAGGAACCGCTGCCAGATACTCTGGAAATGCCTTCACATTGGGCCGTGCTTCTACACAGCACACTCTTTCTGAAACGAACTGACAAGCATCTGCTGAAGGTCAAGCACAGAATAACATGAGGGACACTGCTGCTTCACCAGGAAAGATAAGCAGTGCTTAGCCTGCCCTTTACACACAAGTATTTTTAAAGAGGGAAAAAAAATATGCAAAATATGCTATACGAGGTGTGGCAGAAAAGTAATGAGACTGGCAACACTGCAAGCGATCTGGTAACACTGCGCTGTTGTCCTTGATAGAGCCCGTGTATCAGTACCCTCCCATAGCTCAGTGCGAGTTTCAACTCCTTCCGTTAACTACGTGATTTTTGTGACTGCTATTAGCGAAGTTGTGTTTTTGGTTGTGCGTCACGCAAAATGGAACAGCGGAATTTGGAGCAACGTTGTGCCATTAAACGGCAAGTGTGACGTTTGAAAAGTTAAAACAGGCCTATGGGGAACATTCTTTATCCCGAGCTCAAGTTTTTCAGGGAGGCCTTCAACTTCGAAAACCAATGAAAACATCGAACGTGTGAACACTCTTGTGAGATCAGACCATCGTTTAACATTAAGAATGTTGAGTGAACAATTAAATTTGAACAGATTTACCGTTCATTAAATTTTGACTGAACATTTGCACATGCGAAAGGTCTGTGCCAAAATGGTACCAAAAAACCTCACAATTGAGCAGAAGGACAATCGAAAAAACGCATTCCTCTGGTTCCCCAGCCCCGTTATTCACCTGACCTCAGTCTGTGTGACTTTTTCCTTTTTCCTAAACTGAAAAATGTCCTCAAAAGGACGTCATTTTGGGACTTTAGAAAACATCCAAAAGAGTGTAACGGACATGCTGAAGATCATACCGGTTGAAGACTTCCAGCGCTACTACCAACAGTGGGAACAACGTCTCCATCGGTGTGTTGCTGCCTAAGGGAACTACTTTGAAGGGGATAACATTGATGTTTGAAAAAAATAAAAAACTTTGGTAAATAAAAAAACAGTCTCATTACTTTTCTACCACACCTCGTAAACAGTGCAAGATTCATTGCATCTCCCATTGCCCTCTTTCCCTTAATTGATTAATATCATATTAAATAGATTATTAAACAGGGGTAACCTGTCTCACATATTGTATTACAACTATCATAACTACCACCAAAAAATATAAAATCTATAGCAATATGAAACATGAAGTTTCATGTCACATCAATGAGCTGAAGCAGTGTTGTGGGCAACAATGGGTGACAATTCTTTCTCACAATATAATGGACGGATTGATATACCATAAAAAAAAAATTATCATTGCTGTTAAAGGTGGTCTTATAAGCTATGGTATCATATGGTGCACCACACACACGTATGTATCTATATAAATAAAATTTTAAACTGTCTGGATGCCTTATTTTGACATCCCCGCCCCCCAACAATCATGCAAAAACAGCTGAATGATTTTAACAAACATTTTGCACATGCATTGCTGTTTGAACATATTGGGAAGGGGGGCAGCCAAAAACCAGTGTTGATGTGGGATCTGTAATTCCCATTAGGGTGCACCAGTGCACTCCTGCTTCAAATTTTGTAGCAGCCAAAGTGGAATCTCATCTATGACTGCTGGTACAATGTTTTCTTCTCAACTAATTTGGATAACAATTCCAATTGTCTTGCAGAATTATAGTTTGTCTTTCTCTTTTATTCAGGATTGTGTTTAGCCACGTTGAATTTCCAAAAGCCAGTTCAACCAAATCTGTTTATTTATACCTGTGCAACACCAGGTACTTAGAGTAGCAACCTATAAAACTATAACATAGATATATAAACACCTGATGAAGGCAGGACAGCCAATATATATATATATGTCTTACATTCTTTCATTTTCAGAGTAGGAGTAACCTTTAACCTTCTTTTGTTTGGCAGATGCATGTTAATGCAACCCTTCACTAACTTTCTGGAATGCAATTAATTTCAAAAAGTATAACACATTATTTTCCTTAATCACTTTTAACACGTGTTGTTCTATACTCTTTGCTTTCTGGAATAGTTTGTTAACAATGGCTGACAAAAGAAACTTTACGATGGCTGCTCTGATATAAAACTCTCCTAGGAGGACAATGATGTTGATATCTGCACACTTAGTACTAGCAAATTTAATATTACAGAAGTAAAAATTTGTTGGTGTATTTATAAACAACAAAACCTGCTACTGTTAAAAACTAATGTTTTATCAGTAAATTCTGTACCGAAGTACAATCCATGAATGTAATACTGGATTCATGTCTATGAGTGAAACAAAATCTAAAGCTTTAAGTACCGCTATTTAAAAATTGAATGCAGACAACAGCAGACCTCTAAGTATAGTTTAAAATAAATGGTTGAGAGATGTCATTCAGATTAACTATTTCTGACAATTCTTACACATTATGTTCAATGTGGGACAACTATGTCAAGTACTAATGATTTACAGTATATGAAAGTCAAATGTCTTCAATATTTGGGCAGCTAAGAAGTTATAAAGTAGTAACATTCACAGAGCCTTAAAAGACATCACTGGGAAAACAAAATCAGCTTGGTAGAACATATAATTAAATGAGATTAGTTGTATTAAATTTTGCAATTGATTTTGATTAAAAATGTAATCATGTTATTGTTCGACATCTCGAATATATCTATACATATTTATAACTCTTTGCAATAATAACTATATATCTTGCTGTACACACGCACAAACTTTTAACAAAAAAAAAAAAAAAACACCCACAAGGCTTCTGCATGTTAGCTTAATATATAAGGGCAAAAACCCATTATGACTCAGTGAGGAATATGACATTGATATTTATGTCATGACATGTGAACCTTTACATTTTAAAAAGTAGTAAACTCACTTTTTTACATAATACACACCTGTATTTTTCACTGGTAGAGCTTCAGAAAGTACACAGAATAAAGTAGTATTAGTATTTAGAGTTTTAAGAAGAACCACAATTTTTAACGTTTTATTTCCGTTAATGATCTAATAAAGAGATAACTTGAGAAGAGTGGAAGTGCACCTGTGTCATGACCTCAAGAAGCAGATTACGGCCCTTGTTTGAGCTGTACACAGTATCATGCAGCCTCCCTCCTTCACATCAATGGCTCATCTGCACTTGTCACATTGATAATTCATCTCACTGCTGAACTTAGATCACTTTGCTAATGGTGATCTTACATTACTTCTCTTTTGTTGAGGGCACATTTCTACGGTGTGTGCTTCTCGTTATTTTCAAAGTCTACCAAATGACTGAAATATGACAAAATAATGTATCAACTCCCATAGTGGAAATTAATTCACTTCCTGTGCAACACTAATGAGCTCTCTTTACAAACTTAGTCTCCTGGCTTATTTATTCATTTATTTTCACTGTCAACTTAGAAGATTTAAATCCATTCTTGCTACACAAAATTTAAGTCCAAAATGTCCAAAATTACTGCAGAAAAGTTTAATGTTGGGTTGAAGTGTAAATTATTAATCATGTGACGATTAAAACGTACATGAACTGATCTGGGTACAATGGTCAAAATGACTCACCAGCACCTCCAACTTCAATAGACACCTGAGGGCAGGTTGCATTTCTCCGTCCTTGTCATGAAATTCTACTGCTGCACAGTGGAGTCCACACTCATTGGCCTCAACATATGCTGTTATGGCACCTGCTCAGCTCAAGAGGGTAAAGCACTGTAGACGGTGGTGAAGGGAGCACAGAATATGACCAGTACCCAGCCACCTTCTATTCAGGACATGAACAGGACTCACTCCCTTAGAAAGGCAACCATGATCATTAAAAGACATCTGCCTTCCTGCACAGCTGCTTTTCTCAGTGCTCCCTTCTGACCATTGTACTTGTATGAAGGACAGTCTCTATCTACAGGTCAGGTAGTTTCTGAACAATCATACAAATTCAAATATTGCAACACACACACACACACACACACATATATATATATATATATATATACATATATATACACATATATATATATACATATACATATATACATATATATATATATATATGCACACAAATGCATATTTTATATACTCTACTTATATTGTATTGTTGTCAAATGTTCCAAGGAGTCATGCAAGTAAGGATTTCAATACATGGAGTACACGCAATAAGAAGCTTGTTTTACAGGTCATATCAAATAAGGTCATGTCTGCTGCTATGTCTTGTGATGTAATGGTTAAGGCTTTGGACTTCAAACCCTGAATTTGTGGGTTCAAGTCCCACTGCTGACTCTGTGTGACCATGAGCAAGTCACTTGACCTGCCAAAAGAAAAACCAAGAAGAAAAAGTAACCTTTTGTATCATAAATGTTTAAAGTTACTTCGGATAAAGGCATCACCAAAATTGAATGTAAAATGTATGTCTTATGTAGAACAAGAAGAAAAATAGCACCTTGAATGCATGTAGTAAACAAAAAGAAAAGGCATCCAATTATTAGTTAGTTATCATTTAAATACACAAATGCATAACTAAACAAAAAATATGTCAAATATTTTGTTCTGACCAGCAAGATTGTTTCTTTTTGTCCAAATGAATCTACTCTCCGAGACACACTGGCCCTTGGGCTGACTTACTTTACTTCATAGTTTGACTGTTCTTTCCTTTGCTATGGTTTCACTAACACCCAAGTTTAAAAAAAATATTTGTTGGACCACTTTCACTCATAAACATGAGGCAAGAAGAGCCTGTGATGAAATATCTAAAAAAAATATACAGAACTACTCAGTTCTACAAGACACGCACTTAAAAAAGGAGCCACGTTTACCTTGTTTGGAGGCAACATCTTGTGGGTGGTGTCCAGAGTGTGGTCCTGGGGCGAAGTGCTCATCACTGTAGGTTATCAGAGGAGTGAGTGGGTGAACGGCATGAGAAGGCTGAACCACTGGAACTTTGTTTGACTGCATCAAAAAAAAAAAAAAAAAATTTAGGGTGAGTGCAAATAAAAGGTAACTACCACTGTAATCCCCAACACTTCATTCAATGGAATTCCTACAAAACATCTGGAATTTAAATTTTCAAATTAACACACTGAAACAAAATGTAGCCTTACATATAAGACTGTAACACATTAAAACACATTTTACCCATCAGAGACTTCAGATTTTTTTTTTCAATCTGCTTTCTCTCCACTTTCCCATTCTTGCATTTTCCAGTTGTAATTTTAAACTTGGATCACATAAAATTGATTACACTTCAACAGAAGTGCAGAATTTGTATAGGCCTTGTGTCATAATTTTACTAGGGCATGCAACATCACCTAACCTGGGATCAGTTCTCTTTGTCTGGCAAATGTTACTGAGATGTATTATAGGCACACACAGGCCTTTGAAAGATTTTGGTAGACATTATGCACTGAAAACACCTAAACTTACAAAAGCCATTTGAGCATCGTTATGTGTTGATGGTTTGCTCTAGAGCTCAGTTAATAGCTTCAGAATGAAGGAACATTCAGAATACAAGGATGTGTTCAGAGAGTATACTAGTAAAGCATTTTTAAAATTTCTAACTAATTATTTTAAAAGATAAAGTAATGTACACATTTACAAATATAAGTAACAAAAGATAAAATCAAACATATTGCTAAATGTATAAAAAGATCCATATTTAGGGCATTTTTATTAAAAAAAAATACATTCTTACACCTCTTCATAATAATCAGAAGTAAACAGTAATTTATAAATATTACACCAAGGCCACCTGACAACAGAGGGGGGAAAAACAAACCTCCAGATTTCAGAGAAAATGCCTCTAGGGCCCATGATCATTAGAAAAAGGACTAAAAAAAGCTGGCTTGATAGCTCATCAGCCCAAAATGTGCCAAGACTCTAACTGAAATAGGACTAAAGTCTAGTTCTACCATCAGTGATGCTACATCTGAGATTTTTTTCATATGTTTATACAAATACACACACATATACATATACATGCACATATACATATACATATATACACATATAGACATACATACATACATAAATACATACATGGAAAAAAGCATGTCTTTGGCTTCAATTTAAATACAGAGAAAGTAGGTCATTAGTATTTGAGGACCTTCCTGCTTACAGTAGATTTAAACAGCATAGGAATCAAGGACGTGATTTGAAGACTTTGCACAAATGTTAGAAATGTTTTATTCACACAAGAACCAAAGACAGACATATGGAATAAATTAACATTGTAGTGTGGTGAGGAGGAGGACTTCAAGCAACAACCTTCAAATCTTTACTTGTGTTTACTGGATGATGTCAAAATTAGGACTAATACTGCGCACTCTACATATGACGTGTTGCCCAGGAGCACCTTTATTTGCTCCACTATGATGAAATGGCACACAATCCTGACCTTCTCTTGTCATCAGATTGGCATAGGCGCTTTATATTGTGACATCATCACTATTGATATACAGGTATTGTGTGTTTGGCTTTTGGAGTTGCACTTACATAAATTGTTCAGCTACTGTTTTTCACCATATTTGAAGTTCCATGTTGCTACATGGGCAAATAAACTTAATTTCAGGAGTTTAACAAGGTCCTGTCCATTTATTGTACACTCTGGAGTACAGACATTAAGTTAGGCAAGGTAAAGCAGTGTTACTGCTTTTACAAATGCTACATTCAGGCATCTTTTACAGACATTTTAAAACATTTGAAAAAAATATTGCACAGTTGTTTAGTATTTTGATTATATGATGAAAGGTGTTTTTACATTTTTAACTAGTTTACACAGTATTCATTATTGTACTGTAACTAGAGCAAATAAGCAAGAAAATAATTTTGCTCTGTACATGTGACAATAATGACCCTATACAAGTCCCCCTTCACCTTCTGAACACTTAACTGTGTTTTAGATGTAATTTTAAATGGAGAAATGTCCCATTTTTACCCATCAAACTGCACTTAATAATCTAAAATAACAGTGTAAAACATGTTTTCAGAATGGTTTGCAAATGTATTTTAGATCACAAAGTGAAATCTCATTTATATGTACTTAAACCCTCAAGTCAGTACTTTGTAGGAGTCTCTTTGGCAGCGATTCCAACTTCAAGTCTTCTTGGTCAAGTATCTACAAGCTTGCCACACCTGCATTTGAACAGTTTACCCTATTTTTTCCAGCAGATACTCTCAAGATTTGTTAGACTGGATTGAAAGCATCTGTAAACAGCCATCTCCACACATGTAAATCTGGGCTTTGACCAGGCCACTCAAGGACACTTAGAGACTTGTCCTAAAGCCACTTCAGTGTTGTCTTGGCTGTATGCTTCATATCAAGATGACCTGGCACCCCAGTGTAAGGTAATGTTCAGTCTGGAGCAATTTTCTTTTGGAAGATCTCTCTGTATTTGGCTGAATTTATCAATCCCTTGATTCTGACCAGCCTCCCTGTCTCTGCCACTAAGATGTACCTCCTTAGCATGATGCTGCAACCATGTTGCTTTACCTTAAGGATGGTATTAGGTGGAGCATTATTCTGCCAAAAAGTGAACCATTGCCCCAGTCAGGGGTAGTGTGCAGTTTGGATTAAGGTTTCCTCAAGGACTGCTCTGCCCATGGCTGCATTCATCCTTTCCTCAATTATGACTGCTCTTGCCATTGAGAAGGACTTTCATAGAAGTATGCTGCCACCACCATTCTTGACCTTAGATTAAGATATTATACAGGTGTTAAGCAATGACTGTGCTTGGAGTTCTGTCCAGGCAGTTTTAATTTTTGTCTCATCAGACTATCAAATCATTTTTTCTTCCCTCACGCTCTCAGAGTTCCTTAAATGCTATGTGGAAACTCCAAGCAGGATTTAGCCACTCTACTGTATACATCTGACTGACTGAGTGCTGCTGAAATGGCTACCCTTCCAACAGGATCTCTCATCTTGGCAGAGGACTTCTGAAGCTTTGTTGGTGTCACCACTAGGTTCTTGGTCATCTCCCTTGCCAAGGCCCTTCTCTCCCGGTTACTAGGAAGAGTATTAGTCGTTCCAAACTTCTTCTATTTCAAAATTATTGGGGCCACTGTGCTCTCTGGAACACCCAAAGTTTTAGAAATGGTTTGATGCCCTTACCCTGCTCTCTGCCTTATCATAATTTGACTGAAGAGGTCTACAGAGAGTTCCTAAGCTTTCATAGCTTGGTTTTTCACTTGACATGCAAGACCTTCTATAGACAGGTACACATGTGCCTTTATAAATGATGCCCAATCAATTTAATTTGCCACAGGTAGACTTCAAGTCAAATAATCAAATTCTAGAAACATCTCAAGTCAAGTCAATTTAGGGAGCATGCACTGGTACAGTGCACTGCTGCACCCACTACACGACGAAACAACTCGGGATCCCAGTTTGAAAGATCTTGAGGAGAAATAAAGCAAATAGGGTGGTCCTGAGCAACTTTAGGAGTGCTGTAGCAATGGGTCTAAATACTTCTAGGAATGAGAGATTTCAGTGTTCATTTTTGAATAAACTGACAAATCTTTTTGAAGACATGATTTCTCTTTGTCATTATGAGCTATTGAGAGTATATTGATGGGCAAAAATGTCAAATTTCACCTTTTAAAATTAAATCTAAAACACAAAAAAGTGTGTAAAAAGTGAAGGGGTCTGAAAGGTTTCTAAATCCACTGTATAATAATGATATTTACTCATGTAATCAAGAATCTTGTGAACATGTCACAGCACTCAGCGAAGAGAGTTACACAAAAATAAACTGAATTAAATTGAATTGAAAAAGTTATATTTGAACCGTCATATGTCAATCAGAATGTACCCCTAAGCAGGCAATATTAACATATAGAATAGTTCTATCAAATGAGTGTAAAAATAAAATAACAGAAGACTAAAATAGAAGTAAGAATGGAAACTGTGCCTTAGGAGCTATGCTCTCCAAAGCCATGGTTACAGTTAACCAAATTAAATGCTATTGAATTAAAGTAAGGTGGTACGGTGGGTAGCGCTGCTGCCTCACAGTTAGGAGACCTGGGTTCGCCCTGCATGGAGTTTGCATGTTCTCCCCGTGTCCGCATGGGTTTCCTCCCACAGTCCAAAGACATGCAGGTTAGGTGCACTGGCGATTCTAAATTGTCCACAGTGTGTGCGTGTGGCACTGGCACCCTGCCCAGGGTTTGTTTCCTGCCTTGCACCCTGTGTTGGCTCCAGCAGACCCCCGTGACCCTGTAGTTAGGATATAGCGGGTTGGATAATGGATGGATGGATGAATTGAGGTACATCTTCTACTACAGTCTAACTTGCATCAAACCTAAGAAATTCTAATGGTTTCAGCATACACACACATACACAGCAAAAATAATAAACTGGGGTAAAAATGGCACTGACCCCACCCTGGAACATTAGCCTAGTCCAGGGGTCTGCAAAGTTGGACATAATGGCTACAGGATTTTGATCCAACCCAATGTCTTAATGAGAAGTTCATTGTTGCTCATTTAAGATGTTTATACTTCATTTTAATGGACTTGCTTGTTAAGATCTCCCACCCTTTACTGCTTATTTTAGTCTTAACCTGATTTTTTTTTTTTTAATTGTTGTTATTCTTGTTAGCAATAAGATGCAAATATCAGAGAGCAACCAGCAGGTCTCCAACTTACCTGTATGCATTCATTGTGAACTATCTGGTTTAATAAAATATTTGGAAGGAAACCAAAGTGAAGGAAATGAAGGACTGAGAATTTCTCATCTGCTTTAGGCTACAAATCATTTGGATGATATCCTTGGAAAGGAAAAAAAAAACTAAGATATAATTCCGCGCTCACGTATGATCAGAATTTTCAGAGCTCTGACTTGTGATGTTTCACCTTCCCAATTTACTGCATTCATTTTTTGGAAAAGAAAAAAAAACCATAGTAAATGTTCATCACTTTGCTCCAAATGCAATGCTCCAAACAAAACAATTGCATTTCTGGTTGACTGACTTTGCAGACCCCTGCTTTAGACCCAAAAAAGAGTATGAAACAAATTAATGATAAGACATTAAGGTCTGTGTCTCCAGTCCCTCAAAGAAATCTACCTGGTCAGTTTGGCTGTGGTGACATGATGAAAGAGGAAGCGTGAGTGTGAGTGTGACACACACGAAGAGGACACATGCCAAGAGAGTCGCCTTCAAAAGACGGCAAGTATAAATCTGGAAGCGAGAAAGGAGTTTCAAAAATAATGACAGAGTCTGAGAAACAGACATTACGGGAACATGCTCAAGAAACGGAGTGCCAGTGAAGAGACGTTTACACACATGGTAACAGAAAAAAACTCTGAAGGTAAATGTAGCGCAAGAGACAGAATAATGAAAAAAAAACAATGCTTGCTATAATCTGTCTTTAACAAGTACCCCGGCTAGTAAAAAAATAACACTAAAAAAAATTGGAACATGAGTCACAGATTTCTATATTGCTTGAAGAGTAATTAAATGACTAAATGAGGACCACCTTGTGGATTAAAGTACTTTTCATATGGAGCCCAAAATTTCTACACAGGTAAACTATAACTGTTTTCAAACTACTACATTGAGACTAATAAAATATGTAGAGATGTTAAAGTCATAATCAGTTATGCCGATATTACATGACTTTTACTAGGAGGGGATGTTAAACTGAACAACTGTATGTCAGATTACACAACTAAAATAAATTGCAGGGTATGACAAATTAAATGATTGTACAATGACTTTGCTGCACAATTTCACATTTGTAAAGTATTGTTAACTTCCCCTCTGACAGAATATATCATGCTGCCTGACAAAGCCAGCAGTGGGATCAGACAATAATCATGAACTTTTTTTTCTATTTACATTCCACCATCATGGTCTGGAAACCACGAAATAGGGAAAAAGATGTTTGGACAACCCAGGAAGTCATGGAGAGCTACAGTGCAGAAAGACCTCAGAGTTTGTAACATGGGAAGATGCACCACAGTTTGGCCATTTACAAGATCCAATGGCTGTCGATTGCTGCCTGATGCCCCATTAGGGATGGGAGGAATAATAAAGAAAGTTCTTAAAACACGCAACATCAGACAGATTACTCTTTTCTGTTTCTTTCGTCCAAAACAAGCATTCCATTCATTGTACTTTTGAGTGGGTGAGTGCTCATGTGTTGCCTGCTCTTCCGCACACACACTTGCCTGTCCCTACGACTGAAGACAAAATTGATTTTGTCAGGGCAAGTTGTAGGCTGGTTGGACTGAGTTGCTAGATGTATCAAACGACATGACCACCATTCATGTGAGCATGACACAACTGCTTCCAGTTTGCTAAGATCATGTAAAAAAGTTATGTAATATGACATGGCTGTTAAATTCCAGCACTTTGAACAGCTAATTCCTCTTCATATCATTACATTTTGAACATGTCCTGTGAAGACAATGCTAAACCTATTAATGCGGTACCTAACACACTCGCACCGCAAATCATTAGCACACCTGTGCACCTGCTTATCCATGCAATTACCTAATCAGTCAATCATGTGGCTACAGTGCAATGCATAACACCCTGCAGGTACAGACAGGTCAGGAGGTTCAGTTAATGTACACATCAAACAGCAGGCGGAGGTAAAAAATGTGACCTCAGTAATTTTGACTAAGGCATGTTTGCTGGTGCCACATATACTGGGTTCAGTATTTTTGTAAATGCTGATTTCCTACGAATTTCATGCACAGCAGTGTCTAGAGTTTACTCTGAATGGAGTGGAGAAGAAAAACATCCAGTGACTGGCAGCTGTGTGGATGGAAAAGAGTTCAGAAGAGAAGGCCCATACTGGTTTGGGCTGACAGAATGGCTATGGAAACTCAGATAATGACTCTGTAGAACCGCAGGAAACAGATTAATGCAGATGGTCTACAACGGCAGAAGACCACATCAGGTTACACAGGTTTAGCCAAGAACAGAAAGCTTGAGGTGCAGTAGGCACAGAATCACCAACTATGGACAGTTAAAAACTGGAGAAACTTAGCTTAGTCTGACCCATTTAAATTTCTGCCATGGTACATAGATGGTAGGGTCAGAACTGGGTCCCAACAGCATGAAGCCATGTACCCAATCTGCCCTATGACAACAATCCAGGCTGGTGGTGGTGTAATGGCATGGGGAATGTTTTCTTGGCATACTTTGCAGCTATTAATACTAATCAATCATCTCTTGAATGCCACAGCCTCCCTCTTTGAGCCTTGTTGCTTATCACGTGCATCCCTTCATGACTACAATTTGCCCATCTTCTAATGACTATTTCTAGCATAATGCACCATGCCACAAAGAAAGTCATTTCAACTGGTTTTATGAATGTGACAATGAGTTCAGTGTTCTTCACTGGCCTTCCCAGTCACCATATCTGGATTCAATAAAACATTTGAGATGTGGTAGAAAAGGATATTCACAGCATGAATGTACAACCAACAAATCTACAGAAACTATGTGATGTAATCATGCCAGCAAATACCAGAATCTCAGAGGAAAGTTTCCAACATCTTGATGAATCCATGCCACGAAGAACAGAGGCTGTTTTGAGAACAAAAGGTGGTCCTACCCAGTATTGGTATAGCCATCCTAAAGATTTGCTCAGCGAGTGCACATTTCAATTCAGTCATCTTTCCAGGTGTGGACATCCGTCATTAACCATTTGAGAATCTGTCTGACCCTCACCAATCACTGAGTGGTCCATAATCAGACTAAAAATATTTTCATGAGGACAGAATTGGTACCAGCCAGCCCAGTCATTGTTCTGTGATGCAGAACACCAATCACTAAAACCAAATGCCCCAAGCATTTATGCAGCTCTGCACAACAAATGGGTGTTTGTTAATTTGTGCCTTTCCTTCTTGTTAACCACCACAAACATAAGAGTGTAATTTGCAAAAAAGCAAATCATTATGATGAAGTACCTCCACTTCAGCTGCTTAGCTACAGAATCAGAGTTATAGACAAAATAAAAAGAAGGGAAAGACAGACAATTTAAGTCCATTCCTCCACTGGCAACTTCTATCTGCACAGCCTGTGACTGACCCCTGGAGCCATACATCTCCATAGCCGAGCCACCAGTTTTCCCCAAGTGATAGCATCCCCGCTCTTCTCTTAATTTTACGCTTTTCAACTCAGATTTGCTTTCCTGTGGGATGGAGATAAGGACCTCGAGGATTTTAATTTAAGCTGCAGCCTTGTCTTATTTAGGAAAGGCAGGGAGAAAAGAAGGGGAAAAAAAAGACTTCCATTTCCAACACATTGAATTGTAGTGGCTTGGATACATTATATAAATACATACACATGCTTGCTTTCAATTTTATGTATTTTAATATAGGCATGTATGCATAGACGCAGATGTTAACCCCACCCACTAGGTGCCCCTCCACCACAAACACCAAAGCACACCAACATCTTATGAGCTGCACCAATGAGACTGCAGCACTGCAGATTAGCTACGTTACCCCCACCAACACAGGCTGTCACTCCTCATTACTCTCAACTTCTTAATAAAGAGTCTGTAGTGCGCCACACTTGGGTGAGCTGTTCAAATGTGTACAATTAAACCAAAAGGAGCATCTGGGCCTAAAGAAAGATGGGATGACTGGACCTGCAGGTTCCATGAAACAAAACACACACAAAAAAAAACCAAAAAAAAAAAAAACACACAAAGTTCTTCTGGCTGTCTAAGCACAAATCAAATGTCACACATGATGCTTACCCCACTGTGAAGGAATATCTGAACAATGCCACTAAGTTTTTAAAAATAAATTCCTTTAAAAGCTTATCTGAATGGCAGCTTCTCTTCAAAAAAAAAAAAAAAATCCAAGAGCATCAGAAATGTGTCCAATTTACAGAGCGCTTAATTGCTGTCACGCCACAGTGTCAAGTCAGCCAACTAGTTGGTTGAGTAATGCCGCAAATTTGCACTGCGCAGGTAGCTACAAATACAACAGAACTATTTATTCTTTTAGGGCATAGCAGATAGCTGGGAAGTTGGTGACATAATTACAAGTCAGCACCAACAGACTACCCCCCACCCTTCAGCTGCTGGACACTGGCCCCCATGGTGACCTACTCATTTCTCATGCCCTAACAAAATGGAAAGCATTTAGTCAGTTCAGCACAGCCTGCAGCAAAGTGAACATCAGCACAGTGCACTACGAAAAAAAACAGCTTGTTGAGCTGAATGGCCCGTTCTTGTCACAATTATTCTAATGTTTAAAGTAAATAAAACAAAAGAAAGCTCAGAAATAATAGCATGTCACATTTGGCTTTTACAAGTGGACAAATGTTGCAATTTTATAAGCATTTAACAGCATTTCTAAGCCCCCTTGCCACTTTTCACAGGCTACCGTCAAGAGTTCACATTACAAAGGATAAGCCCTTGTGAAATTCACTCTTAGGATGGGGTAACAAATGGTGAGGCGCCAGCCTCTAAATTGCAAGAGGATGCAAAATCAATTGAGGAGACAAAATGGTTGTGAAATTTGGAGGCACCCAAAACTCAAAAGTTAAAAATGGGTAAATAATTCCATCTATTCAAATGGCTCTAAGTTGAGATTCTCTTCTAGGTCACTGTGAATTTGCCTTACTGAAATTTTACAAGAATACAAGTGGATTATGGGGTTGTGAGCTTTTTAAGACAATTTACGATTGTTCTATTGGAAGAATAATCCAAGTTTAAAACACAGTAATATAAATAAAAATGTTGCAGAGTCACAGGCTCTTAAGCATGAGCAGCAGATATGTACAATAGCAACATTCATAGGAAGCCACGTTTTACATGGACACTAAGAAATTTTTCATATCGACAACTATAAGAGCTGACACATGTATATGTCCCTTATTTTCACAAAGGGAGTGTTAATAGGTATGAGGTATCTGTGACTACCATTTTAAACAATACCTTTCAAATTGAATCACACTTACTCATGCCGCAAATTGTTGTGTACAGTGGGTTCAAAGTGTATTCAGACCCCTACACTTTTGTCACAGCCTTGTGCTACAATTCCTTAAATTCATTTTTTTTTTACCCACATCAACCGAACATTCTATACCCCAGAATGATAAAGTGAAAACAGGATTTTAGAATTTTTTGCAAATTTCTTAAAAATAAAAAAACTGAAATATGATATTCAGTTGTTTTACTCAGTGCTTAGTTGAAGCCCCTTTGGCAGGGATATTTCAGCCTGATGTTTTCATGGTTTGCTGTGACAACCTTTGCACAACTGAATTTGGGGGATTTTCTGTCATTCTTCTCTGTAGACCCTCTGGTGGACAGCTATTATCAGGTCTCTCCAAAGATGTTCATTTGGGCTTAAAATTTGGGCTATGGCAGGGCAACTCTAGGAAAATCCCAAAGATGTTCTTAAGCTGCATCTGTGTGGTCTTTGCTTTGTTCTTAGGGTCACTGTCCAATTGGAAGGTGAACCTTTGGCTCAGTCTGAGCTCCACAGAGCACTCAGCAGGCTTTTGTTAAGGATGTCTCTACAATTTTCTCCATTTATCTATCCTTCTGCCCTGACAAGTCTTCCAGTCGCTGATGCTGCCACCATTGGAAAGGTATTGCACAGGAGACAAGAAGTGCCTGTTTTTTTCCAAACATGATACTAACCTTGGTTTCAGCAAACCAGATAATCCTGTATCTTGGTCTATGAGTCCTTTAAGTACCTTTTTGAAAACTCCAAGGGGGCTTTCATGTAAATATTACTGGAACAGGTTTCAGTCTGGCTACTCTGTCATAAAGCCCTAATCACTACAGTATTGGTCATCCTTCTGGAAGTTTTTACACACACAGATTCCTGGAATTCAGTCAGAGTGATTATCAGGTTTTTGGTCACTTCTAAGGTCCATCTCCCACCCGATTGCTCAGTTTAGCTATGTGAACTGCTCTAGGATAAACTGTACTTCTTCCAAATTTTTTCCATTTATTCCAACTTAGCTAACAAAGTATGTAAGTGTGGTACTATACAAGATAGACAGGCATGCTGCTATAGTTCAAGTTCAAGTTTATTGTCATGTGCACAGTAAGGAAACACGCTTCCCTGTACAATGAAATTCTTTCTTTGCTGTCCACACCAAATGACAAAACCAACGTATAAAGATAAACATAAATAATAAGTAGCAGATAGATAAGTAACAGAGGCAGCATAAAGTATAAAAACAGAATAGAAGTAAAATGTGTAATTGTGCAGGTAGGTTTGTGATGGACAAGTCAAAAACAGCTGTGTGAGGTCAATAGAATGAGGTGGCTCATGGTTATAAACTCCAGTCAGTTATTTGGGAGTCTAATGGCCTTGGGGAAGAAAGAGTTCTTTAGCCTGGAAGTCCTGCATTTCATACGTCTGTACCACCTGCCTGAGGGTAGAAGAGTGAACAGTTCGTGTTGGGGGTGGGTGGGGTCACTGCGGGGTCTCTGAGGATTGAGGCAGTTCTCCTGCGGACTCTACAGTTGTAGATGCTCTGCAGAGAGGGCAGTGGAGTCCCGGTGATCTTCTCAGCAGTCTTTACCACTCTCTGCAGGCGTTTGCGGTCCATAGCAGTATTGATGCAGCTGGTCAAGATGCTCTCAACAATGCAGCTGTAAAAGTTGCCGATGATTTTAGTCGACATACCAAACTTCCTCAGCCTCCTCAGAAAGTACAGTCACTTTTGAGCCGTCTTGACCAGTTGTGTTGTGTTAAGAGTCCAAGTGAGGTCCTCACTGATGTAGACACCCAGGTATTTAATACTGCTCACCCTCTCCAATTCAATATAGTGTGGCCGCGAATGGCATCTGAGGTGGACCTGTTGGGCCAGTAGGCATACTGCAGGAAGTTCAGAGTGTCCGGTATGCTGCTCTGAATGTGGGCCAGCACCACTCTCTCAAAACACTTCATGATGATTGGAGCGAGTGCTATCAGCCTGTAATCATTCAGGCAGGTGGATGGGCTTTTTTTTAGCAAAGGGGACGATGATCGTAGTCTTAAAGCAGAACGAAACGATGCGCTGACTGAGGGAAAGGATGAAGATGGAGCAGAGAACATCAGCCAGCTTGTTGGCACATGCTTTGAAAGCCCGCCCAGGGATGCTGTCTGGTCCAGCTGACTTACGGGGGTTGATCTTCCTTAGTTCTTTGCGTACCTGACCTGAAGAGACCATTGGAGGAGGGGAGGGTGCGTGCCTCCACTCTGTGCTGTTGCTGGATGTCTCAAAGTGGGTGTAGAAAATGTTGAGATCATCCAGCAGACTGTCTGTGGAGCTGATTGTGCTGGTGGTGGTCCTGTAGTCTGTGATGTGCTGTAGGCCCTGTCACATACGTCCTTAGTCAGCAGTAGAATAGAAGCCCTCCAGCTTCTCTCTGTACTACCTCTTGGCTGCTGTGATGCGGGGAAAAGGAATTAAAGTCAAACCAATTATTTACAACCACTATAATGTAAAGAAAATTAGCAGGAAACTTATGCTACTCATACCAAACATTACAAGTGTGTCACACAAGACTGGCACAACTGCCACTGTATGCTGTCTCACAGCCCCTGGACACCAAGACTGATCTCCACAATATGCGATAGAGCATTAACCTGGCACTCCTGGAATTGTGAACAATAAGTTGAGGCAAGTCTCTAAACAAAATGGCTGTCTGTCTTGTTTACACTAGCGAAGAAGTGAGCTACTCCCATTTACTACCAAAATAAGATTTATTCAGTGCTTCAAAGCACTGTGATAATGCCAGTTAGCAGGGTGGGCAAGATGAATTACTTCATTGCTAAATATGGATATGCAAACACTAAATTTGTGTCATTCTTTTGGTTTTTGAAGCCAAACAAATGCCCATTCATATAATCCCCAAAATGTGACAAACTTCATAAAAGTGCATAGGTCATATATTTGAAAGGGACGGTGACGGTGACGAGTGTAATGCAATCCACCAGTTAAACTGCAGGGAGAGTTAATATTTTACTTCTAGACCAGCATACAGACAGCAAAAACAGCAGTTCTGAACAAATAGGTGAACATAAAGCTGATAAGTTTAATTTCACACTGGAAAAGTAAAAAAATATATAATAATAATAATAGGGATAGATTTGGAAGAATAAAGTTCCAGGATTTTGTGACGTTTGAAAATCTAATCAATCTGATTCAGCCGTTGCACTCTTTAGTTTGTTGTTAACCAGCTATTGATGCAAATATAAATCTTACAATAGCAAATGCTACAAACTTAAAAGGGATTCTCTGACAAACTGTACTTTAACAGCATGGTGTTTCAAAATCAGATTTAAACTTATTTAGATTAAAATACCCTGATTTATCTTGGAATTCACTCTAACATTACAGATAACACAATTCTTGAATGTTTAGGTTTAGAAAGCTATATATTTTTCAGTTACTGGAGAGAAAATGTCCGAGAATGAATTTGGAATGTGCACATGGCAAGGTAAATCAGGTAATCCATGTTGATATTATCTTTTATAAACTCTTTGCTGAAATCCACTCAGTATTATAAAATGTCCCTCCCATTTGTTATTACATTGCAGGTATCTCCATGTCCATCACACATTAAAAGGCAAGGCCTGTATTGTATTTTGAAATTCACCAATGGCAATAATCGCTTACTTAAATGATAGCTGGGTAACGTCTTGATGGGTATATCAGCATTTTAAAGCTGCAGTTACTACTGTGGCAGTGTGGCATAGTTTTTAGCAGGCAGTGTAGTGTATTGGTTAAGGCTTGAGGTTGAGGGTTCAAATCCTGTTACTATGTGAAAATGAGCAGGTCACTTCAACTGTTTGTGCTCCAACTGGAAAAACAAAAGAAATGGAACTAGTTGTATCTTAAATGAAGCAAGTCACCTTAGATAAAGGTGTCACCCAAAAAAGTAAATGTGCTCATGTTTATATATTTTATACTCTATTACAGAAAAAATGACAATATTGCTCAATTTCATAAATGAGTTACTTTTAATAAAAAGTGGTTGAATGGGATTTCTGTTTTTGACATGGTATCAAAAGGTATCCAGTACTGTGAAATTCTGCTGCTATTGGTAGTAAATACTAAAATTCTGGCTTTGTGATACCCCAGCTCCTTAACACTGTGTGGCAGACTTGCAAGTGTAACTTATTTAAAACACCCATATTGACCTAATGAATCAAAAGCAAGTTACAATCAAGGGTAACAGTCACTAGATTGTGTAAGAAATGGAAAACACACCTCATATTAGTGATATAATTATTTTCGTCTGAATTTGGTCAAATTTACCAGAGATGTCCTCCAAAACACAAAAACTTTTACTTTTTTCCTCTTTTCTGTTCAAGTCAATTATCAGCATTTGCTGAGTGGGAAATAAGCAGCAGGATTTTAATAATAATTACTTCCCGCTTCAGTCATTGATATGCAAGGAGGACTCTACTAGCCTCCAGCTACAATCAGAGTGTGTTACACATTGTGAAATGTTTTGCTAACAGTTTAGAAGGCTATGGAACAGACAGAGAGAGAGAGAGAGAGAGAGAGAGAAAAATAAAAACTAAGAGGTGGTAAAAGATTTTAGAATGGACAACAAGTCTAGAATATCAACATTTTGTTTGAGTATCCAAAACATCATTCCATTTTAATTTTGCCATCTTTAACTTATTTAGCTAGCACAAATTCAGAACAAGGGGGTAAAACAACCCAAGGCAACTGCAAAAGCTATTGTTAATTAAAAAAGTTCTGCATCCAGGAAAATACAAATGGAGCATCACGGGGAAGCTCTGTGGGCAAATTCTGCACATTGTTAATCTTACAAGATTTTTCCCAAGGAAACAACCTATCACTTTGAACATTGAGTAATCTTGGGAATCTATAAAAATATTGAAAAAATCTCTTTCATTTCTGAACGCTTTATTGCATTGTAGATTTGACTCTAAATGAATGAATTTGTCATTTTTGCCTATCAATCTACATTTAATAAACTGTGATGACACAGTGAAAACATTTTGCAAACCCTCCCGAAAACATTAAAAATAATGAAATTTCTCATTCAAATAAGTATTCATCCTTTTTGCTGTGGCACTCCAGATTTTTCTCAGTTGCATCCTGTTTGCCTAAACTCTCCTTGAGAAATTTCTAGAATTTGACTGAAATCCACCTGTGGCAAAATGAATTGATAGAACCACTTTTAGAAAGGCACATGTGTGCCTGTGTACATAAACTCCCACAATTCATACTGCATGTCAGGAAAAACAACAAGCCATGAAGTCCAAGGAACACAGTAGACTTCTATGATCTAACTACAGTGAGACACAGATCAACGTAAGGAAATGAAACCATTTCTAAAGCTTTGAGTTCTCCATGGTCTTGATAATTGTAAAATGGAAGAACTTTCTAACCAGCACGATTCTTCTGGCAAGATTGGCCTTGATCAGAGAAGTGACAAAGAACCCAATGGCCATGCTAACAAAGCTTCAGAAGTCCTCTGCTGACATGGGACAACCTGTCAGAAGGCCAACCACCTCAGCTGCACTCCATCAACCAGGTGTTTATGGTAGACCTACCTGATGTAAACCACTCTTGAGTAAAAGGCATGAGGAAAAAAAATTCTCTTGTCTGAGCTCTGAAGATACAAAAATTTGAATTCTTTGGGCAGAACTCCAAACATTATATCCAAACATTAAGACCAGGCACTGCTCATTACCTGCCTATTACAATCCCTACAATGAAACACAGCTGGATCACACTATGGAGATGCTTCTCGGTGGAATGGCTCAGCCAAATACAGAAATCCTTGAAGAAAACCTGCTCCAGAGTGCACACAACCTCAGACTAGGGTAAAAATTCACTTTTCAGCATGATAATGACCCTAAGACAACAATAGAGTGGCTACAGGACAATTCTCAGACGGTCTCCGAGCGGCCTAGCCTCAACCACAGAACATGTGTTGAGAGATCTGAAGATGGTAAATCTGCAGATACTTCCCATGCAATCTAATGGAGCTTGAGAGGATCTGCCAGGAAGAATGGGAATAACTGCCCAAATCCAGGTGTGTAAACCTTGTAGAGACCAATCAAGACGAATCAGAGGTTCTACAAAGTACCGAATTAAGGGGCGGAATACTTATATTATTGAGAGAGTTCAATTTTTGCTTTTTAATAAACTTGCAGACCTTTCTGAAAAAGTTTTCACTTCATCATTATAGGTTATTGAGTGTAGATCGATAGGCAAAAACGGCAAATTTGCTCATTTAAAATTAAATGTACAGCACAATAAAGCGTGGCAAGTGAATTGGTATAAATACTTTCTCAATCCACTGTATCCCTGAAGCCACTATCAGGAAAACGTAAGATCGATTTGTATCCGAAAGCATGGAAGTCCAGAACAGTTCCAAAAATGTCACTAAAGGGGGAATCCAATCAAAAAAATTTTAAAGATTTATTGGTTTACAAAAAATCTCTGAAATTACATGAATCTCCATAGAGCACAAAAATGACACAACAGCAATTCCAAAAAACATCAAGCCCCAACTACAGATTCAAAGGAATGGTCAGAAAAAAAAAAGAGTGAAAAAATAGGCCAGGAACCTTTGGAGGTGGGGCTAAGGAGAAAAAAAAAAACAAAACAGCACAGTTGAGCACATGAATACTCAACACCCCCCAGAGCATTCAAGATGAACCACCAGGAACACTGGGAAACCCCTGCCTTTACAAGGCTGAGGGCAATCTGTGGTGGTGATGGACAGGTTGTCCTGTCTCTTTCAGGACCTCCCACAAACACACATGGAATATAACAAAATATACATAGATACAAAGAAACTAAGTAAATAACAATATTAACATAAACAAAAGAATCAGAAGTTGAACAAGATAATTAAACAAGACTTTGAACTCCAGCCAGGTGGGACTCCAGGCTGATGCATATTGTAACAGATGCTGGCAATGGGTACAATTTGGGAATGAAAAGTGCGCTAGCATTCATAACAGGAAATCTACATAATTGTGTGTCTTTTGACTTGGGGGCAGAAAGTTACTGCAGGTAAATGTACTATTATAAAATATTCATAGTATTAGAACAATGATGATGATGATGATGATGATGATGATTGGCCATTTAACCCTAAACATTTGTCAAACCTATTTACAAACAAGGTGTGTGTATTGAAATTGTACAGCAGCCAGGCACAAAGATAAGGGATAAACTCTAATATTAAAGAATGAAAAACAAACCTCAGTTTTGCCATTAGTATTGTAAACATTCAAATATGAAAATATGTTACAGAAATATATAATGTTACAGGTAACCAAAGCCTATATACCTTTGGAGTGGCAACCACCCCCTGCCCCCCCCAATATATTTACTAATATTAGTGAAGTCTAACACATCAGACAAATGAAACACACTGGGAATGAATGACAGAAACAGCAAAAAAGAGCAGAACTTTCCCCAAAACATATTACAAATATATATTTTGGGTAAGAACATTAACACAAAAATCAAATTTGGACCCATAACACATGTATGGATGCCTTGTTATGCTGTGAAATCAGTCAGATCAGGTCTGCGGCTATTCTCGACCACTTCTTACCTAACTGCTACACTGGTTTCCCCTTCACCGACAATTGCAAGACATCACACTTATAATATGCAGTTAAACATGGTGATTATATTCAAACCAAACCAAGACACAAAATACAAGATCAACAAATGCATGCACAACTCACAAACACAAGACAAGCTCAACACAATGTAACCACCAGTCCGAAAAACAGTAATTGTGATGATATGAAAGTTCAATCCATAATCTGAAGAAACTCCGTTAAACACAGTATGGAAGATGGAGAAGTCTTCCACAGCCTGCACTTTGCCCACTCCTCCAGGATACTTTTTCCTAACATGCATTACAGTAACAAGTAAATTCAGAGCTAGATGGTATAGGACAGGCCACTGTCCTGGTAGGTCATATTTCCTGTGGCCAAAAAAGTCTTTTTCTTCCTGCAATTGTCGAGATCCTCTGAATTTGAAAATTGCTCCTCTGCTCACGACCTCCTGTTTCTTTTAAACAACTTCCTGCCCTTGTAATTAACCAGTTCACAATACACATCCTCCTTTAAAAACGCAGATCTTATCCCCGCTTCAGGCAAGTCAACGCAGTCAAAAAGAGTAGACAAGCAATAAGGGGAGGCAACAATATTGATGTAACATTATTATATATTCCCTTCCCCAAATAATTTTGTGGGGTAAGTAAGGCTGCATGTCTGACACATTGCTAGCATCTGAATTAACCCAGCATTTGTTTGCCTCAGTACTTCACTGACTGGGCCTAATTTTAAAAATATCAGCTGGATTATGTGAATTTCCCCTTGGGATTAATAAAGTATCTATGTATGTATCTATCTAAAATATTTTTGCTGGACCAAACTATCTCAACTGTGAGAGTCAATCATATGTTGTACAGTGCTACCTAATAGCTAAAGGGCAGGTCGGCCATCCACAACACTTATGAAATTCTACTTCAGGACATGTGCAGCTTCAAAGTAAAGTGCACCATAACAATTAACATGACAAGGATCACATATGGGTTGTCTTTCTTAGTCTTCTGTCCCAAAATAATGTTAGAGGCAGCTGCAGAAGACATAACAATTTTGCACACTTGGTGTAACAGCTAAAGGCCATAGAAACATGTGGTTACATGCTTTGTCATTTACATGGGGAGCACGGGACCCGCATACAAGCACCCAAGTATCAGATGTCACACAGTGACTGTGCAAACAGGTAGGCACATACTGTAAAACTCCTTTAAGGCCAAATAGTGCAATGAGAGGAGGAAACAAATCTCCCTACAAAGAAAGAAACTTTCTGAAAAATGTACTATGGCAAACAAACATTTTAATTTGTTCCTTTTAATGATGAATACCATGTATATTGAATAAAAAAAATTAGAAGTACACTACTGTTCCAGGTCATCATTATTAGAGCATTGAGCATCCAGCGACTCCCTCAGGGCTCAAACTGGAAGTGACTGCAGTTGCTCTTTAAAACTTACAAAAACACTGAACTGAGCTACCGGGCTCAATTTCAGTGTTGCAATGTTGTTCAGTGGGAATTTTAACATATAGCATATAAAGACTGTCTGATCTATCTTAACATGTGCACATCCTGAATTTATCTCCTTGCCATTTTCACTCTTCTAACTGAAACTACTGCTTATAACCGCCGTAATAAATAATACTACAAATATTTTATAGTATTGTCGTATTCTCACTAGCCAGTTTAGAGACAGAGTTCAATCCAGGATTGTTGGGAGAAGCAGCTAAGGAAATGGATCTTTCAAGAGACAACTAGAGCCGTGTTCGCAACAATCTAAGGAAAAATACAAAGCATCTGGTTTTATGGCAGCTGTTTATGGCACTTTATTAAAAGGCGAATAATCTCACCACTCACTCACAATTAATTAGGGACATAATCACACTCATAAAGCTTGCATAAACAGAGTATTTTTTATTTCTCAACTAATCGTATAATGGCGTAAATAATGGAAATAATGATAGCGTCTATTATACCCTGAAAGCACAGCAGAATTAGTGATGGGCAGTTCACTAGCAAATTGTTCATTTTAAATGAGTCTTCAGTGAGTTAACAGGAAATCGATTCAGCAGAGCTTGGTGGGAGTGCGGTAGCACATGCGTGATGTCATCAGCATCAGGCAGATGTTTAAGGAGCATGGGCAAGTGCCTCCCATCTGATTTATGATTCTTGTTCACTTCTCTTTTGAGTCTTTTGGGTTTGAACTTTGTTAGCAGTGAATGTGAACTCTGTCACTGCTGATTCTCTCTCTGAACCAAGTGTTGTCAACTTGTTAGTCATACAAGTGCAGTAGAGTAACACCACCTTTATAATAGAGCATATCAATTGTTTTGTACAATGCATTATTGGAATTAGTTTAATATTGTTTATGTATGTTGTTAAAAAGCAATATGTTAATAACTTTTAGGAATTAGTCACAGAAAACAGCATTTTAAAATATTATTCTAATTTCTAATAAGTCTTTACTTTCAAGTTTACTTTAAATGCACCCTTCATCATTCACCAATTCTTTTGAAATTAAACTGAACCATTACCTGCAAGAGACACACAATTCTTATTCATTTGAATCACAAATTTAATCATTACCCCAAAATGAGTCTTGTTCACTTAGGATTATAAAGTGTATATATATATATATATATATATATATATATTTTTTTAATTAGGCATTCCACTATGCTGTCATGCTGTGTACTTTCAATCATTATACAGAATTATCAGCATCTTTAATATATTTAATATAAATAATAATGCGTTAAATTATTTAATTATTTATTTGTAATTAATTAAAACCAAGCAATATTGGGCACATGCTAAAGTCACATGCTAAAATGAATGCCCTGATATACGAGTATCATAGCTCAATTCATGAATGCATGATGGATTTTCTGCAATTTATCCATCCTTCTGAAACTTCCTTCTTTAGTTGCTACTAGACTATCTGTCAAATTCATCCCACTAGAAGGTGCTACAAGCTCCAACCACTGCATGAATTTCAAAAGAAAATATCTGATTGGAAGGCAGAGAATATATTTTAAGCAGAGAGAAATTGACTGATTCATAGTCAGTATTGCCAGATATTTGCCACAGGGCCTTGACTTAAAGATACAATTAATATTTTTTTCCCCAGTGACAGCTTTTTTTTCTCTCTTTATTTTGTTCAGGGAATAAAATAACAAAACAGATATCAGCTGGAAGAAAATAGACTTTTAAAAGCTATCTGGAACAATGCAATTTTTTGTTTGAATTACGTGGGCACTTTTCCAGATGCTCTGCAAGTGCCGAGTTTGTATGTTCACCTTACATTCACAGAGATTCCTACAACAATCTACACTAAAGGCATGCAATAAGACTGGTAGCTAAATCTAACCCCTAAAAGGCAGCTCCTACCTCATGCCAGTTGCTTAAAATAACCCTAAATTGGACAAGCTAGTCAAAAAGATTGTTAGTTAAAATGGTAATAGTCCTTATGCAGTCTTTAGCCCACAAATGACAAACAATATTTGTGTTATAAGTAATTTCAGACTGACTGTATTACATGGGAATTTGTAGAAACCTGAAAAACTTTGGTTGCGTTTTAGTGTGTTTAATCACTTAATAATGTTGACACACTTTCTTTGTTCAATTGAGCTGCTGGTTTTTATTTCTACTCAATAGCTCATGCTTCTCGTTTCAGTGTCCAACAATAATCATCCAACTTTGATGGATTCTGGTGGCCCTGATACTGCTTTTCAGCAGAAATTAGCAGGGAAAAAGCTCAGCATGTTGCACTACATGGTTTTGCATGTTTAAAGCATGTTGTCAACCAAATGGATGTAGTCTGGTGCTCTGTAGTTGCCTAGAAAATTCTCAAATACTCCTCTGAATGCCTGACATATGATTTCTTCCAGCCCTCCTAGCAGATCTTTGAACCTTTTATTATGGATGATGCATTTGATTTGAGCAATAACAAAAATGCCTTCCTTAATCTTATCATTAGTTACTTGTGGAAGAAATCTGTCTCAAATACCAAAATCCTTCATCTTCCTTGTTCATCAGTCAAAGATCTTTGTTGGGTTGATAGGTGGTTTAGGAGCCACACTTTTTTTTTTTTTTAAATAAAACCCTGGAACCAAATGCTCATAGAGTGGCTAGTTCTTTTTAATGTATTGGTAGTCTTTCGCAAAGCTGTCCCATTCGCAATACTTGGCATATCTTAGCTGCAGTGACTCTACTTTTAGATCACTACATGCAGTTGTACTATACAAGTATGCTTCTAATATTAAAGGTAATCACAAAAAATAGGTGACTGCAATAAAAATGGAGGTGGGGGGTGGGGGTAAATTTAAAGGTAACTTTCATAATTACAAGGCTACAATCCATAAGACAAACGAAAAAAAAGTGTTCCGAAAGCAAATTCTTCATTGTCCACTATTATTAATTACATACCTTCCAAAAATGCCAAAATAGAAATAAGGAACTTGTCTTACAAAGCTAAAGGGACCTTCCATTAGGAAGGTCCCATTACTCTACTGATTTGAGGGGTGGTGTTGGCCAAATTGATCACTTTATATTGTAGCATCAATCTTGGATCCTGGGGAGCTTCTGTGGCTGCAGGTTTTTGTTTCAGGAACTTTAACTATTAACTAATTCCTGCTGCTAATAGACTGCACTGAATCCCAAAGTAGAGTCTGGCTTTGCTGGAGCAGCTAGATAAGATAGAAAGGCAGCAGTAAACAAAAAGTAAACTTTGATGTTGCCTTCTATTACCTGTCGAGCCTCTTCATTAACAACAATTATAATTATTCTGATGAACAGAACGGTGGTGCCCCAAGGGCCATTCCATTGACTTCGATTAGAGATTACAGATCAGGGTCTATTGGACTCTGCAAATGAGTGTTAATAACAGGTTTAAGAAAACAAATGCCTCCTTCCCTACTAATTCCATGCTGTCAAGTTTCCTGGTAGCCAACCGCTCAACAAATTATTTGTCACAAGACTGCCACCAGCACCAAATGGGATGGGGGAGAAAAAAAGCCAGAGAATAGTCAGAAATGCTTACTGTAACAGTATCACAAACAGTGGTAAAAGCACATATTAATGTTATGTTAAACAGTAATTTATGTATTAATGCATTTGTGCATGCTTAATATATTTTCTAAAGATGGAAATGAAAAGTACTGAAGATTTGAGTTTAAATATCAACACTACTCAAAGCTTAAATGTCATACCATGACATTAATGTACACAACAGTGTCAGAGGGTCATCCTTTAACTCAAGATGACAAAAATGGGAGGTGTCAAGCTAATACAGTGGAACCACGGGTCACGAATGTCTCAGACCATGTGCAAATCGGGTTACGACCAAAAAGTTTACCAAAAATTTTTTGCATCTGTTCACAACCACACACTCGGGTGACAAACAAGCCAGTTTCCCTTCCGGGAAGAGAGCGAGCAAGGGCTAGCTGAGTAAGGCCGAGAAGGCAGTTAAAGAATGCACAGAGCTTGTTTTTAAAGAGATTGATTTGAGCATTGTTTTAACCTCATATTTAATGAAGACTTTTTTCTATTGGATTTTAACCTCCACTTTACTTCTGTTTACAGCGATCGGTTCGTAGCGTGCATTGTTGCAATATTACTTGTCTTAATTGTTTATTAAATTACGGATTTTTCAAATGTTCATGTTTTTTCCTGTGCTATAGCGTGAATTCTTGCAATGTTACTTTTCTCTCTTCAAAGTTTTCTCAGTGTTATTCAATGTTTTTACATTTAATTTACTATTACGCAGTGCATTCTATGGTATGTTTAACTATTTTTGTGCTTAAAAAGTTCATATGGTCTGGAACGGATTAAATGTATTTACATACAATCCTATGGGGGAAATTACTTCGGGTCACGACCAAATCGGGTTATGACCAGAGATTTGGAATGAATTACGGTTGTGGCCCAAGGTTCCACTGTATCTATAGACAGACAGAGAGAGGGATTGTATTTTATTTGTTCCCAAGGAGAAATTTAGGATTTTACAGAAGCTCAAGAAATATAACAACAAGCACTGCACCCCTTAAATACACACAATGAATATAACAAAAGTGAGGCACTAGAAAGGCATATTGCTGTACATACGAAGGTGCCCCAGTAGTATTTCTCAACACACTTCTCGATTATTTGTGGGCTAAAAGTCCTAAATGCTAATGTGTCAGTGTGTGCAGTATTGTTCATAACGACCATTGGTTTTGCTTTAATTCTTTCCCCCACTATTCCAAACAGGGGATCCAGAAGGCATTCCATAACAGCCTGCCTTAATTGGCTTAGTTATTCAGTGGGCTTCTCAGCACACTACAGCCTAGAAATATTACACAAGCTATTACAGACTATGAGAAAAAGAAGTTTGACATTTCGATTTACTTTTCTTAATGTTAAAAAGTATGCAAAACATTTGTGCGGTTTTTCATAATGATTTGTAAACAATAAGGATGCATTTTCTACAACTCAATCCTCCCTTAATTTTAGTGATGTCTTCATAAAAACATCTTCTGCTATATGATTGTAATGAGGAAGAAATATTTAATGGCCATTACAAGGCAACATTTAGTGCATTCAGTTATTTCAATTGAGAAATAACTGACAATCTCATTTTGTAATTTAAATAACATTACATCTTGTGGCCTTAAAGACCAAAAACTAGTCTTGCCTGGGAACAAACATTTTTTAAACAATCCTTTTTTTTACATTTAAGCAATCATTAAATATTTTTCCAGGCTTCTTCCATGCATTAAAAATTGTGCCACTTTCTCTTTAATTATATCAACTTGCATGCACTTTGAATCCCATATTTGTAAAGGGTCAACACCACCCCAAGTGTCATTCCTTGGAAACTGCAGTTTTCATGTGTGTCATGTAAGCAATACATTACAATAAATAAAAGCAAGCATCAAATTTCACCCAACTAATAAACTGAAAAGCACTAATTTACTAATACTTTTTAATAATAATGCACTAATTTCGTTATTAATATGGGATAAACAGGACAAGTTCCAAAAATTACAATACAATAATTATATTTTGTAATTATTTTGCTTCCTAGACCGCTTTTAAATCGGCATTAAGAAAAAAAAATTCAAAACAAAAAAAAACAAAAATGGTAACAAATAAAAGAATACACAGGTGTGCAACAACAGGTTTGATAATGAAGAACTTAAGTAACAAAGAAACACTGCATGAGTCAAAAGCACTACTGGTGTACCATGAGAAACAATTTTAAATATTAACAACAAAAATCTTAAAAATGCACATACAAAAATAAACATAGCACCAGTATTTTTAAATAAGGCTTATGAATGACATTTTAGATTTCTCAGCTTTCAATCTCACACATACAGTTATCTTCTCAAGCAGTATATAGCATAAAGCTATGCAGCATTGGGAAATGAATGCTGTGATTGCATAGACAGTAATAATCGCACATCAGAAAGTGTAATATGACCAACATGCACACAGAAAATAGATTTTAAGGCTGTTGTAGCATGGTTAGAAAACACATGCATGCATATTTCAGGGTGCAAGCACATCTGCCATTTACTTCACCTCCAGCCCTTGATAAACAAGCGGCAGACGTATGTGTTGTCATCACCATTTTTTTTTTCATAAGTACGTTACTTGGTCTACAGCAACCTTGAGAGCAAAAGTTAATATCCCTGTTGCAGAACATCTAGGAAAACAAATTACTAAAGACGACAAGTTTTAATAAAAATATTGAGCATAAGTATTGAAGGAATATGATATTTATTTCAATAAGGAGTTATGGAACTGTGACGTATATACACACAACAAGCATTTAAACATACAAATTACATGTATGCATACTTACTTCTAAGTATACAAGTTATTTATTCATTTTCTATCCAGCTTTTGCAGTTATATCTGTATGCGTTGTGCACTTGTCTGTGATTACAGTAGGGACGATATGCTGTTATGGCTTTACTTATTTTTATACTGAATAACTAAACATCAGTTTGTGGCTAATTTTGACTGCCTTAACATGGAATAACCATCAACAGGGCTCTCTTAATATTTTCTTTTAAATTAAGAGTTTGTTGTGTTTTGTTTGTTATTCCGATGTTGTTTTTAAGTTTTATTTTTAATTCCACCTCCCACCATGATACTTCATTAGTAATTATTTTTGTTTTGTAAAGTACTCCTTGTACTGCTGCTGACTTCTTAAAGACATTTACATATATCATAGAAAAATACAATCTCTTATCTATTTCAATGGATTAAAAATAAACACATTAAACAAGGAGGTGGGCATTGTAACAAATGGTGTTAACTGCCACTTCTTGGTGACAGCAGTCAAAAAGTATTATGGACTTAAGTCATATATGAAACTTAGTTTTTAACCGAAAATGCCTGTATTTCTTGTACATTTCTTTTTTCACCCAAGACTTTGCAGGAAAATGGTACTGAAATTTTCCAGAAACTCAGTCTGACCGCCGACATAGAATTAGAAAAGAGATATGTTACACATCTAAGCAATGGGGCGGGCGGGGGAGTGTGTTTTGGGAAAGGTTGGAATTAAAAAAAAAACACAACACTGCTGAGGTATCAAGCAGTTGGGCGGAACTCCAAAAGGCCAATCAAACAGCATTTAAGTGGCATTAAATCAATAGAGTGGAGTATATACAGGAGGCAGATTTCAGCTCAGCAGCTAGGCCTGACTTTCATGTGTTTTTCCAACCAACACTAATGAAGCACGGGGTTTACTAGGACAGTTTCTCGCCAGCGCTCCACTATCATAAGCCAGCCTTTCCAGGCAAATTCAATTAATTAGTAAGCAAATCCAAAAGAAACCAACAGTATAAGGATTACATTTGCTTGTATGCTTCAACTCAATGGAAAAGAACCTGTCTCTCTGGCTTTGGGCAGAGAAATTTAAGAAAACCCAATTACTGGTAAAGAGCAACTTGCCGGCAGCCACTGCCTTCTGCCTCAAGTAATGAGACTAGTGGAAACGCATGAAATATGGGCCAAAAAAAGAAAGGATGGATGGGGCAAATAAAACAAAAACAGGTTTAATAGAGCAAATCCAGTCTTAGATGAAATTTAAATTCCAAATTACCATATTACCATCCCAGAAGAATACCATGAATTTGACCAAAGTATATCAAAAGATAGCCGATGAAGGCTTGATGCATTTGCAGCTCACTACTTGCCATTTTGAGGGTGCAGGCAGTTCCGCAAACTGCATGAGTTATGATAAAATTAAAAAAGCAAGCAAAAATTAAAGCAAGCAATGTGATGATCAGCTTTCTTGTTGCATGTGTTCAGCTCCCTTATCAACTGCATGATTCAAATGGCACCTGATTTCTCTCTCAGATGTCCTTGTATCAATTTGATTTTTTGCTTTTTCCCATACCCTCACCACACTTTAAGATTGGTTTTGCTTAAAGTAAATCATTTTATTATTGCTTAATACAAGTAGCAACAAACAATATAGGATTATAGGATCACTAGAAAAATACCTGCGCTTCGCAGCGGAGAAGTATTATGTTAAAGAAGTAATGAAAAAGAAAATGAAACATTTTGAAAATAATGTAACATGATTGTCAATGTAATTGTGTTGTCACTGTTATGAGTGTTGCCGTTATATATATATATATAACCTCCTTTGGGGTGCAAGCAGCTGTTGCTGGGCATGCTAGAATCCATCGAGGAAGAAAACAGAAAAACATCATTTGTACAAATTCTTAATTTATTTATCCATTCCTAAATAATTAAATGGGCAGGCTATTTCGTATCAGTGCAATACGCGGCTTGTTAAAATGGATGACTTCCACTCTTACGTGCACGTAGTGTTGCGTGGGAATTATGAACTATAATATCTGTTCAAGTTCTATTTAAATTTTAAAGTAATTTTTATTTAGTCGACAGAAATATCTTTGGTAGGAATGTAAGTTGAATTTAGCCGTTATTGCATAAATTTTTCTTCACCATAGAAATGTAAAGGGTAAATTCAACTTACATTCCTACCAAAGATATTTCTGTCAACTAAAAAGAACCTACTTATATCCAAATAGAAGTTGAAGATATATTTTTTCGAATCTGAGCGCACATTTTAGATCGACTTAATGCACACTACATCGAGCCCCGTGCTATTGTGCGCTCGCCTGCCTGCCTCAATAAGTCACCGTCGCTTCGCTCTTACTTTTTTACCGTTCATTTAATCATGGGCCTCTCTACAGTTTTGTTTATTTTTGGGTTGTAATGTTCATTAAATTTACGTATCATCTGGTCCATTGGCGGACCGCGCATCTCACACCTAGGCCTTCAGTACTGCTCAGTCTGAATCAACCCGCCCCTCAAAAACTAATTTATAGTTATAAAAACCATCTTAATATGCAGAAATACAGTATAAAGAGCTGCTGCATCGCAGATAGAATTGCAACATTTTACTCACCAAAAATTCGGATTATTTGTAAACAAAATCCATCCTCCTCTCTTTCCTCAAAAGCAGTTCAATCACTCTGTCGTACGGATTATCCGTGTGCCTCAGATCCATCAAAAAGTCCCTTTTGTATCACCATCGAAGCTAATGGTGAAAATCGAATCTGCGGCTTCTATCCAATCAATGGATCTGAATACGGTGGCGTCGCCATACGCCTGCTAGAGGGCCGTACTGACACCAACTCAAAATCTGATTGGTTGAAGCAACAGGTTAATCGAGAAGCAACAGGTTAATCGACATTTATTCTGTGTTAGAGTGCTTGCACAATGGACTGTAAAGTCCTCTCTGCCTGGCAACAAATGATGGCTGAAATGTGATTGGTTAAATGCTTTAATACGAAAATACATGCCTGGAAGCAGCACAACCATCGGAAAAGTTATGAAAGGAAGAGGACAGACTATTTGGAATTATTTAATAAGTATTCATGGACAAAATATAATTAACATCAGTTTGTGATTCAGATATTTTTACTTATTGATATGCTAAGCACAGTCCTTCACCCGTGAATATTTACCTTATATGGGCAGGTACTCAATTACGTGGGAGGCGTGATGACGCAACACGCAACTCCGCCTCCCACGGCCATCGAGCTGCAGTCTATTACAGTATATGGACGAAAAAATAGGTTCCAGTTAGGACCATTACACATAGAATTTCGAAATGAAACCTGCCCAACTTTTGTAAGTAAGCTGTAAGGAATGAGCCTGCTAAATTTCAGTCTTCTACCTACACGGGAAGTTGGAGAATTAGTGATGAGTCAGTCAGTGAGGACTTTGCCTTTTATTAGTATAGATTATTGTGCTGTGTGCACAGTACAGACAGCACAAAGAAATTCTTACTTGCACATGTTAATCAACATGTAACACATCTACACTATTTTGACAGGTTTCATTCTTTAACCATGCTTATTCTATTAATAAATAAGTGAAGATTTGATGGAAATGTTTTTATTTGAAAAAATTCTAAAGGCAAAAATACTACAATAGCCACAAAGTCTACAGCTCTCTGTGTGTCACCAGAGTCTGCACAAACTTGAGCAGATGTACTGTATATGAGAAGTCTTTAGCTATACAAGTTAGCAACACTGAAGGACATGGTGTCATCGTATAAACAGTTTATTGGATTCAACTCATGCGTGCTAATCTTTCTACTTGTTGAACTGGTTGCTCATATAAATAAATCCAATATATTTGAAACCTTCTTATAAATCACATACTACATGCGTCATACGTAGTGGCTAACTATTACTGGGTGTGCATTATTCACATTTAATTCTGCATTATGCCACAACATATATACTCCAGAAAAATGTATTTGTGTGAAATCAACTTGGCTGCTGCAAGCAATAACCACAGCCCACAACAGCCAGTTAGTAGTCATTACTCCACAAGAATACATTTTGGAAAAAGCCATAGTTTTTCCAAAACAGACCCAAATTACTGGAGGTTTTACATTCCCTGCTCAGGGCATTTTGTAGAAGCTAGCAGATGCCCCTGCAAAAAAGGGTTGCAGCAGCAACACACTTTGTGTGCTTCAGGCTTTACCAATGTGCACATACATATTGCACTGTTGAACAATTTGTGAAAACAGGTTTGTGCAAATGCACTGAGTTAACAATTAGTGAAGAGAGCTATGCAAAAATTAAGGCAGTGTAAATATTGTATGATGATCATTCTTTTTCTATTGTTACATTTCTAAAGTTATTTTTAAAATGCTCCACCCAAAAATGATTTTTAATATATCACTAACCCCATGTAGTTTACAATGATGACCAAGAAAAAATTTCAATCTCATGAAGATACGGTGATATAGTGTTTGCTATTGTCCACCGTTGGTCACCATACATGCTATTCTATTAGAAGCTATCAAAAATGTCCATGAAAAACCTCTCATTATGCATACCACATAATTTGCATGTCAAGTCATCCAGTCGTATGTTCACAACATAATAAGATAAGTCATCTTTGTCCAAAAGCATCATGTTAACAGAATCTCAACTCTTCATCTCTTATTACAATATGCACTGTGTACATTTCCCCTCTTTCACAGCTGCTAAATTCTGGTCTTGGTTGGCTGCTTTGTAAAGTTCTCACATAAAAGATGCTATTAAAAAAAACACAAAAAAAACTGTCTTTCTAATTTTACTTAACTGTCTCATAATACTACTCAGTAATCTAATTAGATTTTACTGCATTCTCTCCGAGATAGGCTTTTTTCCCCAACTGTATTGCTTCATACAGTATGATTTAAGCAGACAGCTATCACTTGCAATACAGAAACGTCTGCTGCAAGTTTTACATTTAAATAATACAGTTTTTCCCATAAAAAATATTAATAGGTTTTATTGGTTGCCAGCCTCTTAGAGAGGTGGTACTGATGCAAAATTAAATAGTGACAATATGTAATTAATGTGAAAAGCAAAAATGGCAAACATACAGATTTTGAATCAAATTGCAATAAATGCACATGGAAAGGCATACATGCAAATTTTCAGTTTCATTAATATTCACAAAAGCATGCCAACAAACAAAAAAAAATTAAGCACATTTTCTACCCTGTATATTAAGTAAAATTTCAGACCCACTGCCACAGTTTAGAGAAAAGGAGGAAACAACTGAGACGATGCATTTGCTTTGGGTGCAAGGGTGGGTCACGTTATTGCCTAAAGGCAGTGTCAGACAGAGGTCTCAAAACAACTCTCAATGAAAGACAAGGCATATTTAAGGATTGTACTTGTTAAAAATCTCATTACTTCTTACTTGCAGGAGCTGTCACATAATCGCAGGATTGTTAGAGTTTTCACACAGATTCTAAGTCACAGATTGACAGAAGCACAAAAAAAAAAGGAACGGGAAGAAAGGAAAAAAAAAGGAACGGGAAGAAAGCAAACACATACACAAACATAGAACAGAAAATTCAAAGCAATGAAATCAGCTTCAAAATTGAATGCAACAATGACTTTATGGTGTCCTGGGTAAGAGAATGGTGGATGAGGGCTATGGAATCCTGGACAGCCTGCCCCCTAATAGTAAAAACAATAATACAGTACTCTATTTTATTGTCATCTTCATTCAAAGAGGAATTATAAATCAATACTCTAATTTTTCAACAATATATGTTCTTATAGGTAAAATGACATCCAAGGTGCAGAGTGAAGGAGTAGCAAGAGTTGAATGTGGAACTTGTTGTTGAGGCAAGGGATTTGCGCCAGCAATCGGAAAGTTGCAGGTTCGAATCCTGTAAACGCTGGAAATGACTCTACTCCGTTGGGTCCTTAACCTTATTTCTTCATCCTGGGTATGACTTTAATCTGCATCCAGCCTTGCAAGCAGGTCCTCCAACCTGCATGGAACACTTGGGAGGTTGGGGGTTAGGGGGGGGGCGGTTTACAGGACTTGCACTCCAGCCACCATAAAAAAACTTCACACTGTTCCAGTGTGCTGCTGAGGTGTCACCTGCTGCATTCATGTCCTAACCCAGGTGGTTTGTTGTGTTTTGGGTGTGGCACCGTGCTATCCGCGAATGCTGCTAACCTCCTCCTCCTTTCAGAGTAAAGGCTCTTTGTTAAAATCCAATTATAAATTAAAAGACTTGCAGGTCAACTGACACCCTTAAAGCCAAACAGTGGGTTGTAAGAGATAAAGCAACCTTAAAGTAAGGTTTAAGAAAACTTAACTGTGTTCATTAGGATTGACAAGATAAGTGGAGCCAGCTAAAATGAGATTAAAGTTTCAAAAAGCAAAATATTGTGGCTGTTGGTTTAAAAAAAGAAAAAAACTGCAAAAAACAGTAGAGCTAGTGCTTTGTTTCCTCTGCTCTTGCACTGCTGGCTGGTCGGATACCTTGTGCCTGGGCACAATACTCATTATCTCAGTGGGAGCCGGCAGGATCAAAGGCCTGGGAAAGGTCAGGCATTCCACAGGAGTGACACTCAGCTGTCAGCACTGCTGTCCTTTTCACTCAATCTGCCTCTTTTGCCCAGGAAGTAGAGGAAAAAAAAATAAATCTCATTTAGCACACTGCACTTTAATTTGGAGCGGAAGGAAAGAAGACAATGAAAGAAAGCCAGCTTAGCCAGCCAGTCCATGATGACAACACCTGGAAACGTGTTACTTGTGCCGAAAGAGAAAGCTCCTTTCCAATCCCACTAATTCATTCTTGTGATGATGCAGCATATGCCTTGAACTGCTCTCTTATCATTAGCCAAGTTTTATTTATTTATTTTTTTTTGTGTAATTCTTGCTCTTGATGGTGGGAGCGGTTTGTTATAATATTTCTTGTGCTTCTGCAAAAAGCTAAAGTATATTTTTGGAACAAATTCATTATATTTCATTCATTACATTTATAGAGTGCTTTTTAAGGTACTCAAAGCATTTTAAACAGTGAATGGGGAGCCACTTCTACCACTACTAATTTGCAGCATCTACATGGATGATGAGATGCGATGGCAGCCATTTTGTACCAGTATAACTATCACACATTAGCTGTTTTGTGGTGAAGGGGCAAGAGAGACAGCCAATCAGAGACGGGGCGATTAGGGCCAGAATGAATGTGGTGGGCAATTTAGCCATGACATTAACATACACCCTACTCTTTACAAATGTTGCCCAAAGATCTTTAATGACCACAGAGAATCAAGACCTCAGTGTTACATCTCTCCAAAAGACAAAGCCATTTTTACAGCACAGTGTCTCTGTCACTGCACTGGGGCATTGGGATCTACATTCAGACCACAGGGTAGGCTCCCCCTGCTGGCTTCACCAACACCTCTTCTAACAGCAACCCAAGCTTTTTCCTGGTTGGTCTCCCATCCAAGTACTGGCCTGGCTCGAAAATGTTAGCTACAGGTGGATGACCCATCTGTCTACCTATATTAAATGCTACGTTTCATATCGACAATATATATTGCCTTTCATATTAATAGTGTATGGAATAAATAGATACACTGCCTACAGAATCTACCTAGCCATATTTGGGGACAATTCACCATTTGGGAAAACAAGATACAAAATATCGAGCTATGGCATCCCTCTGACCCTGGAAGGCTTCTCTCTAGATGTCCAATCTCTAATAGTCTGTCGAGTCAAAGTAATCCACCATGCTCAGAAAGGAAACGTTCGACTGGGTATACAAAAATACTATTGTTTAGCATCTTCAAATACTAATAGGAAAAACTGGACATTAAAAACAAAAATATAAAATAGGTTAACTGTACACCTTGCTGATTTATAAATACAGTTACATAAAACTAAATTGCAACATAAAGCCTGAAAAAAATAAGACTCAAAACATTGCTTCATTCTATTTTTAGCCGTATGCATCATAGACTATTAAGCTCTACCAAAAACTTTAAAAACACAATCTAAAGTGTGCTAAAGTAACGATTTGGAAAACTCATTTGACAACATACATTATTTTGCCAAACACACCAACATTAAAGCACAATTATTTCAGTGCATTTTAAATGCTTCAGTTATACTGTACAAAACCTGCAGGTCCTGGAGCCTCTCAGCAGCAAACCAGGAGCAAGGTGCACAATCTAACCCAAGGAACATATCCATAGGAGGATAATCTTAAGTGTTCAGCTAATTAGACTGAATAACCATACATGGAAACCCTTCTAAACTATAGAAAATATAAAAGTGACACAGAGCACACCACTGCTAGTCATCTCACGGAGGTACAAGTATTAGAAAGGATTTGCTACATACTAATATTATATAAATATCTGACTTAGTCCGATTTCTCTTTGCTTTTGTCATGGCAACTCACCTTTTGTAACCTTAGTGATGCGTTTGGCCGAAGGCTAAATGCACACTCACACACAAGATTCAGAATCTTTCAATATCTGCATACTATGTGCCGTAGATTTAACTCTAAATGGATCAATTTGCCATTTTTGCCTACCAATCTACAGTAAAATGTCCATAATGAAAAAGTGACAACATCTTTGTAGAAACATTTGCAAATTTAGTCTGTAGTACTAGGTTGTTATACCGTGTTAGGCATTATACTGAGAAGTCAAGCAAAATGACCCCTTTTATTGGCTAACTAAAAAAGATTACAATATGCAAGCCTGAGTTGTCTCAAAAGCTTACATATTGTAATCTTTTTAGTTAGCAAATAAAATGGTTAATTTTGCTTGACTTCTCACTATAAATGTATTAAAAAATTTAAAACTGGAAAACTTTACATTCCTAGAAGTATTCAGACCTTTTGCTGTTGCACTCCAAATTGGGCTCAGGTGCACCCCGTTTTAAGATACATCTGGAACTTGATTGAAGTCCAACGGTGTCAAACTGAATTGACTGGACAATGTTTAGAAAAGCATACCTGGTCAGAATTGAGTGATGGATGAATGCAGCCAAATACAGAGTAGTTCTTGGAAGAAAACCTCATCTATAGTGCATGTTTGCCTTTCAGCAGGACACTGACCCAAAGAATAAAGCCAGAAGTAGCCAAATATAAACGTACCCAGGAAGACTCAAAGCTGCAATTGCTGCCAAAGGGATTTCTACAAAGTACAGAATTAATGGTCTGAATATTTCTATGACCATTAATGTTGTTTTCACTTTGTCATTATGTGTTATCGAGAACAGATTCATAGACAAAAATGGCAAATGTTTCACTTTCAAATTAAATCTACAACAAAAATAAGGTTTTCAGAAAGGGAAGGGGTCTGAATACTTTCTAAATTCAGTAAAAGAAATTATACATATACACATTTATATTCCAATGGTTAACTGACCAGGCTTATCCTGAAAGATTGCACATCAATTGCACGAACAATCACATTGTAAACTATATAACTAACTGTACTATGCTGGGTCCTTCCTGCATGGTGTTTGCATGTTCTTCCCATGTCCGTATGGGTTTCCTCTGGGTGCTAGGCTTTCCTCCCACTGTCCAAGGACATGTATGTTATGTGAATTGGCAATGCTAATTTGTGCCTAGTGTGTGTGTGTGCAATGGACTGGTGCTCTCTCCGTGGTCTGCTTCTATCTTGCATCCTATGCTTGCTGGGATCGGCTACAGCACCCCTCCTGCGACCCTGGTCTAGATTAAATGGGTTAGAAAATGACAAGTACTATACCTGTTAAGCACCTTGTTTCTTTTTGAAAAGATAATACATAAAATTCAGTTCATTGGGGAATGGCATTATATAAATAAAATGCTTCATCATCATCATTATCGTCATTATCATTATTAATCTTTAAAATGCAACTTTAAATATTTGAATCTTTTCAGATGCAATGGCTTGGACTTTTTAACATGAAAAAAACACCACATTTTTAGGCCAGAAGCCTGAAATTTATATATTAGAGCCAAACAAATAATGAACTGTTTGAAATGTATTATATGTTTTATTCTCACAAAGTTATCAATACTGTATTGCTCTTTAGCATTTAAAAGTTTATGTAGAAAAATAAAACAGTGACAATTTAAGACATTAGTTATACTTTACAATCACCGTTTATTTCCTCTGTACTCCGAATAATTGAAACTTCCAGTACAAACTACGAAAAATAAATTCAAATGAAAATGGTATAGCAGCCTTCACTTTTAGCCACTGAACATTTTCTGAGAACATCCTGCCAGCTCCTTTGTAAAGAAAAAAAAAAACCACCACAAGTAACTGCCTTAAAAGTGGGAAGTGCTGAAGCCCCTCAAAGATGAAAAATAAAAGCATCTAGGACCTTGAAACTCCACTCCTTTGGCCTCACAACAGCATTGACATATTTAACAAAGCATACATTGTTTTGTATAAAAATTCACTGTATCTACATGAATGACACTGTGGGCTGGGCTGGCAGGACACTTTATTGAGAACATGCCAGAGGTTTCACCCGGCCACCAAAAAGCAGCTGTGTATCAGCTCTCGTCTTGTTATCCATGAGGCCCAAGAGTACAACAGCTTAAGTAGCACAATTCATGTTTATGCATTTTATGAGGCACAAATGTTAACTCATTAAAATTTCCAAAAGCATTAAAAAAAAGTTAAAATTATAATACCAAGCAAGTTCTCTTTTTACTTTCTTACATGCTAATTTTACACGTCTGACAAAAAAGGACAAACACACACACAACTTACAGTATATATAATACTTTACAATTATTCATATAATCTGGACAAAATGTGGAGAAGAAAAAAATGTTGAAAGTTGATTTAAAGCACAATAATGCATGTGTGGTTACATCATAGTTTAGCATTATATCCTTCATTAAAGGCAGGCCAAAGGTTGTTGAATCGCTCATTTGTTTCCACTCATCTCAGAGTGCATCAGTACAATGTCACCTTAACCTTAAATAATGCATACTACTCTCTGTCAGTTAGTAATAAAACTCCACTACATAAGTTAGGGCATAAAAACCAAGACATTTATATACAAATAGGTTTTTTTTTTTTTATCTGCTTCATTCAGTAGAGGACTGCAAACAGAACAGGAGGCAGCCCTGGATAGTGTGCCAGCTCACAGCAGGGCACACTCACTCATATGAGGTAAATTTACAGTAACCAAATCAACATCAACCTAACAGTCTTGTGTTGTGGGAGGAAAACCAGAATAGGGCACCAAGACACAAAGAGGATGCACAAATGCCACACTTACTGTGCGCAGGCGAAGATTCAAACTCAGGAAGTTGAATTTGAGAGACAGAAATTCTAGACACTGAGACACTATGGAGTCCACATATATTCCTCTATCTATGAATAATCAGTAGGTGCTGACTTGGAGAACATCTCTCAAGGATAAAAGGTTTATACAGCAATTTAAAAACCATCCACCGAGTGCCATGCAGTGAAAGCGCTGTCTCCACCATGCCCTGTTCTGTCTCACCTCTGGGGCAAATCCAGCCACAACCATGCTTTCTAAAATGCAACAGTGTTCGTTTTCTTCCATTTCTAATGCTGCCAATCTGGTTTGAAATGGCTAGCTGACCTGCTGCCAACCAGTCACATCTAAGACAGAATGCTGCAGCCAACGACTGAAATCAAGTTGTATGGACTGGCTATAGCAGTTCATAAAACCCAACAAAGAATCACAATCAGAAAAGGAACAAAATAATAAAAGAATTAACAATAAAGACAGAAACAAAAAAATGAATTAAGTTCTGTGTGGTGTCAAAAAAGTAAAATAAAAAATTAAATAATTAAGAACAACACAACAAGCTTATGATATCAAAATAGTGAGCTCTTTAGACTTAAAAGGAGTACTCCACCCTTGACTAAGAAAATCTTTTGGAAGACCAAGGCAAGCAAAGCACATAATCAAAGATTTTACTGTGCTTGTCTGTGGTTAATATAAGCGCTGAGCAAAAAAAAAAACAAAAAAAAAAACCAAATGGCTGCAATTAGGTGCAGCTACTTTATATTAAAAAGCCTGGAATTCATTATTCTTTCAGGAGTCTGCATCCGACATTTTTGCATTTGCAAAAGTGTAGCATTTGAAGGTTAAGCACACTCTAAGGGTGATTTACCAATCAAAAAACAGGACTCACTGGGGACCACCCTCTCAATTCAGACATGGCAAAATGTATGGTAGCTTAAGTTTATTACTTATGTTTTATTTTTAAAAATAAATTTTAAACATTTGACATGAATTTGTTTTGCTTTTATAGCTTTCTTTATATTGCATTGTTTAAATATTTACTTTGTAAGTGTTCTGTTTATATTTTCTTTGACTATGATCCATGCATTATGGGGTAGAACATTACTGAAGTCATCACTACCAGGGATCACCCTCAGCCTTTAAATTGTGGAGAATGATCCAGTAGAGCATCATGGCAAGTTCTGGTTTTTGGTTTCTAGCACATTTGTAAGTACTGTGTGGAGTTTCTGCTTTGTGAATTATTACTTCTATCTTTGGATTGAATGTTTGGATTACAGATTTTACTTGATTGCCCTGGGGTGCAATTTATTGTATACCATTTTTTTTCTTTTCTTTGTTTTTTATTCATTGATTATTATAATGAAATGCTCTAAATACTTTGTATAAGGTACTCAGTTTAAATCCCCCCCCCACTCCATTTAAGGTTTTTAAGGTTATTTCATGTATTTGGGACATTTAAAAAATATTTTTGATATAAATCTTGTGTCTATTTCTCCGCATTTGCAGGTCTTGACATCGGCCTTTAGAGTTTGGTGGCAGGTTGCCGTGGGGTGAGGCATGTTCCCGAGACTAACAAGTGAAATTCTGTTTTTATTTTGAGGATTGTTGACCCACTTCACCATTCTATATTATTGTTATCACAACAAAGTAACAGTTTTCATTTCAAGGCATATCTCATATTGCAAGTGGTGTCACTGAAATAAAGGAAGAAATAATTAAACACAAAGAAATGAGCAATAAAAATATACTTCATGAAACATTTAATTTTTTCAACTCACATATCATTGCACTTTTTATTTATTTATATTCACATTTCACAATATATCAGGTTTTGCACCCTGGTGGTCTTTGTGTGGTTCCTTTTGTCCATGTGGGTTTCCTCACACTGTCCAAACACATGAAGGTTAGGTGGACTGGCATTGATAAACCGGCCCTAGTTTGTGTGTGTGTGTGTGTGTTCACCCTGCGAAGTATATGGCACCCTGTCCAGAGATTGTTAACACTCTGCACCTGATGATTTCAAGAATAGGCTTCACCTGTCATGTGACCCAGCACTGCAAGAGTGGGCTAAGAAAATAGATGGACATATTTCATTTTGTTTAAAATATTTTTCCATAGTTTAGGGTCCGTCACGAGTTACTGAGTATAGTAAAGTTCTCAGAACAGATTTGTCACTGACAGACCAACATAATGAGGAAATTTAAAGTGCAAGACATATCAGGATTTTCCTCTTTGCAATTCTAGAGAGATTAGTATTAAGTCTGTTTTTAACCTGTTCCATCATGAACAATTAAACCTGAGCAAAGTGTCTGCATGTTGAAGGCTCCGAATGTTATTAATGCTTTCAAAAATAACGTCTGACTGTTGGCTATTACAAGACAATATAAGCATGTAGTCTTATCAACATATATACACATGCATGAAATATATCTGCTAATGATTGCTGCAAAGAGATCCACACTTCCTCATAGATACACAAATAGAACACACATAAATTCAACATAATACACATTTATGCAATTACCATTTGGTCTGTTTGAGACACTCCTGGAACATGAATATTCAGATTTCCTTTATTATTATTATGTTATCCAAGGTTTGTGATTATGCTACATTCAGGCTGCATGTCCATCTATTCTCTCCAGTTACAATTGTACATTGTTCTGGAACCTGACATTGAGCCAATTGAGCTTTTATGCTTCAAGCAAGGCAAAGAGGGGAGGAAAACAGTGGAAATTATTAGAAGTGACAATTTTTAGAAAACCAACCTACTTTTATTGGATTATTTTTATACACAACATGTGCTGTATGCTTAACATGCTGACTTTAAGCAAATAGCAGTGCTGAATCACAAACAAGCTTTCTGGGAGCTGCTGGCAAGTTTCTCACTGCATTAGTGAAATCCTGCAAAGTGAGAAGTTGCTCAATGATTATAAAATAAACAGAATTTCTGGAAGATGCAAAGTAGAAGATCAAGCTACATGTAATTAATAAGGATTTTGCATCCCTAGTGGTTACTTGTATCCATGTGGGTTTCCTCACACTTTCCAAACACATGCAGATCATGTGGACTGGCACTGTTAAACTGGCCCTAGTGTGTGTATTCACCCTACAATGTAATGGTACCCCATCCATAGATGTACATTTGTACTCCCCACACTCTGCAGTCTGATTTAATATAATTTTCTGACATCCACCAAAAATAAGAAAGCCATCAAATTGTTAGTCAGCACATTTCAAGCCTTGTGTTTGATATACAAAGAAAATGGTGTTCCTTTTCTTGCCACCACCCACTCTGACTTTCTGTAAGACACTCATAACAAAATGGAAGTAAAACAATGATCACCCCTAAAACATTAGCAAACAATATGCCTTCACATCTGTTCTGTATGTACTTCTGCCCATGTAGCTTTGGACTCATTATACCTATGAACAAGATAATCAAAGTGTAAGAGCCATGTAGGAAATGCAGGGAAACATAATATCCATCACACATGAAGATTATCTTTCCATAGTGGACACAATCTCTCTCTGCTCATTGCGTACAATAAAATGGCTCATATTGTACAACAGAGAAGAGTGTGTGTGGATAATTGCCTTTTTCAGGGTTATATACTCTGCACGGTCAAAAGTAAGTGGATACCAATGTTCCCTATATGAATGTAAAACACACCACTCCTCTGTGCCATCACTCATGACAGAGTATCAGACTGCTTCATAAAATGCATTTTCATGGCCGAGCAGCTTTACACAAGCTGAAGATCACAATGCAAATGTTTTGAAAGTCAATATTAAAGTCTAGTTGGGCTTGTTTGTTTTTATCCAATAGGAAACAAGAGGAATTGGGAAGAATAGATCCCTTTGAATACTTAGTTTTTATTGTCAGTCTTGTTTCACTTTTTACTGTATACAGTACACAAGTTTTCCAAGATTCTGTGTCTTAAAAGGCATGTGTGATACATGTTTATTTATTGCTTGCTCAGTTCTTCCTATTTTATTTTCTTGCACAGTACATATATTTTGGAATTACTTCAGGCGGTTAAAATGGTCCTTATGAAAGTAAATATTACATTTGAACTACCCAATGTCAAATTAGTAAATTGGAATAACAGAATCACTTAAATTGGATTAAACATGAAAAGTATATGCTCTTAGACTAAAACATAATATATTACATAACCATGATCATTTTTAATTATATAGTGACACACATTTTTGGCCACAATGCACACTACTAGTTATAATGTCCTAATGCAAGATTCTGCCATACTGGAAGGTATGGAGGAATAATTCAAACAAAATTAAATAAGTAAATAAACAAAGACTGAAATAAACATTGTAAAATGTGACAATAAACAATAATACGTGAGCAGAAATAATCAGTGTCAAAAAATGTTTTTGAGGCTTATTTCTTCCTGTGTCAATTTAATTATTTATTTCATCGATACCACATGCAACATGAAACGGGGCTTGAAATTAAAATTGCAGTTTTAACTGTCAAAATTGAGAGGGCGGGCTCTACTGAGTACAACATTTTGATCGGTGTATCGTCAAGGGAACAAACTACACGGAAAAAAGGCAAATTACTACAAAATAACAGATGAGAGTTAAGCATTTAAAGATATTTATCAAAAATACAAAATGTTTCTAAATATTTGATAAATGGTTAAAAAAATAAAAGTAAAAGCACATTCCACTGTAGTTTTCCAAATACTGAATAACAAAAGAGGAAAAAAAGGAACAGCTAATTAAATGAAAAGATAGCAGTTACACAAGTGGTTTTCTAAGTGTGGTCCATGGACCACTGATGGTCCGTTGGTGGATCTAGTCATCTCTCTTGCTGATAAAGCCACATCAAATGTCTCCATATCATTGACCAAAGAGCAACCTGTCTGACTTTCTTGCAGATGACAACATCTTTTTCTTCTAGGACACTCCTCCCCACTCCAGTCCTTCCTGGACATTTCCTCAAATTCGCTGTCTCTCTACATCTCTCATCCAACCTAACTCCTTCACACCTTTTTTTTTTTTTTTAAAGTCCTCCTTCATGTTCACTTCAACAACCCACCCCTGGTAATAGCAGTCACTTAATAAAGCCCAAAAGGTGGTATTATGGATCATTGGCTAAAATCTGGGACTTAGCAATGTAAACCCAGCAAGGTTTAAATGTTAGTATTGTAATGCCAACTTTCTTCCCAGGTTGGCAAGGCTTAGCACCTGGTAGGCAAGAGATTCAAATAAGTTAAGCGTATGCCACCCAGATCCAAAAGAGGACACATTGTGAGAGGTAAATACCTGTGGGTAAAACCAACCAAAAGAAAACAGCACGGTAGTTCATAGACTATAAGTAGCTTGTAACACAGAAATACACTGATGAGCAGTGCAAGTTTGACAGAGTTCTGCTCATGCTGGGTTTTTGTCATCTTACTCTGGTCACTTTACAAAGGCATAACAGTGGGGGCAGCATGGGTACTTTACTTAAGGAGGTGCTTTCTAACACTAGTAACTCACTATTTCAGTCTCTGTGGCAACTCTTTTTTTTGATTTGGGCCATTATAGTATTTTCACATTAGTACATGTAGAAGAAAAAAAAAAAACAACAGTTGTGTATCGATACATAGATCTATCTATATATCTATATCTATATCATATATATGTATATCTATCAATATATGGATATGCCCACATACACACACCAGCCACTTTATTAGATACACCAGTTCAACTCCTTGTTAGCACAAATACCTAATCAGCCAATCACAAGGCAGCAACTCTATACATTTTAGCATGCAGATATTGTCAAGACAATCTGCTGATGTTCAAACCGAGCATCAGAATGGGGAACATGACTGAACTGACTTTGAAGATGGCATGGATGTTGGTGCCAGACAGCTGGTCTGAGTATTTCAGAAACTGCTGATCTACTGGGATTTTCATGCACAACCATCAAACAAAAAAAAAAAGGGAAACTATTTAGTGAGTGGCAGATCTCTGTGCAAAAAATGCCTTGTTGATGCCCGCAGTCCGAGAAGGATGGGCAGACTGGTTTGAGCTAACAGAAAGGCAACAGTAACTCAGATATGCACTCATTGCAATTGAGGTATGCAGAAGAGCATCTGCAACACATTGAACCTGGAAGCAGATGGGCTTCAGCAGCAGGAGACCACACCGGGTGCCACTTTTGTCAGCTAAGAATAGGTAACTGAGGCTATAACTCACACTTGCTCATGAAAAATAGGATAATAGAAGACTGGAAAAAACTTTGCCTGGTCTGATGAGTCTCAATTTCTGCTGCAACATTTGGATGGTAGGGTCAGAATTCGGCATTAACAACATGAAATCATGGATCCATCCTGCTTTGTATCAACGCTTCAGGCTGATGGTGGTGGTGTAATGGTGTGGGGGGATATTTTATTGGTACACTTTGTACCCCCTGGGTTCGTTTCCCGGGTCCTCCCTGCATGGAGTTTGCATGTTCTCCCCATGTCTGTGTGGGTTTCCTCCCACAGTCCAAAGACATTCAGGTTAGGTGCATTGGCTATCCTAAATTGTCCCTAGTGTGTGCTTGGTATGTGGGTGTGCCCTGCGGTGGGCTGGCGCCCTGCACAGGATTTGTTCCTGCCTTGCGCCCTGTGTTGGCTGGGATTGGCTCCAGCAGACCCCCATGACCCTGTGTTAGGAGATAGCAGGTTGGCAAATGACTGACTGAGTGACTGAGTACCCCTAAGTACCAGCTAAGCATTGTTTAAATGCTACAGCCAGCTGAATGTTGTTGCTGACCATGTCCATCCCTTTATGACTGCAGTGTATGCACCTTCTGAAGGCTACTTCCAGCATGTCACAAAGCTCAGATCACCTCCAACTGATTTCTTGATTTCATTTCTCTCTCGACGGTCAGCAGATCTTAATCCAATAGAGTATTTTAGGGATGTGGTGGAAAGGGAGATTCACATCAAAGATGTGCAGCTAACAAATCTGCAGCAATTGCATGATGCTATCATGTCAATATGGACAGAAATCCCTAAGGAATGTTTCCAGCACCTTGATGAATCTACATCATAAAGAATTATGGCAGTTCTAAAGGCAAAAAGGGGTCAAAACCCAGTACTAGCAAGATATACCTAATAAAGTGACTTTTAAGTAAGTGTGTGTGTGTGTATTCTTTTTTTTTTTTTTTAATATTAATTTAAGGTCTATCTTTAATGACAAAGTAAAAGCATGCTTTCAGAAAGATTTGCAAATTTATTAAAAATCAAAAAGTAAAATCTTTAATTCATAGAACAACAGGTTAGAATGTTCTTGGGCAAGTCTTTATAAGCTGGACACACCTGGATTTAGGCAGTATAACTCATTCTTTTTGACAAACCCTCTCAAACGCTGTCAGATTGGATCGGAAGGGTCTGTAAACTGCTGTCCTCCAGTCTCTCCACAGATGTTTAAAGGGGTTTACACTACCAAAAGTTTTAGAACACTTCAGGTTTTTCCTTCAAATTTAATCAGTTGAAATGCAATGAATGGCCTAAAATGCTGAAAAGGTAAGCGGTAAAACTTCCAGAGGTTTAAACTGAAGTTTAGGTTAGCAAAAACTAAAAAATAAAGGAAATTTCAGATTATTACAGATGGGCTCTCAGGGAACAACTAATGGGTTGCAACCTACAGATGTTCTGCAGCAATTAAAGTAAATTAAAGTAAAGTAAGTTAAAGGAAGTGACCCTCCAGAATTGATGCCCAGTGATGAGGCTGCAAAATGGTTAATGGCAATTTTAATGGAGCTGCTGAAAATTTCTGGTGAATAAGTGGCCACTCGCAGTTTATCACACCCTTTGTGTTTTCTCAGAAAGTCTCAACTGTGAGAAAAGGTTGTAAGACTAAAACCATTTGTGTACCACATATGTACTGCGAAAATCACATGTAATCTCCAAACCCATGTGGCAAGTATCTTATGGTCTAAAGAGATCCAGTTAGAACATTTCAAATGTAATTTCAAAAGATATGGTTTGTGCAAAGCCATCATGGCTGATATCCCCAAGAATACAAGATGTATGGGATGTATCAAATACATGTTTTAGCATCATTTTCATTCATATATTATATAAATATGAATGAAAATGATGCTATAACAGTATTTGATACATCCAAGTGTTCACAGACATTTTTGTTGCTCAATGGAATTTGATGCAAAATATACAGTACATTGGACTCTGTGTGTCTGTGCCCCCTCATCCCTTGAGGCCTTCCATTTACACAGCCAGTACATTAGAATTCTCTGGGCATGTGCTTGCTGCTTTGGGTCCAGGTGAACCTTTTATGCTGCCTCTGCTACAGACATCAGAGGAATTGTGTCGCTTTGAGTTACTGATCTTCAAATAATAAGTCAAAAAAAAAAAAAAAATCAATCCGTCCAGTCTCTGTGTGGTTATCTGTGAGATAAAAGAGAAGGGAAAATAGACTTGCTACAATGGATAGATGAGGCATTGAGCAAGCAAGTGTGCACATGTGTGTGTGTTTGTGAGAGAGTGTATGCTCTTGTGTGTTCATACTTCCAAGGATATGAGGTACACAGAGAGGGTCCAGCTCTGCGCCAGCATCAATGAGTTCGATTTCCTTAGAAAACTAAGCAGACTGCTTGTCCTTTTCAGCCCTTATTGTGAAGTGTCAGATTGCCTGCTTTGCATCACCTGCTGCTATGTATGTTACTTCTAACTCCAAGGTTACAAGTTGCAAACTCCATAGTCAAGTATTCAGGCTTCAACAGTATTCAATACACAGTATAAAATATTCCCTCTTATACCATACAATCTGCGTCACAAACTGCTGAGATTCGCATCTTGTTGACTCTTGCAGACATAACACGTTGAACATTATATTTAGATGTTTCTCTTTTCTATGTGGAGTCTTTAAATTGTGAAAAATTCTAATTAAATAATTATGTGAGATGTATTGAATCACACTTTAATTTATTGCGGTACGTGTGTGTTTTTTTAGGATTTTTTTTTATGATTAAAGGAAAATTAATCTATTAATGTCAAAATAGCCATTAATACTATGGTTAGACAGCACCAGAAACTACTCCTTTAAATCATTCTTGGGTACCGATTTAAAGACAATGTCAAAAACATTTTAGCCAACTTCAGGAGATGAAGCCTATCCATAAAGAAAAGGAAAGGTTACCGACTCCTATTATCTTAAATACTACATGATCAAGATGAGGGTGTCCTCAGTTGTCAGGTGTGAAATTCTACCTACTTTTTGATAATTAGGGACAAATGAAAGAGCAGAAGGAATACACAAATGTTCTGTGTGAATGATGCATGTTGTTGGAGGGTTGTCCAGTCTGCAGTAGTCCACAGTAGGTATTTCAAGGCGTTATGTCCTTTAAGGAAGGGCTTTCTTACTGCTACTCACCCTGTCAAATGTGCAGCACAAACTCTCTTCTTCACAGTAAAAACTGAGACTTGCTTTTCTTGACCACTGTTAAACTGCGCTTGAAGCTGTTGTTCTTTGAGGTGGCCATCATGGTAGCTGGTGACTCTCAGAATCTTGTATTCCGTTTGGCTTGTAACTTTGGGGCTGCCAGATCTGTTCCTATCAAGACTTTCTTCCAGTTTCTAATTTTCTTTGGATTGTGTAGGACACCACTCTACTCACTGACACTTTGATTTTGTTTCCAATTTCTCAACATGAGAGGATAATAATGCTCTGTTAATTGCAGTTTTCTTGTCATTATCACTGGAATACTGTCCAGGTTGTACTGAGAGAGAGAGAGAGAGAGAGAGAGAGTGCAGCCATGCAATGGGTGACACCTCCGCAACACACTAGTTCAGATGGAGTGGGAACAGGGTGGGTTTTTTTTATGGCGACTGGAGTGCCAATTCTGCCACCAACCCCCAAGGTTTTCCCTTCGTAGGGCCTACATGCAGGGCTGGATGCAGATTAACATCATACCCAGGACCGAGCAATTGCAGGTTAAGGGCCTTGTTCAAGAGCACAACAGAGCATTGACAGGATTCAAACCACCAACCTTCCGATTGTCAGTGCAGATCCCTAGCCTCGGAGCCTCCACTCCGCCCTACTTGTACTTAAGAGGATGTAAAAACACAGTCTGTTCCATCTCTGTTTTAAGACAGACAGAGGGTTTTAAGTAATCAACAGAAGCTGTACCATATTCGGTCAGCTTCATAATGATGTGTATCTCGGTGATATGCAGTTTTCAATGCCTCAGACATTTTTAACATCTCTTTTCTGCAATCTGTACCTTTCAAGAAAATGACCCTAGAGAGTGGAGATGTTTGTTAGCTCCTTGTGGACAGTACTGTCTGACCATCAGTGGATTAGAATGGTACTATGTTCAACATTCACAGTAGGAGAACCAAGGAAGAAGCATGTCTAGTGTGCTAGTGAGAATTGAACTATGCGATCTGGACACTTTTAGGATAATCTGATAGGAAAAAACAACTTTACTAAAGGCTAATCAGATGAGGTGAGGTGTCATCAAATTAACTAACGGGGTATGGTCTGGAATGTGATTGGTTATACATGAACACATTCATTTTTTTCCTAAAGTTATCCATTTGTTCTGCCACTTAAATATTGCTTGTTGCAATGGCTTATTATAAGTTCAAAACTTTCTGCCATTATTTTAAGCCTTTTTAAATTTATTACAAAAACAGGCCATACAATTCAAGAAAGCTTACCAATCATAGTCACCTAATTTCTCCAAATGACAATAACTCATTGTCTACTCTCTAGAACACTACTTGTTATTTCATGTGTTTCAGTGTGAAGAATAACTTTCTAACATTTAAGTGAAATCTACCCTTAAAGAAAAAGAAAAAAGCAGATTAAAAGTTATTTACCACATGTGGAAAACGGACATTACAAAATTTAACAGAATGGGATCCAAAGATGACCAAAGTAGAACATAAATATATCAAAAATGTTCATGAAAAAAATCTCACATTACCACATTACTTGTGTTGCATAATCCACACATCATGTCAATAATTTGTATGCTTCTAATTGACAAAATGCATGTGTTTTTTGTTAAAACACTGTTAAATAAATACTACCAGAAAATGAGTAGTCGTCCACAAACAGCAGACCCCTTTATATAGGATCATATGAAAGAAGCAGTGGTGCTGTAAGAATTATGTTTCTGGACTTCTCTAGCGCCTTCAACACCATACAACCTATGCTCCTTAGGGACAAGCTGACAGAGAAGGGAGTAGACTCACACCTGGTGCCTTGGATTATGGACTATCTTACAGACAGACCTCAATATGTGCGTCTCGGGAACTGCAGGTCTGACACTGTGGTCAGCAACACAGAAGCGCTGCAGGGGACTGGACTTTCTCTGGTCCTGTTCAGCCAACATACATCAGACTTCCAATACAACTCGGAGTCCTGCCACGTGCAAAAGTTCGCTGATGACACTGCTATCGTGGGCTGCATCAGGAGTGGGCAGGAGGAGGAGTATAGGAACCTAATCAAGGACTTTGTTAAATGGTGTGACTCAAACCATCTACAACTGAACACCAGCAAAACCAAGGAGCTGGTGGTGGATTTTAGGAGGCCCAGGCCCCTCATGGATCCCGTGATCATCAGAGGTGACTGTGCAGAGGGTACAGACCTATAAATACCTGGGAGTGCAACTGGATGATAAACTGGACTGGACTGCCAATACTGATGCTCTGTGTAAGAAAGGACAGAACAGACTATACTTTCTTAGAAGGCTGGCATCCTTCAACATCTGCAATAAGATGCTGCAGATGTTCTACCAGACGGTTGTGGCGAGCGGCCTCTTCTACGCGGTGGTGTGCTGGGGGGGCAGCATAAAGAAGAGGGACGCCTCACGCCTGGACAAACTGGTGAGGAAGGCAGGCTCTATTGTAAACACGGAGCTGGACAGTTTGACATCAGTGGCAGAGCGACGGGCGCGGAGCAGACTCCTGTCAATCATGGAGAATCCACTGCACCCACTGAACAGGTTCATCTCCAGACAGAGGAGCAGCTTCAGTGACAGACTGCTCTCACTGTCCTGCTCCACGAACAGACTGAGGAGACCCCACAAAATGCAACTATACAATTCCACCTTTGTAAACGTTAACATTATACAAAGTTATTGTCTGTTATACCTTCATTTTTCTCACTCTTTAATTTATTATTGTTCTTTATCAGTACGCTGTTTCTGCTGGTGTATGTGAATTTCCTCTTGGGATTAATAAAGTATCTATCTATCTATCATGCTTTTGAGTTTTAGACATGGCTCTCTCCCTCATTCATTGGTCAAGAGTCCTGTCTCATCCTACTTGCATCTGCAGCCAATTAAATTATTTACTCAGATTGAAACAGGCCACTTCAGTTCCTCCATGTCTTTATGGATCTAGTTTTGTGCAAAGGGGCACGGTCATCCTGAACATTAAAAAAGCATTTCTCAGACGGTTGCCACAAAGCTGGAAGCATGTGATTGTCAGAATGTCTTTGAATGCTGAAGCATTAACAGTACTTTTCACTGGAACTAAGGGGCCCAGCCCAAACCCTGTCATTGTCCCTCCTTCACCACATTTTACTGTAGGCACTGCACACTCCAGGAGGTATTGTTCTCCTGGAATATGCCAAATCCAGATTCATCCAATTAGACTGCCAGATAATCAAGTATGATTCATTACTCCAGAGAACATGTTTACTCTATTGCAGAGTTCAGTGGTGGTGTGCTTTACACCACACCAGCTGACTCTTCGCATTGTACTTAGGCTCAGCCATTGAAACCCATGTCATGAAGCTCCTGACATACAGTTCATGTGATAATGTTGCTTCCAAAGGCAGATTGGAACTCTGTTGTGAATGGTGCACCAGAAGATTGCCGATTTTGGCATGCTATGAGCTTCAGCATGAGTTCTGCAAGTTTGAGTGGTCTATCACTTTGTTGCAGAGATGTTCTTGCTCTGAGACACTTTCACTTCACAATAATAGCACTTACAGCTGACCAGGGCAGATCAACCAGAGCAGAAATTTCACATAGTGACTTGTGGTAAAGGAGCCATCCTATGACAGAGGCCACATTTAAAGTCACTGAGATCTTCAGTACAATCCATTCTACTGCCAGTGTTTGTCAACAGAGAATGCATGGCTATGGAATTGATCTAATGCACCTGTGAACAATGAAACACCTGAACTCAACTTGAAGGGGTGTCCACATACTTCATATAGTGTATGTTGGATTTTCATTTCCTTTCCTTTCACAAGAAATATGCAGTTTTCATATCTTTATAAACCATAAAATGAATGTGAAGAGGTCCCATACTAGGTTTCAAGAAAGCAACCAGCAACTTTGCTCTGTTTGCACTACAACACTACAGATTGAATTCCAGGTTTTAACAAAATTAGTCAATTTACGGTGCTAAACTTTATATTAAAAAAAAAAAAAACCACGCAAAACATATGAAAATATCTCATAGCAAAAGCTGCACTAAATCATGAGCAGGTGAGCATAGAGGTGTTGCACTTTCCTCTAGTTGTCAATAACAAGTATAAACTGGTATGTCCAGCAAGTAGGTTTGTAACCAATGGCACCACAATAAATACTCAGTCAAGTCAATGCAGGCAGACAGGCAGGAAGTGAAAAGGAGACATTTCTACCTGTCCACTTCTTCATCAACTTAGGCTTAAGTGAAAATAAATAAATACCCCACAATAAACTTCAGTGCCACTGGAAACCCTGAGATTCTTTGCATCACTTTTAAATGCTGAATATCAAAAGGTGACCTCAAATTTAAAATTTGGTCCACTACTTATCAAGTGGAAAATGGCCTGAAGTCCTCTCAAGATCTCATAATTAATAATCTAGGGTATTACATTTACATTTTAGAGAATAAAATCTCACCCTACAATTTGTATCTTCAGAATTCTTCCTGACTGATAAGAATGATGCTATAAAATGCTGGTGGGCATGAAGGAATCTGTGTAATGCAAATACATAGTTTAAATTTCTGCTCACATGAACCTTTGCTCTTGGGAGGAATTCGAGATGAAAGGTGATAGATTATATATACACACACACGCACATATATACACATATACAAATATACACACACACACACACGGGAGGCAGCTTACAGGTTTCAATAACAACTGCCCACCAGACCAGGGGTTGGTGTTGTCATCTAATACTTTCTCCTTTTTTCCCTCTGCAGTCCAATAGAAGAACCCCTCCCCCCTTGAGAGGGTCATTTCTGGTTCCCTGGACCCACCTTACTGACACTCCTGCTTTTAACTTGCATCTTTTGACAATGTCCCCAGTTCATTTATCAGCTCAGTCTGTAAAGACCTAATTGTTGTTTGTTTTTTCAACTTGTTTTCACGTATATGAGGTTACTGCAGTGGTAAACCCCAACTCTTCACAGTTGTTTGTCTCTGCTTATTCCAATATATGCGCTGTATATAGAACAAGCTTGGTCAGGCAAAAGTAAATCTTACACACAACCGAGCAAGATTTATTTTAATTGCTAACAATTCATATGTTGGAGTAAATCCATGAAAATGGGTAAGGAACCCCACAAAATTAAGAGACTAGCCATGAGGGCTCTTAGAACTGCTTCATTTCAATTGATCACATATGGTTACATATGCTATCCATAATCATTCCATTGTTACCTTGTTAACTACTCATTCGGAAGGCCCCTACCATTGTGTTGCCCCAGTCTGCCCTTCAAACAGGCCCAAGACACAGTGCAGTCATAGAATGCCGATGCTGGAAAATCTGTCTCCATAGCAGCAAGCGATATTATTGGTATTGTTTTGATTTCTCCTCTCTTGCACAGACTGAATTATACATAATTGTTATTTTGTGCAATTTATTTTTACTTAAAAAAAGATATGAAACCTCAGACACTGCAGTATACACCCCCTCCATACTAGCAGTACAGAGCACAGCCAGCACTCTCCATCTAGGAGGAGGCAGAAGGCTTTGAAGAGATCAAAGCCAAGGCCGCAAGCAGTTGTGCGCCCTGGGAATATGGAAAGCCTTCATGCTCCGCAGCCCATTTCCAGCGTGATGGCGGATTGCAGGCTCAACTGCAGTCTGGAAGATGCCTTTCTACTGTTGGTTTTCACTCGAACATAAGCCATTCCAAAGTATTGACAAAATAGACAAGAAAAACACAAGTAAAAGGGCAACATACAAACGTGAAGGCCAGGAATTAGCAAAAAATATACCCAATGTTCAAGCTAGAAATTCTGTACAGTCACAGATGCAGCAGAATGCGTCTACTATTACTAAATGGTGGGTGGCAAAGCCCATAACGCTATTCCTTCATAGCAGCAATTTCAGTTCTTTGAGTGGTTGTAAATGTGCTTTTTGTATGGATAGACAACACAAACTGGGCCAGTGCGAGTTAGTATTTGTGGATAACTGTGCAATTTGATGGAGCCAGAGTCCACCCTGGGTCACTTCCTGTCTGCCTAAATGTGACACCACTGTTTGTTATAGAAAGCAGATTTGGAAAAAATAAATGCATGAACAAAAAGTCATGCAATAAATTATGAAACAGATTATACATTTATTTTATGCATCTTGAGCTACACCAGTGTACTTCTGCAGCACCCACAAAGCCCCAAATTATGTACAATACATCCTGAAATGTGCATTTTAAAGGGCCAAAGTAGAAGACAGCAATTCTAAACTTAGCTTCTTACATGCGATACAAAAAATTTTGTGCAAGTGTCCGAATGCTGGGTGAATGCTTATATAAAAAGATTTAACTTTTACATACTTTTCTTTACTTCAGGCAATGTAGCTTTGTGGTAAGGTCACTGGATTTAAAAAGACAAGGTGGCTGGGATCAATGCAGGTTGATGTGTAACTAAGCAATTCACTTAGCTGCCAGTAAGCGAACTTAAAACAACGTAAAAGAACAATTAGGGAAAGCCTTCATTCTTTTATGTGTACAAGTATGAAGTCCATCTTCCTGAAAATGCTTTCACTCATTATTATGTGACATTTGTTAAAGTGTACAGTTATACTTGTCAGCCTAACCAATGACGGGTGCGGGAGGTTGACAGGACTTCAGTTCAAATATTTGATCACATCTGGACACGTTCCCTTTTCATTCACAATTGCATTTTCTAGAAGTGGTTTATTTAACAATATTTTAGTAAAAATAAGTGTGTTTGGGATTTTGTGAGAATACAACTGGAGGACTTAACATGTGAATTTGCGATATAAGTGAGATTTTTTTTTTTATGGTTTTTGATATTGTTTGCATTTGTCCGGCGTTTGTCACCTTAGATGTGTATTCTATTAAAAACTTTGTTACCTTCGTTAAGCATTAAAACAAGAGATTGGATTTTTTTTCGTCCTTCACTACAAACATCATGGGGTAAAGTAAAAGATTCCTTTTTGGGCGTAAGATCACAAGATACCAGTAATGTACCTTGAGGTGGGGTTCACTCTGGTAAGACATTGTATAAATAAACCTCAAATTAGCATTTGATATTATTTGGTTCCCTTACTCAGATACTTAAAACCAACTGCTACCTTGGTAACAATGGGCCCTGCCCAAATGGACACCAGTTTGTGAACACACCAGTCTCTTGCAAGGTACACACTTTGCTCGCACCAGAGAAATTTTACATAAGAGAAATGAATGTCAGAATTCACATGTGAAATGCCTGAATAGTTCTGGTATACTTTACTAATCTAAACGTCATGATCTCTTGCAAGTGACATAGTTCATTATTTCAATTCCACCTTTTATATTTTACTAAAGGAACAAGCACAATCACAAATCCTAAAAGTTACTGCTCACAATTAATAAAATGTAGCTAATAACTGATAAGTAATGGCATATTAAGAGGTTTGAGGTGGGGGTTCAGATATAGTATTGCTGCTTCTTATTGTTTGCTGAACTATGGAAGGCTTTGAATTTTAGGATAGTATTTGTTTGCTTGCAGAAAAAATGAATTCTTTAAATAAATAATGTGGCTTAAACAAACCAGTTTATATGAAGATAAACAACTGAAGAAGATGGTGATGGTGGCACAGAATATGACTAGCACCAAGCTGACATGCCTCTGCCTTAGAAAAGCAAACAGTTATTGAAGAGCTCACCCATTCTGCGCAGTCCCTGCTCTCACTCTTCCTTAGGACCACCGGCACTTGCACCAGTAGATTCCAGACAGTTTCTTTCCATAGGCCAGAAGGTTATTGACCAGACAATACCAGAATATTGTGTTGGTGTGTGCATGTGTGTGTGTGTGTGTATATATATATATATATATATATATATATATATATATATATATTTGTTTCTCTTCTCTTTTGTTCTATATTTCACCTTATACAATTTATTGTATTAGGAATTTGTTAGTTTTTCGCATACCCCTTGGGGTCAGAGTGCAGGGTCAGCCATTGTACAGCGTCCCTGGAGCAATTGCAGGTTAAAGGCCTTGTTGAAGGGCCCAGCAGTGTAGGATCTCTTTTGGCAGTGACGGGAATTCGAACCAGCAGCCTTCGGGATACCAGCGCAGATCCTTAACACCTCAGTTAAAGTAGATGCCTTACAGGATTTTAACTCATTATGAGAAACTTTATTACCAGAGGTAGATTTACTTAAGAATACAGGTATTTGTAATGATCCTAGATGCCGGGTTACAGGGGTCTTGCTGTCTGTACTCTCCTTCCTTGGCCACCCTACAGTGCCACTGCTAAGCGTGGCCTCTGGCAGCTCCGTCCTACCTAGACACTCATATTGCATATGCTCTACTTTGCGCCTTACTTGTAGTCAGAAGTAACACCGTCTTTCTCAATTTTTCTAAACTTTGTTAGATGACCCAAGCCAGGATTCCTTAAGGAGAGTAGCTGGTGGCTGCATACACAGACTAATGGACTTTAGCAGCAGAGAAGGAGCTCCAAAGTGCTCTCTGCATGCCCTCTTATTCACTCCTGTCATGGCCATATGCTAAACCCCTAGGATTCTGCTATGTGGCATTTCTGCAACCTTCTTTATAATTTGCATTCTACTTTCTAAATATTACCTTACATTTACACAGCATACTAGGCAATTTATATTTGTTAATGTGTAAACATATTCATATAAATACAGTATATGTATAATAAGTAAGTACTCATTTATAACTGTGGTCTACAAGACACAGAATATTGACGGACAACACCCTATCCTGTATAATAAAGATGCACAATAACGACACTCTAGCACAGACTCTAGTTATACTGACTTTGTTACAAAGAAGATTCTTTCTCAAAAGGTTTCACTAACCAAAGTATAACTATATATATTTCTTGTATGCTGTGTATACTTTTGTCTGGGTCCATTATTGTATTATGGTCAATGTTCTAAGGGGACATGCAAGTAACAATTTCATTACATGGAATACACCCGACATTAAAAATGAACTTTTCAAGCGGTTATGATGAAGACTGCTTGATGGAAAGGCTTTTCAAGTCTTTCATGTCATTATAGGTTTTTTCCTCTCCAACTGACAACTTTTTACGTAGAATTCTGCATATTTTTACATTACATCTTGATAAACAAAACACAAAAGCTATACAGACTTTTTGGTGATTTTATCTTTATCTCAATGACTATTTTGCTAGAGCAAGTACATCAAATGATATCATCAAGAGCATACAAAAGAATGGACTGAAGCATTCCAAACACTTGTTTGTGACTGTGTATCTTCTATGGTTGGACATTTCTCGAGGATCTATAATGGAATGTCCAGTGGATGCAGGGCAGTCATATGGCCTTGGGTACCTCTGGCTGGAGTTTTTATTTTTCTTTTCTCCTTGGCCATCTCACCATAGCATTGTACGTATTGCTATAATTATCACTTAATTCCAGACTTAATTAAATTGCTAAATTAATATTTCAAGGACACTACTTTACCTCTTGCTTATCTGCATAACTAGCTGTGGTACTCTAAGTAATCAATGTAGAACTTGGAGTTAATGTTTGCAGTGCACCATGCAAGGCATACATCTCTGTTATATGCCATTTGGTATGGGATTCATAAAAACTGCGTTTGTGCTTGTAATGTGCCATCTGTTGGAATGACAATGGATGTCTTAAGTGCATATTGTTATATTTTTGTTTTTTGAATTTCATGAATTGGCTCATTCTTATTTTCCTTTCACTTGCAATTTTTAACATCTTTTAAAGTATGTTGCCCATTCCATAGAAATAAGAAAATCAACACTGAAGTTTAAAAAAGGCCATGAGAGAAGTTGGGTTTAAATTAGGTGTTGAAGGAGACTCTCTCTTGCACATGTGAAAGACATAAGTGGCAGTCACTTTTTACCATCCATATTGATTCCAGGGTTTACACTTGTAGTTAACAGGGGATTTTCATTTAAAGGAGGAATAAATAATGAACAGCAACTGGAGAATAGTATTTAATAATTCAGAATGTATTCCTTATGTCTTTAATCAGAAAATTAAAAGTGTGCGAACAACTACAGTGAACAAATACAGATTCTCTTTCTATCGATTTCCTTTTTTATGTATTACTAAAAGAATAATTACAGATAACTGCTGAAAAATACAAGGTACCCACAGCAAGTACAATTTTTAAATCAAGGCAAACATGATACTCAAAAAAAGTACTAAGTTGAACCCCATTAGCCCATTCTTAAAGGTGATGACTAGATGGCAGGGTTTCCAGATCAGAATCTTCTTGCAAAATTAGAGCATTTGTAACTCCTTTCTGAAGAAAAAGGGGGACGCTGATGTGTTTCTATATTTTGAGCAATTCTGAAAGTATTCCCTGGTTTTGAGACAGTTTAAGAAAATTGCATCATTAACATGAAATCTATTTACATAAAGAAGTCTCCCTTTTTTAGTATGTTAAGAGGTATGTGAAGAAAAACACCAAATCCATCCATCTGTAAATTAGCACGTCACCCGCCACAAATATCTCAAAAAGTGAACTTATTTTGTTTTAATAGGGTATGGGCCATTTATAACTTCAATAAACTGGCAGTTAGGTACATGATAAGCATATCCAAAGGCTCAAAAACAATATAACAATTAACTCAGAATATTTCAAAATAGCTGTTGGACAGTGGAGTCAAATGGTCTCCAAAATTATTTATTTATAATTTGGGCATGCAAGCATTACCTTTCAAAATTACACCGGCATCACCTACATGACAATAGTTCTTCCTCAGCTGGACAGCACCGGGTAGTCGAGGAAAGTGACTAACAAAATAATAAAGTGGGTGCAAACACCAGATGTACACTATCTTACAGTCAATCAAAACGCTAGGCAAAACATTAGTTATTCAAAACATGTAAGCTTACCATGATCAGTGCTTATTCCTTGCTGGAATGGAATAAGTAATATACAAGCTAAGTATGACAATCCCAGACTCCTGAATCGTGCATTCAAACAGAATATAAGAAATCAATTTTTATTGTACATAACATTCTTCACAAATTACATTACCAAAAGGCAATTGACAAATTTAAGAAATTCAAATTAACATAAAATGCTAAATCATTCAACAGCTTTGACAACCTGGTTAGAATATCCTTCACATTTCTTTTGATCTGCCGCACAAAGATTATCATGTGATGTTCCCTACCATTTTTCATATCTGTACCTATCTATTCAGATGGGCATATATTCATCCTTTTGCCAAGATCAAACTTTGCATGTACAATCATAAAGGCTATTGAAATAAAGAGAATGCACACAGAAACATTTAGTTTCACATTATTTCCTGTTCACACACTAGCAAAATAAACTTGATAATGATTTGCAGTCATTAAAACAGAAAACAGACAACACAAATCTGCTTCTATGTAAAAAAAAGGCGCAGAAATAGATTGGGTGAGAAAGTTTTAAGATCACAATCAAATGTAAGGCAAATTCAAATTATAAAAAAAACATAGGGTTATAAACTCATAACTATCTGAAAGGTTTAGAAGAAAAAAAAAATCACTATTTATATTGAGGGAAACGTTAACATACAGGTATTGGTAGCTATGATGACTGTTTACACTTTTAAAATCAAATGCTCAATACACAGCAAGCAGAGGGAAGAAGCATTTATATGGGAGTCATGGCTGACATTTTAAAATTTTCAGAATCAATTAAATTTAACACACTAATTAATAAATGAGTTATTGTAGCAAAAGATGCTAAATTAAGCTAAATCAGGCAGACTTGAAATTATAATTCAATAAGGATGGAGCAGGGCACAATTTGAGAATTAAATGCAGTTTAATGCAAATTAATCTAGCCATCCAATTTGTATATTCATATAGTGACAGATTACAAATGAGAAGATTTATATAAAAGATATGAACAATGACATTTTATTACAAGAGAAAACAGAATACCTAATAAAAAAGAGATTACATTGTCTGTAAAGCTAAAGCAACTAAAAAACACACACAGGATTCAGCGGCTTGATTCGGAGGCTATATCTTATACAATAGTCACGTTCAGTATTCAGTCTTACATCAGATCTACCGTACTTTTTTTTTTGTGGAATTTGATTGGTTAAATGTAACATATTTACACCTCTATGATAAAAGGGAATGCACAGTTAGACACCCAGTTAATATAACTAATATTTTTAGGAAGATTTTTTTTAATGTTTTCCACTTCAACATTATTGTTAAGAATTTAATGAAATGGGGAAGAAAAACCCAAAAAAAGACCTTAAATTAACCAAAGTTGAAATTTCACTAATATTATGCAGACTTTTAACATCCACTGTGTATTGAACTAAAAGGCCTTTTGTCATCAAAACATATTTACTATGTTTAACAGTGGTCACAACGACTTGTCTGATAAACATGAGGCAGACATTGCAGTTAAATCTGAACTGGACACTGGCAACAGAAGCCAGTGATCACGTTTTTGAGTTGGCACACGCAAGAGCCAACCCAACAGCCCCACAGCATTTCAGGTTCAAGAGTATTTATTGTCATTTCATCCATATACAATAGTACAGCATACAGTGAAACGAAACAACGTTCCTCCAGGACCATGGTGCTACATAGAACACAGGACAATGAAGAATCCACGACACATAACATAAAGACACAATATACAGTATAACAAGGTGCATGTGAGTCAAATGTGCAAACATGAACAACCATGTGCAACACTGCAGAACAGAAGACATATCAGATATCAGTCCGGTCTATGAGTGTTCAGGAGTCTGACTGCTTGGGGGAAGAAACTGTTACACATTCTGGTGGAAAGGGCCCAAATGTTTCAATTTCTTTTTCCCCAATGGCAGGAGTGTAAACACTGAATGTGAAGGGTGTGTTGGATCATTCACAATGCTGGTTGCTTTGCTGATGAAGCTTGTGGTGTAAATGTCCATGATGGAGGGATTTGCCTCAATCCCACCCCCCTATAAAGTAACTAATATTTGTTTTGCAGGTTGTAGAAGCTTAGTGAAATGGCAAGGATTATGAACTTGTGCAAATCAGTACCATGTTAATACAAATAAAGGAAGACATAAAAAAAACACTTATTTTTCCATCATCTTTCCCTATTTATTTTGTTCTTTCTAGTTGTTTGTGCAGAATTACTGCAATGAACAACAAGAAAAACAAAACTTGAACAAAAAGTTTTTCAAAAAGTTAAAACACACAAGCAGCATGAATTGTATGGAAATAATGGAACTAAAGCACTTTAGTGAGATTATTAAAGGTATTCAGGACTTGTTTTGCTAAAGCAGCATGATAAACACCGATCTGTTCATTTTCTGAACTCCCTTATTCAAAAATGAGGTATAATACAAATGAAAGGTGCATATTTCACTTCCACCAGTAGACTGCATTTTCACAGTTATCCTTAAGATTATTGATTGGTTATTGTCATGCTTAGTTTATTTTCACTCCTCAAATAGACCCACACCCTTATATTCTGCCTTATGTTCAGCAAACATATTCTAAGTCAGGTTTGAAAATTTAAAAGTAACATTCACGACCTAACAATATTACATACAAGTCAAGCGCTAACACCTCTACCTCCTACCTTGGACTAAATGAAGCAACTGCAGTTAACTGTTGAGCATGCGCACTTTTCTTACAAGATTAACAATTTTCATTTTTCCAGTGACTTATCAGTTCCCCTACCATTCAATATCTTTGGTACATGGGTTGGAGGGGGGAAACTAAAATCCTCAGAGGAAATCCCTGTTGAAACCATATGAATTACATGTAGAAGAATCTAAAACTTGGATTTGACATACTACAAGGCAACATGATTTGTCTGTCCAGAACCATTTGACAACAATCAGGTCGTATTAGAAAAAAAATATACAGAAAAGGATATTTGGTGTTAATTATGTGTATTTATAAGATGAGGGGGGGAAAAACCGTTATAAAAAGCATAGACTCCCCCACATGTATCTTTGGACCCTCAACAGAGATCAGTTTCAGTAGTGCAGTTCCTCTGCTTTTAAAACACGACTTTCATTGGTTTAAAAAAAGCAAAGGGATGGTGGCATATTTGCAAAATAAGATTTCAGAGAAATTTTACACAATCATAAAGATATATTTTATTGTATAGTACAAAACAGTTCAATTTCATTCATACAATTTTAATAAAACAACGTAAACAAATATTTCATGAAACAGCGCAAAACATTTTTCAAAGATTAACAAAATTAGAGGTGCTTATTACAACTATTCTAAATACTGATTAAATAAACACTATGTGGTACAGTCTGGGGAATGATGTAACTGTAGGTTTGTCTCCCAACATCAGAAATGCTAGAGTAGTTGGAACAGAAAATAAAGAGGTCTTAAGTTAGCTATTATACAGGTTGTCACACTAAGGTGGGTTGTTTTGGAATTCGGAAACCATGGATACATTTCAATCCCAATTGTGCATGCACTTCAACAGCAGATCCTGAAGCAGATCCAGCTTTTCAGTTCACGGTATCTCTCTAACACTGCAGTTGTGAAGAGAGCTGGTACCACTGCAAACCATCAAGCTGTTTTGCAAAATACACTGCCAGGCATTTTTTTTTTGAAGCTAAGAACAAAAGAAAGAGATCACATTTAAATCTTAACGGTTTTGTAAACCGCTGTAAATGTCGCAGCATTTAATGGTGTCTAGCTGAAGTGGAAGTTTAAAGCCGAGCAATGGAGGATGCTTGAGCAAACTGTTTCACTTTAATTATGCCTGATGCACATCTCCAGGCACGTTTCACACTTACATGAATACACTAGATAATGAGTATAGATAACAAGCATACAGAGATGCAAAACAGAGAAAGATCAATCGTTTAACTGATAAAAGTCCACCACTAGTTTGGCTGCGAAATGATTACTCTTAAGACATTAACCAGATATGTTGGGTTGATGCAAGAAAGCAGAGTAGAAATTGTGCTCATTTATACAATTTGTGCTACGTATGAATATTAGTGGTCAGATTGCATTACCTCTTTTTTTTTTTTTTTTAAGCATACCAAATTTTTTTTGGTGAGCTGCAAAGATAATGTCATGAAAATATCTTTCAAATATCAATAAACCTATGTGTTGACAAATATTACACCAGTCAATGAAGTATAAAGAAGTCACACAAAAAAGATTACACTCAAACATAATAAAATACGGTGTTTGAATGCAAGATTATTTTGTTCTCCATACTTTAATCATCTGTACCCAAGTTAGACTGAGCTGGGGTCAGAAAGGAGCCTTAGGCCCACTATAAAAAGTCCCATTTTACAGAAATTATTCCTTTAAAATGAAACCATTTTAAAAATATTTTGGAAATCAAATCTCATTTTATCTAGAAGACACATTTGCTTTTCCCAAAGAAATGCCCCAAGCGAAATCCATTTCTCCATTGTGAAGTACCATGAAAATGATAAGTCATACTTATTAGCATAAAGTCATGCTTCATTTTCTCCCCCCTCCCCCTTTTGGGAGGAGTTTGACGGAAGAGAAATAATCTTAAGGACCAAAGCCAATATAGCCCCCCACCGCATTTCCCAAAACTGAAAATGTGACTACACTATTTCTGTGGCCTACGTCAGAAGAAATTGGTCAAAACAGAAAAACTTACCCTGAACTGAATTGTAGCTCATTACCAAGCACATATCAAAGTTGCCCTCAACCAGAATAACTTTCATGGTGGTACTTCATTTCAATAAACCTTAATTGCATAACTTAGGAACCCAGGCAGAAAGAAAAAAAATCAGGAGGGGGAAAAATTCTTCCATTCCTAACACAACTTTCATAAGCATAGCATTTAGATAATAATCCATGTAATCAATGGATGGGCAAAACTTGAAGAACATACTATAACTGCTCCGTACAATGATTCTTCAAAAATTATATTTCAAAAACAAAACCTGAAGACTTGTAAAAACATTCTTTTCACATAATATTTATATAATGAAAATCCACTTTCTTAAGAGACAGGCATCAGACATCAACTTCAACAGCCGATTCACCGACAGTAGACATCTCTTAACACTTACTAACTTTTCCAATAGAAAGATTCCTTGCCTTTATTTGGTTAGCCCAAGTCTTATCTTAGCAAATCTCCATATACCTAAAAGCACAATCATTTTTAGTGAGCTCCACATAACCATTCCTCCTTCCAGGATTACAGTAGCCTTTACCACAACTTACTATTTTTGCATATCCACACGGCAGCAAACACCAGCTAGGAAGTGTTAGATCATCTCTCAATCTGGTCAGCTTCTCTAAAATTTGTCCACTTGCTTGATTCAGGCACCTTTCAGAGGAATCCAAACTTGTACAAAGAATTGAATCTCTAAATATCAAAACTAATCACTACAATAAATCTATAATTAACCCTTGCTGTTCCAACATTCAATATCCTCTACAAAAATCTCTCTCAGGTTTTCTTTCTTCAAATACATCTCTTTTATTACCTTGCCCTACCTGGATTCCAGATATACTGAACCTCAGTCTTTATAGTAGTTTTGGTAATCAACAAAACACCCATCATTTAATCTCTCATCCTTCTCCATTTCAACACTTTTCTTTGTGCATTCCTTGCTTCCACCAGCTTTCACTTCAGCTGGTCCATCCTATCTCTATCATATTCTGCCTACAGTATCTTTAAGTCATTTCACCTCAGTCACTTCAACCATAATCCTTTTACAAGTTCCCAACCTCTCGCTCATGAGCTTGCCAGCCCGGCTTTTATGTATCGCTCCATTTAACATGTTGGTCAATTACCCTGTGCTAATTTAGGAGTGCTCTTACATATTCAAGTCAAAATGATCCTAATACTATCTTTCAACTTAACAAATTTTCCATTTCTCAGATTCTTTATTGTCAACAACGCAAACATTCATTTTTCAGTATTAGTGATGGTTTTATTTACGTTTGTACACCTTACTAGGGGCAGTCTACAGATTACTTAGAGCGTTTCAACCTTGTCTCTCTTACTGGAAAGGAGGGGAAAAAAATAAAATGATTAAAATGCCAACTACAGATTTTAGGGCTTGAAACCATAATTGAGCAGCAAATGTTCAGTTACTTATTTTCACAATATCATCTTTGACATCTAGCAGTCTTCAAATCTCTTTGGGGGCTAGTTCATCACCTATACTCTGCTTTTTTTGGTACTGATCTGTTTATCTCGGGGGTGGGGTGGGGGGTATGGCTTTCTTCTACCACAATTTGGTGTGAAAACCATACTAAACACTGAATTCAAAAACACTGTCTCAGTGTGCAAATGCATGACCATTTTCTGTCACCACATGTCCAGCTAGCAGCACAATAGTAACATAACCCTACAGCACACATTAAACTTCTATTTTTAGGGTGGCAAATATCCTGTTACAATTCTATTAGTTAAATAAATATCTCGATTTCTTTAACATTAAAAAAAATCTTAATAACCAAAGCCATCATATGCTGGGCTTTTAAAAAAAAAAAAAAAAGATTGCTGTAAAGCATATGAGATTAAAGTGTCAGGGAGAGTACATTGAGTCTACATAAAGCAATGCAATTAGGGCTCTAGCAAAAGTCTGCATGCATTCTTTACTGAACTCTACCTTAGGTATTTTACAAATGCAGACTTTCTGCACAACTGTTTATAAATACAGTATACTGTACACTTGGAGTACATGGAGTACAGGCAGGCTGGAGTTGAAGCAGAGGATTGAACCAACAGCCTTGCAGTTTTCAGACCCACGCCTTAGTGATTTGGCTGTACTTGTTACCTGCTAACATTTCAGGGCTGATAATTAGATAATTGATATGCTTGTAAAGAGAGGTCATTTGTAACATTCTGCCAAAGTATTGCCTTTTAATAAAAATCTTTGCAGAATTCCTTTTCATTGAAGATGCATGTGATGAGTGGAGATGAAATCTCAAAATAATTTAAACTGTTAAAAGTGAATCAAACAATGAAGTCTTCTATTGGGCTTTTAAAACTTTTCTTTCTTTGTAACTTGAAAATAAATTGGGAGTAAAATATGACATTTGCAATATATGTAAACAATCTTTTGTAACAGGTAAAGACAGGGTATAGAAATACTAAAGATGTATGAATTACAGCACACTGTTTTTAATGTTAAGTGTTCTTGCATCTCATTGAAATCTAAATATGTGCTAATTTACAAGCACTGTCTGATAAAGACAGATGATAAACCAAGCAAAAGTACAGCAAGCTTAACATATTTTACATTCAAGTTTAAATTTTCTTGAAAGTTGAAAAATTAATTTTGATGTGAAAGATTGACTGCAGCCCCATTCAGGGTTAGCCGATCCTGTGGTAAGTTATACAATATGAGAAACTAGAGTACAGTGAGAACAAATGCATGATAGTACATTGTCTTTTCTCTCCATAAGATGTGCAGCACAGAGTAAAGCTTTATAGTGAGAGCACAACAGACAGATCACACAACTGAGGGAACCAGCCCATTACTTATAGCTTTCTAAAGGCTGTAGTCCTTAAATAAGGGAAGATCACAGGTTCAAATCATATTTAAAATTTTTATGCTGCATGAAAATGTCAAGAAATATTAAAAAGTGCAACAACAGGAAAAGGTTAAATATAATAAACAATGCTTAAATAAAAATCCATTTAATCAATTTAGTGATTTGCACAATATATTGATAAGTGCAAGGCAGATGACAATTTACCACATTCACTACTCCTTGCTAATAGCAGCGCTAATAAACATTTTCTCTTCACTTTTTTGCTTTTGCTTATAGAGATACTTTACCACAGAATATGTAATCATCCGGACATTGTAAAACAGAATTTAGCAAATATTTCAAATATGCTGTAGCACAAGCAACCCTACAGTATCAATGTGGAAGTCCACCAACTTAAGCCAAAGTAGGGAAAGCCAATAAGTGCAACATCTGTGGTCTTTGACATGTTGTGGTAAATAAGTGGTCTAGGGATGTTTCCTTCATTTAGGGTACTTTCTCAGTTATCAATTTTCAGCTTTTCCTTGTACACGCTGTTAACTAACTAAATAGGATACCTGTAATTGTTACTGAAATTTTAGAAACCGAGTCAAGATAACCAACAGCTTTTACTGAGTGAATTATACAAAACACAAAATAAATGACAATGGAGAAACAAAAAAATTTGTGCCATATGTTTTGACATTGTATCTATGTAACATCCCAGGTCTTGTGCACTTATCCATCAGTAAGATTTTTCTTCACCCCATAGCCAGAAAAAAAAAATCAAACAACAAAAACGAAACGAAAACTATTTAAGCATAAAAGCATATAAACAAATCGAACAAAAGCATTCTTTAATGAAATTGGTCTGTCTGCATGTATATAGTACAACTCCACCTATTTGCTCGTAATGTAATGAAAACAGAGTTAAACTACATAACACTATGTACATGCTGACTCAGATGGTTCCAGCATGCTTTTCACCTTTCCACAGGACACAATGCCCAATGAGGCATGACATTATCCCTTAAACTCACTCTTACCTGTTGTATTTATCCAGGACTGGACACTTGGAAACACTCTACATTCTGTTTTTCACAATTAAGGGTTGGGCATGAATACAATGATCCTTACCTACAAGCAATGGAATTACTAACTGCCAATGATGAATTTACAGAGTCTCAGAATTTTAATTATGGGTAAATGTTTTAAGATTAAAACAAACAATGCAGTGGTAAACAGCCTATACTGCAGCATTTTATCATAATTCAAAACTGTACACAACTTATTTTCTTTGGTTTTAAATGAGCTACGCTTTTAAGACTGCAGAGGAATAATAAAGGATAGAAAAAATACAACTCCACTTAATACAGCAAAATATCTAGCTCTGTCTGCCCTTCACCCTTTTAGTAATACTGCACAACTCCTCCTACCTGCTCAAGAGACTGAGACTAAAGGATGACACAAACACACCTGACTTGACAAAGTGTGATTTGTTTAAAGCAGAAATATCAATACTTGTTCAAATGCTTTGCTTTGACTTACTCACAACTGGCAAAAGTTCTAAAGTTCTATACCAGAAACAATTTGATATTGACCAGCTTAAAAACTGGTAGAATTTACCATTATGCATGGAAAAAGTTAAAATGGAAATACAGAGCACTTCTTTATTCAAAAGAGTTGTGGGAATTTAGAACAAACTGAGTCACTAAGTGGAAGCAGAAATCTGGACAACCTTTAAGGAATAACTGGATGAGTTATTGGGACAGCTTAGATACTAGCTAATCAAATAAGGCAGATGGACTGAATAGTCTCCCCTCCTTTGTTACACTTTTTATGTCTCTTTATTTTGGTTTGTTCAGAGATAAAGAAACTTTCTTGATTGAATCTTCTACTTCAGGAGTTACACATCAGCCAGTGACAGTCTTCCTTTGATCAGGGTCCACAGTTCAGCTTATAGAAGCCAATTGTGACATTTAAAATCATGCTTAGGCCATGCTGTTTAGCAGAGCACTGCACAAGAGTTCATATGAAACTTTCAGGGGCTCTTCAGCTGTCAACTGTCTTGGATCACTTGTTTGCAATTTGAGGATTTCCACACAGAAATAAATGCTTTGAAACTGTTCATAAAAACTTTGTAAACAACAACATTCAGGAGAGTCTCATTAAAACTACCTGAAAAACTAGCTTGGATTTATTCAAATTAAAAAGACAAATATATACAATCTGGCCATGCCCAATGGGACTACGATTATTTATTATGGCCACCCTAATAAAAGTATTGCTCTTGGCTGTATGCATCACAATCCAGTGCCAGAAGACAATAGTTATCCTGTTCTGCTGGACAAGCTCTTCATGGATTTCCAAAGAAGACCGAGCCAGAGAGGTAAGAAGGTGGTTACCCAACTAACTTTTGTGTTTGCTGCCCATAACAGGTTACAAATAAGCTAGCTATTTAACATTATACAATTCACTTTGAATGAAATGTTTAAAACTTAACACATTAGGGTTAATTTTTTTTTTTATATTTAGTGTGGAGAAACTGTCATTGAATGTATTGTGCATTTACCAAAAATCTGTAAGATTAACCTACAAGCTATGGGATGTCTGATCAAATCAAATTATCAAATTCAGTTTGAAATAAGCAGTCACTGAAGATGTATAGAACTTAAAAGGGTAAATGTTTGACTAATATTCCACAGAGGCATTTAGAGAAGACATGACTGAATTCCAAGTCAGTTATGGCAGGTAAGACTGAATTCAAAGGGTGATGCCTAAGCCACACTACTTAGAAAAGAACCGTCACCAATGATAAAATATTCTCTGTTTAACTAGACATGAATAAGCAGTACTCTTTTAGTGCACGTCAACAGCTGATTGTTACATCTCAGCTTTACTCAAACCTTCTTTCCATTGCCAAAAGAAATATTTCCAAAGTCTACCTTTCAATCTCTGATACAGAAATGCTGGCCTCCCAAGTCATTAAACATCAGCTCGTTTTTTGCAGTTTCCTTCTCGACAGCTTTGCAGTCCCAAGCACTGTTAAGATCACATCATGTTCTGACGTGGTCCTGTCTAATAAACTGATCTAGCTATAATGACTGAAGATTAGCTATATTCAGAACATCTCTACTGATGTAGAAGAATGCACACGATACAGAGCTTCACACAGAGTGGCCCGTCTTATACGCTCTGTGCAGTACCATCCATGTGGATGTTCACGAAATGTCCATTTACAGTACAAAACTACATACGACTTTACTTGTGCAATCTAGCGTGGACTGTAACACACTAGTAAAAAGCAGCAAACCAAATATTTTAAGGAAATGAAAATAACATGCACAAATTAAAGAATCTGAATTTTACACAGTGCTGTCATTAACAACTTAAATAACAATATGACATGTTTAAAATATTTACAAGATATGTAAACTTAATATGAATACCATGGTCAAAAAATCAGTAACATCCAACAATTTAAGAAAAAAACAAAAAAACAAAACACACCATGTACTTCAGTAATTTACATACCACTAGTGAGAAAGTGCAGAAACAAAGCAATAGCTGAACTTTTTCTCTCTTTCAAACACAATATTGTGCATTATGCTGTACTATTAGTTATTTCTTTTAAATCCAGAAAGTTTTAGGTTAAGAGGTAGTATTTGGATTTTAAAGAATCTTCAGCAAAGTTTTACATTTTCAATTACTGCACTAATGAATTCCACATGGACAAACTACAGACATACAGAAAGACTAAAGCCATGGTGGAGGCAAACCTTATAATGTAAGGCAAATACTTTAAAAGCTATCAGCCAGGCCCAAATCAGCCTTAATAGACCATTACCCTCATGGACTAACAATCCAAGTAATATATCACTTGGGCTAGTCTAATTTATCTCATCCAGGAGCCAAGACAAATGAAAATCACATTTTTTCCACTCAGGCAAAAGGTAAGGTACAGGAGGATGGTGGTATCCGGCCGTTGAATCACTGAACCGATGAGTGTGAAAATACCGGGAGTGAAATGCTTAGAGGCAAAAAGATAGGAAATATTGAACACTTTACAGGAAATGGCATCCCAAAACAGAGAATGTTTTTTTAATTCCACAGGTAGTTGGCCCAATCCACAGTAGTTTATGTAGTCCAGTGGTTCCCAAACTCCGACCTGGGGAACCACTGTGGCTGCAGGTTTGTTATACCCAACTTCTGTTTTAAATTGGAGTCCTAGCCTATTGAAGCAGGTTATTTGGCAGTTTAAGTTTTAGGTTCAACATAGAAATTTCTAATCTAGTGGGAATAATTAGGTTTTTTTTGTTATTTTACTTGGGTTGTGAGATTTTTATCATAAACATGATTTCTCTCTGCTTTTCTGAGTGTTCTGCTTATTTAACTCATTATTTGTTTTACCAATGAGCACTTTGGTGGGTTTATAGCAGAAGTAGTTGCAGCCTTGTTTTCCTGGGTATCTATTCTGCTAGTGGAAACTACACAAAAAAAGCACAAATTAATAGGAAAACAAAAAAGAGCTAAGTATTTAAAGCTTTAGCAAAAAAAGAAATATTCTAAATGTCTGAAATGTAAAAATCCACCATCAGTAAAGCACAGCAGTGGAAGTGTGAACAAGATATTTAAAAAATTAATATTTAAATGAGATCAATCATAGTTAAAATGGCGGACTGATTGTGAAACTGATTGTAACAAAAACCTGAAGCCAAACTGGGTCAGAGTTTGGGAACCACTGGTGTAGACCATTGGTCTAACACTTAGATTTAAGTGCAGAAGTGCCATCTACATAATTATTTGGTACTGCAGTCCAAAATTCCTATATCACATCACTCGTGACACACTCACTCAAATTATGTCATTCTCGACATATCCATTCCAAGAGGTTTGTGACATGTACTAATAAGATGCATTACATTTTATATTCCAACAGGTGGCATATACAGCACACACCACAACCTAATAACCACAGGAGTCTTAAAATGAGGTCCTGAATGCCCTCTTTATAGTTTGTAATGATTTTTTATATACTTTTTTTTTTTTCTTGCTCATATTTGGCTACATTAATAAAGATCACCAAAATGTTTAAAGGACTCAAACAAAATTGTCTTCCCCACTATTATCCACCATAACAAATGGTATAAGTGTATGTGCATTGCCCGATTGTTATGTCTGTCATTCCAACAGATGGTGCATCACAAACATCTGTAGTAATATAATGCACGGCATTTGTCAAACTTTTACTGCTTTTACAAATCCCATGAAATATGTTTTATTACTTCATGCATTACAAAATACATTCAATAGATAGTGCACTGCAAACGTTAACACTGTGGTCTTTGTTGATATCACCCCATCATAGCACAGCCAGGTATCTACTGTCATACAGCATAGCTAGTTCTTTTATGTTTTCTGTATATTTTTCTATTTAAATTTTACTTTAAGTTCAAGTGTGTTTGTCTGTTGCCTCAATTATATGGCATAATAGACATACTCCTGTTTGCAATGAAAAATGAAAAGCATTACAACAGATGGCACACTGCAATTGGTAATGCTGACAACTGATAAAAGCAGAAGTTGGGGATGGACACAAGAAAATACCCAAGACAAATGGAGGGCAGTTAAATCTATTGGTAAAAAATGGAAAAAGTATGCGACAGTTAAAAATCTGTTAGAGCAAGCCATCCACAAAAATTGAGTGATTGTGCAAGAAGATAATTAGTTCGACAGTCCACCAAATGACCCATCAAAACTCTGAAGGAGCTACAAGATACACTGAGATTGGAGTGACTGAAGTCAACAACTGCTGCCCAGGTGCTTCATCAATTATAGCTTTATGGGAGATGGACAAATGAGAAAGAATACGAACCTGACAAACTCTAGCAGGGATGTCACAAGGCACATGGGAGAGACCAAGGTCTGGAGGAAGAAAGTTCTATTGTCTTATGAAACAAAAAAAAAAGCTATTTGGCGATCAGACTAAACGCTGTGTTTTATGTAACGTGCAGTGTAACATACCACCCCGACTGTGAAGCATGGTGGAGGCAGCATAATGCTGTGGGGGTGCTTCTCCGCAGCAGGCTGTAATAAGCCTGTGAGAATAAAACAAATGCAGCAAAATACAGGGAAATCCTGGACGAAAACCTAATGGAGTCTGCAAGAAACCTGGACCTTGGGAGGGAGCGGATTTGTTTTCCAGCAAGACAGCAATACCAAACATAAAGCCAAAGTTACACAAGAATGACTTCAAAAAAATAATGTTAATGTCCTGCAGTGGCCAAATCAAGAATTCAGTTCTCAGTCCAATGGAGAATTTGTGGACAGACAAGAAAATTGAGCTTGTGCAGTTTTGCAAATCAGAATGGAGAAAAATTGAAGTGCCCAAATGTGCAAAGTTGACAGAGACCTGTCCACATAGACTGAGGCCGTTATGGCTGTCAAAAGGTACATCAATTAAATATTGACTGGGGGTTTGGGTTACTTCTGTGATCAATTATTTTGTGTTATATTTATAGTTTATTTAGACCATTTTGCAATAACTGTTTTCATTTTGACATTGAGACTTTCTGTTGGTCAGTTTCAAAAAAGACAAATTGAATCCACTGTGATGTATAACTATCAAATCCTCCATAGACGGTGAAAACTTTTTATATGCACGGCCTTTTACAGAAAGGTGTGTAACAAAGCACAGTATTAAATAAATACAGCTGCCAAGTGCAGCATGGGGACAAACAAATTTAGGCTCTTTGAGAAACTGAAATACATGATCAGCAGAGGGAGTACATTGTTGAATAAGCGTGACTTGGTTGGGGGTGGGAGACAAGTCATCAAACTGAATGAATGAATGAATTGATTAGACAAAAACAAAAGCTGCAAAATGCTTCTGAGGAGTTTACAAGCGGGTATGAGAAGGAAGAAAGTTACACTAACTCAAGCCTTACCATCTACATAAAACAGATGTTGCAAAAAAAAATAAAAAAAAAATACTACAAATCATTCCCCACCCAACACTACACAAAGCAGACCGCACAAAGCAAAAAAAAAAAAGCAACTCAGCCTGCTCCCTGTTATATGGCTTTACTTTGCAGCTTTGCTGCACAGCAGGTGCTCTTGTGGTTTAGCTGAGTTGAGCTCAGACTGTCTAAAGTACAGCTACCTGAATGCTTCCCTTTACCAATGCTCCAGCTACACAAAACCTCAGATAACATAAAGCACAGGTACAGTGGTTTGACTTGCAACACATCACAGCAGTAGAGCGCGAGGCCCAGTGCAGCTGGCTAAGAGGGTGCACCTTATAAACATAACCTACTCTAGAGGAAGGAGGTGTCAACTTTTCATACATTTAGCAAAACATCCCATTACAGTGTGGTGTACATAAAAAACAACCTCTTGTATAGAAGCAAAAAACAATCTTATTATGAAACTTTTAATAACTGTTTTAAGATTTAACCTTAAAGAACAAATCCAGAACCTCAAGAACCAAGCACTGACAACAGCAAAAACACCACCTTTGAAACGGAAAGCTTCTACTATCCAACATACTCCTTCAAGGAAAATTAAATAATGGTGCACTTATTCTTTTAAATGTACAAACTGCACCAATGAATCTCTGCAAAACGTTTGATGCCATTCAATAAAAATCAACAGAAACAACTTTAAATAAAGAGCATGAAACAATTTAGAAAACATACATGACTGCACAAGCACAGTTAAAATGTTTGCTGGCAGCATATTATACGTATTTAAAACAGGCATACTAAAAAAATGTTATAGCAGAGATAAACATCTGTTGCAGAATCAAGTAGAGTATCTACAATAGACAACTAGAGAGAACACTGCCAAAGAGTTTCATCATGTTCACTTTGGTCTGAATGAAACAGGCCAACAAACCAGAGGAGGAAGAGGCATTTAGTATTTACATACACCAGCCAATGGGTTGAACTGATAGACAAGCCATTAAAAAACCTAACAAGAACTAAGCCATTAACTAACTGAACAATGGATGAACCATTAAATACAGTGCTACAGTTCATACATGCAGGAGTAAAGAATTTTCTGAATAGTTAAATATAATATTACTTAAAACCAACTATTTAAAATGTGTGTGGTGGAAATGTTTAAGAGAATTACACTTTAACAACTCTAAACTAAAAACAATTTTTTTGCGAAGATGAATAAACTGACTTCCTCCAAGGACAACCAAATTTTACTCAAATACCCCTAGCAAAATGGTAGGCCAGAGTCCACTTAAAAAGGCAAAATAGAAAGACTGATAAACAATAAATGAGGAATTCAAACTCTAAAACTACCACAACTTGTATAAACAATGACTTAAAATAAGTTTAGTATGTACAGTAGGTTTAAAATATTAAGGCAAAAGGAGTGCAGGTCAGAAATGCCAGTTAATTTGGACACTCCACTATGACAAATGGCTTTGAATCCCCCACAAAACACTCCATTTTTCCTGAAAGAGAAGCTGTTCTCTCCCTGTGCAAGACTAGAAGCTCTAAAACAGGGACAACTGCTTATTCATGAGCAGCTCAACAGTAGCCTAATCTCTTTTTTGAATAGAATATTCCCAATTCAGACCTCTTCATTAATTCACATTACTGGCTGCTTAAAACCCCTAACCGGGCTCATATGACAAAAGACTGAAACACAGCAGAAGGCTACCACTGACCTCTTTGTAACAGTTTCACCCATAAGGATTATCCATGGAGTATAATAAACAGATGCAATTTTATGGGAACGTGCCAGGGTTCTTACACCAGCTACATATATGACAAGCATAAGAAAGCTTGATTTTTTTTTTTTTTTTTTGAAAAGATAACTAGAATAAATCAGTAACTGTTTAAAAACCGGCAAGACAAATTTAGGCTTTATCCGAGACATACAGTGTGAAAAAATAAAGATGGAATGCAGAATTCTTGAAGTTACAGCAAACTCTCATAACACATGAATTACAGAATAACTTTAAAATCTTGCTGATATACCATGGTATCAACATCAAGGAATAAAACTAAAACTGATCTCTAAATAAATGCACATAAAGGATTTTTAAAAATCTACCTTTGCAAACATTGGTTAATCAGACTGTGAATGTTAAAGGTCTGCCCAAATAAGCCAGTCTGTCCCCATCATAAGGTTTCACAGTTGTTCTTAGCTTCAGACAGAACACTTCACCACAGTAGCATACAAACTAGAGGACCTCCAGACCTTTACAAGTAAATTAGAATAGTTTTCATCAGATTCTCAGAGATGTTCAATTAAATCCAGAGTTGTACCACAAAAGGTGCCTGGAACCAAAAACATTCTGTAATTTTATGTGTGCTAAGAGTTATAAAAAGTACCAACTTTTATCATACTTACAGTATAAAACTGACAAAATGTCCACAGTCATAGATGCCATTCATGTTCTAAATTGTTGTAACGCGTCTCTTAACAAAAACAGCACACATAAAAACTCCATATTATACTTGTATTTTTATTTCTGCACAGATATTGCATGGCTGTTTCAGAAATACAGACTTCATTTTCAGGCACTCATATATAACCCCTCCAGCTGGCTTTAAAGCACAAGCGTCAAGCAAGTTCTTGAAATCTCTTTGATATTGTGATGCAGCTGTTACTATATCTTCCACCAAAATCTGGATTCAGTGTTCAAGACCAACAGTCCAGCCAGTCCATTAATTATAAGCTTAATGACATTCATTTTTTGTATTTCTTTAAAACCATATTTTTTTTCTTTCAACTATCATGCTGCATTCATTGCTTCCAATGTCAACCTTAATAAGAAACTTAAAATCATAGTGAAAAAAAGGTAAATCCAAACAGCAAATTAATATTATGGGATAAGGACATCAGAACTACACTGTCGAACATAAGGAAATCCTGTCATTCAATTAACAGAAGCTATACAGGTGTACCAATGCTGAGCTGTTGTACTAGCTACTCTCTGTTACAGAGCTGCTAACATTTTGATTTTGAATCCTTATCTAAGCTACTTATTCCAAATAAACCTGAGACGCCAAATGCCTAACACCTTCTCAATATCCCAAAAAATTTTGTTATGGGTCCCTTGACAAATGTTAACTATATAAACACATAGTTCTGAAATATACAATTGGAAGTCAAAAAATGCAGCTCAGTTCTAACCCTAGGGTAGCATGGTGGAGCAAAGTTTACTATTTCTGCCTCATAGCTCCAGGAAATTTGTTTCAAAATCTAGCCACTATATGAATAAAGTACACATTCTATTCACGTCTGTATGTGTGTATTTTGTATTGACAATTTTCTCTTCATAAATCAAAGATGTACTCGTACATGCAGCGTATCAGAAGCAACTCCAAATAAACCTGATGCTATTGGATCACGACAACTTACAGATGAATGGATACTTCGAACTTTTAATTTGTGGCCTTACTTACTGCTGCGATTTTAACCGTGGGCCATATTGTTTATCATGTACAGTACTATCAAGTCTTTAAGTAGAACTTGGAAATAAATTAATTTACCACCAACCCTTTTTCTTGCCTGCTTTATTCAGCAGAATGTCACTGAATGTTTTTTAGGCAAAAGTTAGAAATACAGGACTAGACAATCCAAAAGCCACAAACACATACAATTTGCCTTGGTCAATCAAACTAACTCCTTATTTTTGGTCATACACCATATTCTCTTCCTCATCATTACAACATCCAAAACTGTAACTTGACAGAAAATACCAGAACCAACACCAGAGTAAATCATGTTTTCCAAACTTATCAGCTTATGAAAAGGGTTGCCAGTTTTTCTCTCTCTCCTTCCTATCAGACAGAATGTCCTGAACCTGCAAATACCCTGAACTTTTATTAAAAACAATACTTATGTTTATGTTGAAGGCTGAAAAAGGGTAAGCATGCTCAAAATAATACTGAAACAACACTTTATGTAAATTGAGCCAGGAATTGCATAGACAACATATTTTAAGGCACAAATCATTAAATTGTATTCTTTTCTGTAACAGAGCAAAAAGTAAAATGAATTATTTAAAGTTTAGGGAAATACTGAAACATAATATGTTAATTGGTTCAAATTATTTTGTTTTCCCAAATCATTGTGTGTTTACTGTATTTAGCCATTTGAAAAATTAATACTTGCATTTTACCTCAGAAAATGTTGCTACTTACTGTGCACCTGCAATAAATGAACAGTACTATAAAAAAAATTAACTCCGGCCAGGAAAGGCTCTGCCTTCCACAAACCTGACTTGGATTGAGGGGTTTGATATTGTTAAAACATTGCAAAGCAACCAAAGTGTTTTCTGTGCACCTTTAGAGTACACAGACTCACTAATCATCGTCATCACCACCAAAGGCATAATGGCCGTTTTCCAGGTTTACTCAGGATGACCCCCACATCTCTATCCTTTACACTCTGAAGTCATGAGCATCCCTTAGAGTGACCCCCATTCTTTTCATATCATCTGACACCACCTCCAATCATGATTTCGTTCATCTCCCTCCATCTCCATTTTGGTGTAAATCTTCATCTAATTATCCTTTAACCTTCTGTAATTTTGCACATGTGGCTCACAGCCAGTTTCCCCTCAGCAGAACACCTACCACCTTCTCACTACGCCTTTCTCTTAACTCAATATTCATCTTCCTATCTCTCTCTCCTACACGGCACCTGATCTGATTTTTCTTTCTAGCTTTGCTTCATCAACCATGTCTCACTCCCATACTACTTTACACATGGCATTAATAAGTCATCCCCTTCAATGCAAGGGCACTCCTTTAAAAGTCAAACTGGGGTACTACTCCAAAGATTTGTTCTTTGCACCTTTCATACTCACTGTCACTGGTGTACCTGCACCACAAATTGCAGTCAACATATCACCAAAGAAGCAGAACTTCCCTACTTTCTCCAAAACAACTCCATTAAAGATGTATAAATTTACACTTACTGCATTAACATTCTGTACCCTTCACACACACCCCTCAAACATCACACCTGATGCCTTCAGACTTATCTTCATACTGCTACATATTTTATGAACTAATTTTCAACAACCCACACATTACACATCTCATCATACATATACACCCATATATATCCTGTAAACATATTTAGAAAACCACATCAGTGAATCTCTCTATTTTAGATTAATAGGACTGATGAGCATTGTTCTGCTGAAATATATATACATATAAACACACACACTGTATATACATATAGCCTCACCATTTCAAATTTTCAAAGCTGTGAGAAAATCATGCAGTGTATTCTGTAAAAAGTACATGCTGCATCTTGGTTGCTTTATGAAGCATTTATAGGTACAGTGAATTCAAAAAGTCTTCAGATAGATAGATACTTTATTAATCCCAAGGGGAAATTCACATAATCCAGCAGCAGTATACTGATACAAAAAACAATATTAAATTAAATAGTAATAAAAATGAATGTAAAAACAGAAAATAACTGAGTAATGTTAGCATTTACTCCCCCGGATGGAATTGAAGAGTTGCATTGTGTGGAGGAGGAACGATCTCCTCAGTCTGTCAGTGGAGCAAGACAGTGACAAAAGTCTGTCACTGAAGCTACTCCTCTGCCTGGATATGACATTGTTCAGTGGATGAACAGACGTTTTACTGTGGCATTCCAAAGTGTGGTCAGGTGCATCCTGTTTGCTTTAGTTATCTTCAAGATATGTCTAGAACCTGGTGTCCACTTATGGCAAACTGAATTGACTGGATATTGTTTAGAAAGGCACACATCTGTGTATGTAAGGACCCACAAGTCACAATGCATGTCAGGACAAAAAAAAAAAACCCAAGCCATTAAGTCAGAGGAACACTTTGCTAGAACTCCACGATCAAACTGTGGTGTGACATAGACCAGAGCAAGTAGATACAACCATTTCCTAAAGCTTTGACTGTTCCGGGGGAGCACAGTGGCATCAATAGTTGTTAAAAGGAAGAAGTCTTGAATAGCAGGACTCTTCCTAGACTTGGCTGTCCAACCAAACTGAGTAATCGGGCAAGAAAGGCTTCAGTGAAGTACAGTAGCAACAGCATCATGGTATGCCGTGCTTCTCAGCAGCAGGGACAAAGAGACTGGTTGGAGCCGAAGGACAGATGAATGTGAACCTTGGAGAAAACTTACTTTATAGGGCATGCCACCTCAAATTAGGATGACAGTTCACCTTTTCACACACAAAAAAAGGTGGCGTACAGCGAAAAAAGCACTCAGGTCAAGTCTCTAAGTGTCCTTGAGTGGCCAGGCCAAAAGCTCAGACTTAAACCCCAAAGAACACATGTGAAGAGACCTTATATTGGCAGTTTACCAATACTTCCTATCCAATCTAATGGAGCTTGAGAGCATCTGCCAGGAAGAATGGAAAAATGTGCCTGAATCTGGGTGTGCAAAGCTTATGGAGACTTCTTCAAGAAGGCGTTTAAGCAGGAATTGCTACCAATGGGGCTTCTACAAAGTAGTAAATTAAGAGTCAGAATATTTCTATTAAAGAAAGACTTTTGATTTTGCTTTAATTCATAAATTTGCAATTTTTTCTGAAAACATGTCTTTTGCTTTGTCATAATACAAGGGGCGTTCAAAAACTTTCCACACTTTTATATTTTTGTTGGAAAGAGGGAGGAGTATTAATTGGGCATTAAAAAGCTGGAACGACGTCGGGAAAATTACATTGCAAACGAAATATGCAGAAAATTTTACTATGTAGAAAAGTGATGCACTTTTTTTTTTTTTTTAATTCTTAATAGGGTTTAAGAAAAAAAAAAGTGATGAAACTTTTTGAATCCGCTTCTTCTCTTCATTCGTCTGCATCTTTTCGCGTTAAAACTGATTAAGTCAGTGTTTGTCTTGAAATTACTTAAGCCGCCACTTAAGTCTTCAATCTCCCTCAATAATGACTTAAGATATGAAGAGGTTGGGCAAGTGACGGCGAAGGGGGTAGGGATGAGAACAGCGCCTGTACGCATGCGCAGCATGGTCACCCTGCTGGCCGCTGCTGAGAGTTGATTCAACAATAAAATAAAATAAAATAAAAAAAAAAAGGAATAACCTTGGGCGGTCAATCACCACCCCGAACGCGGATAGTAGACGTCATGTAGTATATGTGTATCGGTCAAACGTTTTGCGAGCTACAGGTGATTTAAAATCCTGGACAGACAAACGAACAGCCGCGGTAGCGTATTGTATTGTACTGATGAGCAAAACTGGAAAATGTATCCATTTAAAATTAAATCTACAAAACAATAACACATGCAGAAAGGTAAGGACTCTGAATACTTTCTTTATCCACTGTAGATGTGGAAAATACTTTGACCGGACAAACATTAAGTATCACAAAATTCATGGGTAGGATTCAGTGACCCAAAGAGTCAAGTCAATCTATGATTCGGCCATAGAGAATGTGTAGCTTTGTATTCACAGTTCTGCCAGAACACCTTTAAGAGGGTTTTACCAGGGAAGGAATGCTGTCATATAAAGCTTAGGACTGCTAAAGCAGGTCCGAATCTCAGTCATCACTGCTTCTCTGGCGCTGTGGAAATGAAGACAGGAATAAAAAAAAAAAATGCTGCACCATCAGATGTTCGTGTCACATCAAAGCGTATTTCACAAAGGAGGTTAAAAAAAAAACACAATCAAAAGGCAGTCGCACGTGCGGCCAAACCGTTTCTTTCTTGTGCAAATTGTCTGGAGAGGCCTGCGCATGTTCAACCCAGACGTTAACCGTTTTTTTCCAGCAGTCTCCTATCTGATTAGCGTTGCCCGTGCTGGGTGACAGTTTCGCGAGGGCCTAGTATTATAAAAAAAACAAAAACCTGTAACTTAAGTTAAACTGCCGACTGTTGAGTCTTGTGGTAAGTATGATATAGAAGTAGGCAAGTTCATCTCCCTTTATTTTGCTAAAAGAAGAATCAAAAACAGCTGCACCGAATTTAAACGTCAAGGATTAGAAACACGGAGTTCATTTATTTAATAATTACCGGGTCTCTAAATCCTGTGGTTCAAATGACAGGGGGATTCGGATTACAGAACAGATGAGGTACCCCTTTCTTCAAAAAAAATGTTAAAACTCTTTTCATTTTTTTTTTAACTCACCCCTCGAACTGTGTGCACTGGCAGCACGTCCGGATTAAAAGCCAAAACACTCTTGAAATGTTAAAAATAAAAAACACATGACTGAACCTCCACCAAAGACGACCAGACCTGCGACGGTCTTCGCTTGGCGGACTCGAGACCGGGCGCGTTCCTTACTGGCCCTTGTGCGCGCTCTTTCTGCAGGTAATGCGACTGCGCCAACCTCTGCCGCCCGGTGAGCAGGCTCTTATACACTTATACGCATGCGCACTCAGATTTGTTTGCGCTATTTAGCATTTCTAGCCGGGAAAGCATTTGGAAAGGAAGTGTGAAAAACAAAAACACACTTAAGACGACAGCTGCCCGATTGACAGAGTCCAAAAAAAAAAAAAGGCTTTGTGCAACACGTGCGAAGACAACGCGCCTTCCGGAGGAGCTAAATTAAGCTTCAACTTCCTTTCTGCCGCAGCCGACGACTGTTGAGAAGAAGAGGCGGTGAGAGCAAACGTAGCAGCACTTGCGCCAGCTTAGAGTACTGCGTGGTGCGTCCGCCCTCCTTTACCGAATATGTTTTCATTCATCCAAATGTTTGTTTTTAAAACTTTTATGATAACTGCAAGCAGCTGGAGGTATAAGTCTGGAGCAATGGGTGCAAAGCAGGAACCATCCTGCGGGGGTCGCTAATCCGCCATCGAAAAAATGGTGGACACCCTCACTTGGGTCCACCAAACGGGCTGTCTTTGCTTTACAAGTAGGTAGGGAACTTGAGAAACCCCACTGGGATCAAACTAGAGAAGTTTTAAATTTGTGGCAAGAGATCAAATTACATTTACTTATTTGGCCCACTCCATTATCCCAGGCGTCTTACAACATTTATGATATATAACTGGTTGCGTTTCTTTTGGTTTTCCAGTGGAAGCACAGGCAGGTCAAGTGACTTGCTCAAGGTCACACCGTGTCAGTAGCGGGATCTGAACCCACAACCACAGGCTTTGCAGTCCAAAGCCTTAACCACTACACCACACTATTCCAACATGCTTTTAAAATTGTACTTTACGCCATTTTACAAATGCGGCTTATCTGTGGAATTTGCTTCTGCACATCGCTGCTACATACAGTTTTCCATCAAAAGCAGGGGTGTCACACTCTGGATGTCATTTTTGTTCAGCTGCTAGTCAATAATAAAAAATAAACACTTAAAAGATCAAAGAGAGCCAACATATGACCAGCTAAAACAGGAGCCTCAAAAATTCAACCAATGTCTTCATTAGAAGGTAATTCTTGATGTTTGTGAAACCATTTGGGTTGGTGATGCTCATATATTGGCCACAACAGACATTTTCAAAGCGGTTGATTCCTCCGATCCAACCCCAAGAGGTGTGCTGTCAAAATGTTTTGTGAACCAAAATATCACAGATTTTCACCTGATGGACACACACTGGTGTAAATTGAATCAGGTTAGCTTGTCATGCCGACTCACTTTGCGTATCTTTATTGCTCCATCCTCCATTAATGATAAGTCAAACCAAGTGACAACTTTTATTGGTCAACTGAACAGATTATAATATGCAAGCCTGAGGCAAAATGAAGAAGCTTGCATATTGTAATCTGTTCAGTTAGCCAATAAAGTGTCATTTTGCTTGACTTGTACCGATGTTAGCTATTAACGGATGCCATAACACCCTACTACCATTATGGGAAATAAAAAACACTTGAGTCTTAAAAAGCATTTTAATTACAATTATGTTAAAAAGTGTTTCATCATCAATAGTAATTGGCTGTTAATTATCAAAATGGGTGGAACAAAATCCTGCAGCCCTATAGGATCCGAATTTGACACCTCTGATCTTGGGGCAATAACCCAGAAAGGCTTCCGAGCCTCTAGTTTAATAATTGTTCGTGTTTGCCATCAGCGAGGTGGCAGCACAACTGTATGACATCTCCAGACCTTTCCCATACCCAGCATTTAGGGTAGATTCTGTCTGCCTCACAGAACGCCAGTGACTTGATGACAAACAGTGCTAGCATGTGCCAGCCAGTCCCAAATACAATAAAGTGTAGCATAATCATTTGCAGTTGGTCCAAGTCGAGAGCCACATCAAAGCGGCTACAAAATCCATGAATCAGCAAGTCTGGGGGGCCAGGGCAGCCCCTCTGTAGTCCTGCACAATTACGAGGACTCCCCTAGGAGTTGGTTCCGGTTCTATTTTTTTTGTTAATCACCAAATGAAATATAGCTGGAGTCCACAAGATTTTGAGACAGTGGTGGGGAAGACAAAAAAAAATAAAACGTCAAAAGGTTTGGGGTTGAAGCTGAACCAAATCTTTCAGTACTCCATCCTCAGATGTGCTAGAATTTCATGAAATGAAGCAAATAAGCACATCAAAGAAGAGAATTTCCCCCAAAATTACCAAAGAGATTGGTCCACTGCTTTTCCAAATGGGTGCAGATTTTGGCTTGAGATCACAGATTCTACCCCAAAACTGAACGGCTCATTTGACAGTCTAGCTGCTATTGCTTAAAATAAAAATTGTTAAGTATATGTGCTGTTCTCACAAAATTCTAAAGATGGTATTAGCCGCAAAAGGTGCCATATATAAAAAAAATACATTTATTGACGCGCTTTCAGAGCACAGAACAAGACATTCGTGGTTCTGCTGGCTAAGCAAAGGCACAACGCCAGACGCCTTCAAGGCTCAGCGTTAGGCTGGTGTTAGCCAGCCACTGCTGATTTCTTCCTGCCATGTCAATTCAACATAAACAGAGCACGCTTAAAAGCGGACCGCAGGCAGCGTCCAGCAGCATATTAAAGAGGTAGAGGCTCCTTTGTCTACGCACTGCATGCTATAATTTGAGCTGTCATGATCATTGTTTTCCTTCTTCAAAGGCTTTAAAACAAGACTCAAGTTGCTTCACATTCCTTTTTTCTGGATTAACAAACTCTACCAAGACCCTGTAAGAGTCTTCTCTACTAATTCCTAGGTTTTAAATTCTAGTCCTGGAGCACAGGAATGCATTAGGAAATTTCCACTCTAGTTGATTTACTGACTTTATGTCTTAATTTTCTAATACATCATTAATTATACTTTTAAAAATTTCCTTTATAAAAGTGTAGTCTTTATGTGGTTGACCATTCTAGACATTGTGCATTTGATAGGCAGAGTAAAAGCTGACAATTTGTCTGTAAAAGGAGGCCCAAGACACTAAACAAAAAAAAAATAAAAATTCAAGCTATGGTTTGGAATAAGAAATTGGATCTGAACTCCTATAGACTGCAAGGGTAAATCTGCTCCCCTAATTAAGTCACTTCACATGTCTATGCCCAAGATGAAAGAATACTTTCAGAGCTGTACTGTACCAGAAAAGATTGGATTCACCAACCGAGCAGCCAGATGTAAAGCACATCCATCCTATGTTTTTTATTCCAAAATGAAGAACAGTAGTGGATAAAATTTAAAACATGCATACATTTGAATGTACAGTTAATTTTCTGATCAATTTATTTAATATATTAAACTGCAGGTTTCTTTTTTTTTGTTACAGAACACTTTTGAGGGAAAGCATAATCGCAAAGCAAACAACAGAATTGTACAGTAAGATAAAAATCAACCAATGCCTTGCATGAATAACTGAAGATTTTTACATGACACATGGCAGGGTGGTGTGAGGTCTATGATCACCCTACTGAATAGCACTTTCAAAATATAAATCAACACAGGGAAGTTCCTCTGCCTGACTAGGAACACTGGGATCAAAGGAGCTTCATGGGCAGGTACAAGAAAAGCAGTCTGCACCAGGAATGAGTTTTATCTTCTGCTACATTAGATGACACAAAGGCTGCAATTAGGAGCTCCTGGGCACTGGCTGACACAATTAGGTAAGCATTTTAGTTTTTAAATATATAAACGGAGGAAAGTGACACATCAAGAATATTCAGCAACACACACTCACAACAAACAAACATACACGTGTCTGTGTGTATATTTTAATCAATAAAGAAGTTCAAAACACCTTTTTTCTTTGTTGTATTAAACAATCTATGTCTCTCCCTCTATCATCTTACAAGTACAAACAATAAGATTTTCTGGATTATACACACACACCACAATCTTGTCTTTTGTCAATATTTTGTTAAAATGTACATACAAAAGGCCATACACAGAAACAGTCAAAGTCATGACTTTAAAACAATCTTTAGAGGTAATAATGGATGTAGGTCCTAGAAGTATAAAAATCAGCTGAAGGCACAAGTAAAAAAACACCAGCAGTCTATATCATGGCAAGTGTATAGAGGAGCCTGTGGGGGGGTCTTTGCTTTTTAAATCCGCTATTGATGGTGCATGCCATTTACAAAACTGTAAAAAACAAAATGTTTACATTATACACACACACTATATATTATATATACACACATACACACTATACCAGGGGTCTCCAACTCCAGTCCTGGAGAGCTACGGTGGCTGCAGGTTTTCATTCTAACCCTTTTCTTAATTAGTGATCAAATTTTGCTGCTAATTAACTCTTTTCCTTAATTTTAATTGATGCACAACTTAAGACTCAGGCCCCTTAATTTTTTTTTTTCCTTAATTAGCAACCAAACAATATTAAGACACAAAATGTACCAACCCATGAACAACCACCTGCGTCCATCACACAATAACTGAAAATAAAGAAAGGTGAAGGCCTCAGTAATGTCGATCTGCTCAGGTCCACAAAACATTTTGACAGCCAGCGCTCTTAAAAAAGAAAATCAACAGTTTTGGAAATATCTGCCATGGCAGAATGAGCGCCATTGAATTAAATAACGTGTTTAATTAGCAACGAGAATTGGCTTCAAATTAAGAAAATGAATGAAGTGAATTTGGAGTTTGAGGCCCCAACTCAGTTGCTCAACTGTTGGCTCACTTCATATCAAATTTATGTTTAGGTGCCATTTACGAAAAAAAGAATCAACTCAGCGGTCAGAGTCTCAAGAAATGTCCATTTAAATAAAGGGAAATAGTTAATTAGCAGCAAAAATGGGTCACTAATTAAGAAAAGAGAATGAAAACTTGCAGCCACAGTAGCTCTCCAGGACTGGAGCTGGAGACCCTTACACTATACAAATATATAAAAATCGTATGCTTGCTTACATAAATGGAATTAAATGAAGAAAAAATACAAAACATTTCTTCAGCATACCACCTGGAGTGCTCCAAACAAACTTTACAACACACCTTTATGCCACCCGTGAATAACTTTGGCTGAAGCCATGTGACAGCTACAACAGTCAAGCACACTTCTTCTCACACTTCTGGTCCTTTTCACCCATCGGTGTTACTTCTTTTGACTAAATGTCCTTTTCCCTATACTCTGTTACTCTGGTAGTGTCTGTCCCCTTCTGAGCACAAAACAAAAATTGCCTTTGAGATGTGGCAACTGAAAGGCGATGCCAACATGATAACACCTTGACTGTGCAATGCAGACTTCATGCAGGCCAGTCGTCAAGAATGAACTGATAACGTAGTTTGTATGATTAAGCTAGGAGCGTGCTACGACAGGAGACCTTAGTTTACACACAAATCAGAAATACTTTTCTATTTAGCCTTATATCTCTCTATGTGAGAGATCACATATACACACACACATACACTGTTTAAATGAGCATACCAGAATTTAAAAACAAAAAAGTTATGAATATATGCAGAGGACTTAAATTTTAGCTCAGTTGATGCATTATCCATATTTATCATTTACATGAAGGCATTTTGTAAGTTTGAACACTGCTAAATGTTCTGCTTCAGTCTAATACAAACATTTCATAATAAACATTACCATAAAAAATTAGTTGAATTAAACCTAAAGACTACTTGGACTGAACCAGCCACTTTGCAGCTTATTGGCCAATGCCTGACCACTAGGCCACAGTTTATGCCTACCTACTAATTACAGTATTTATATAATTTAACCATATAGTCATTTCAGCTTCCTTCTTAGTACAGTCTTTTTCAGACTCGTTTCATTAGCTATCACAAAAGGAAGCAGACGCTTTTTTTTTTCCCCAAATCAAAAAAGTATGGTAAAACACATTGACGTTACCTTTTATAACCCCGCTAGAGTTTGACAATTTCTATTTATGTGATGAAACTCAGAGGAAGGGCAAAAAAAACCAAAAAACGTGCATTTTACCCTCTACCTCTAGACTTGTATTTTTGACAGTGAGCAAAGCACACAGCAGCTCTGAAACTAATCTTCCCATCAGCAAGCCGCAAAGGAATGTTTTCCTCATGGTGACCTACAGACATACCTTTTGAAGAAGGGAAAAAAAAAAAAAACGGCACAATCTTCCTGGTTCTTTTTTTAACTTTACTAGAAACAATTATGTTCACAAGAGGGCCTGGGCCTGGCCGTGCGGTCTCAATGTTGACAGAACAGCATTGTCCCAAACAATAGAGAACACCAGCACTTATTAGTCGTGAGATCCTGGTGTGTCTGGGTAATATATTTATATCCCCAATCAAAAAAAAAAATTCCTTCAAACCTTTCGAAATTTTATGCTGCAAATCAGAGAGTCTACTAGCATACAATGAAATTACCCAGATCACATGTAGTAACTATCTGTCAGCTCAGGTTACTGACCCCAGCACATTTCAAAGCATTTTTGTCAGTCTTGCTACCCGGCCTTAACAACAATTTGTTTTAACTCATCTTACTAGGGGGAAAAAAAAATAATCACGCTAGTTTATAATAGCTTAGAAACTTTTGCAGACTCTTCCTTTAACATCATTAAGGCCAGAACTATTAAAATAGAGAACTGCCAAAAGGGGGTAAGCATATTATACAGCTGCCTTCACCATTCCCTAGAAATAGACAGACTGAAGCCTAAAACCCTCGACTTGAACAGCATGACGTATATACAGTTTAAACAAAATGCATCTTTCCTTTTCATTGAATGTGAAGTAGCTTGCACCTGCTTTTTCAGGCCATCCAGATTAAATACAAAATACATTCAAAGAGGTATAAGTGACAAATCACATTACAAATGTCAAAAGGAAAAATATATATTTGCATTTTTCACCTTTACTTGCCAAAAGAATTTATCTAGGAAAACGTAAAACCAATCCCAATCTTGGGCACCTGAAGGCCAAGTCAAAACCCTTTCTCCGCTGTCTAGACCTCAGCCCAGCACAATATCAGCGTGACTCAAAGTGACTCAGGCATTCAAGAATGTCACAGGAACTGAACTCAATAGCCAACTTACTGTTCGGGGCATTGGAGGAGACAAAGAGCCATTAGACATGTACGAGTCATTGCTCATGTTAGACATCATGATGTACCCAGGGTATCCTGTATAAGGGTGACCTTTGTTATATAAGCTTCCATCCTGGTGCTTCCCTAAAAACAAAACAGATAAAAGAAGTTCAAAATATGCATTTCTCCCAAAATGCTTACATCATAACAATCTCAAGTTAATAAATATGTAACATTCTCAAACCTGCTTAATCCCATTCAGGATCCTGGGTGCCAGGCAGGAAACAGTTCTGCACAAGACAGGCCAGTCGCAGGAATCACTTACACAGGGCCAGTTTAGAACGTCCAATTAATCTAACCTGCAGTGTCTTTGGAAATGTAAGAGCAAAGCCGGGACACCCAAAGGGAAATCCACACGGACACAAGAAGAAAGTCCATTTGGCATTTACATGAGATTTGGATCCAGAATGCAGGACCTGTATGGCAACAGTACGAACCTTAATGCCTTCTGCCTTGCTCATCTGCAAAAGTGCTGCCATAAGAAACAATAGCTTTGTCTTTTTTCCCCTCCCATCGTCACTCAAGTAACTTTTGAATAGAAACGTTACAACTCAAATCCCAAAACAGTGGTTGCATCTACATTAGAAAACTATAAAAATGTCTTTTAAATGTGAATTGCTCGGGATCATCCAGAGTGCTAATATTCACTCCACATACACTGCCTCTTTGGAGGGCACACAGCACACAGCAGCCTTTGCCAGAAACCAGGAAAGAGATATTATTCAGCGGAACAATTCTGTCCAGTCACGCCAATTAAAAGCAATTAAGAAGAAAAGGCATCCATTCTGTCAAACAAGGATGCCCCACTGCTGCTGCAACCTTTTGCATTCAGGCACACTTGCCCTCTCCGCCTCTCCCACTCCTTCCAAATGTCAGAAGGGGGACTTTGGAAACTAAACAGCTCTTTGATGCTCATCTTGAGAGAGAGAAGAAAGGCAGTGAAACCGATAGCAATGTGCTTTAAAACGACGCTCTGTTTTACAATGAAATGGAAACCACTGTCCTGCACACATTTTAGGAGCGTACTTTATACCGCATAAACAGGATTCATCTGCAGCTGGCAGTGAAGTCACTCTTAGCAGGCAGGCTGGGGTAAATAATCTAAAACTACACTTAACGGACAACGTTAACACGCGTCACTTCATGCACCTTAAACTCCACTCATGAAGAACGAGGCACAAAAAGGTACCAACAATTGTACTTGTGTGCAGGACAAATGCAATGGTCTACTAACAAATGTATCAATACACGCCAATGAAAGTGTACTGTTGTATTTGTATATACCTCTCCAGCTATATACAGAATGCTCTTACAATATACAGATAAATATAGATACACACACAGGATATTAGATTAGATAAACTTTAATAATCCTGTCAAGAAATTTAGCAGCAGAAACATAAACAACAAGGATACAGACTCACAGATAATATAGCTAATCAAGATTACAGATTATATATATATATATATATATATATATATATATATACATATACACACACACACACACACACAGAATACACTGCATCATGAAGTATACACTTTATGTATATTATATATGTATAGCAGTGTCAATGTGCCTGCATAGACTGTTTTACGTATGTTCCATATACTGCAGATGAAAACAGGGCGTGCATAAAAACTGTTTATTCAGGCATACTTACACTACCATACACAATATGAATACATGAACACTTGCACACAGGGTATATTTTGTAAATACATGAACATTTTATGCACACATACACTCTTTGTAGTATACACTTTCTCAAATATTTAAATATACAGTATATTAAATGTCTACATGGACATGACACATTGCTATAAACGTCATTGATGTCCTATTGAACACATTATAAAAACGCCGTTTTTCTTTATTGCCATAGCACTAAATCTGTCTTGAAGTTCTTATAGCAAAACACGGATACAAAGCATAAAGACACCAGAGAGGATCATTATGACACACACACCACAAACAACCTGCTCCTTATATACTCAATAGATGATTTCTCAGAGAAGCACATATAATTTTACTCAGGGCTGCATATGTATAACTCGCATAAACATTCATGCGTATGCTGTATGCATTGTACAGGCACATATACTACTTACAACATGCACTTTTATACGCATTGACCTACTTAAACACAAAACGATACAAGTCGGACTACTATGTTTTATACTTTAGTCACACTTATCCTGTAACAAACATCTTACACTCATGCATGCTTTCCACAGATTCACTCAGATTCTGTCAGTTTATACGTTATAAGCACACTATACAGTATATGCACATATATTTATGCTCACAGATTTCTCAAACAGTACATAATTTTCCTCAGTAAAGCATACTGTACATACATCATTACTCAGCTAACACTTGCAAAAATTCCCCATTTGACTTATTTTCATTTTAAAGATCTAACCAAAAAGCACATGCAGAATTGGACAGCCATGGTCAACTAATTATGAACTTAGTTTTTTATTTCTTTTTAAACTGTTTGTTTTTTTTTTAAGGAGCTTTAAATGGCCCTCTTTTTCTTGAAGACATTTTTGTAAAATTATCCATGACATTAGAAGTCTGTAATACTGTATATGTACAGTGTAAGATTTAAATTCACATTTAATGAACAACTGGCTACTCTTACTAAAAATGTTTGTCAAACGTTGCTAGATGTCATAATGCTGTTTTGTCTAACAAATAAGCACCCTCATGTATATCGTCTTCAATAGCACGAGACAAGTAACTTCACGATAAAACTAGACAGCAGGTGTCTCTACAACTGTCAGAAGTGCATATTCTACTACAAAACAGTATAAAAGCCCCCTGGTCATATAGAGTTAGAGACTCTGAAGTAGCAGAGTAGACTCTTTAAATACAACGTGGTGATGCCGACCGATCGCCAAGGCACGGACTGTGAAACAACTTAAGCTGGCAGCAGACAGCCTCAAATAGCATTGCTTACCATCGTCCAGATGCTCTCTGTGTTTTTCGTGGTACGAGTCCTGGGGTACTTGTGTTCGTCTTGCTGCCTGCAGACATCAAAGCACAGGAAGGGTCAATAAGGCAAGCATTCATTTAAATAAATAAAATTATATTTTATATATATATATTTAATCTTCACACCTGCATCAAGAAACTTACTGACTTCACTGCAACCTGCAGTTTCTGTGTTTCTGAATGCAAAGTCAAAGCGGAGCTAAATAAATAAAACCATGTTTTGTTTTTTTAAATTATTCTACTAATTTAATAAGACTTCAGTTTACAATTAATATATTACCATTTATGCAAAAGATGCTTCAATGAAAAGTGTCTTTATCACAAGCATATGAAGCCAAAAACAATGGCAGCCATTGAAGTGCTATGGGTACTCTGTAAAGTCCCCTCAATTAAAGATTACAAAATAATAATTAGAACATTTACAACCAATTATTCTGTCATTCGGGGCCCTCAAAGTTACAATTCTGCAGCCTTTATTTATTGCTGCAGTTCACTTACAACTCGTATGATGTCCTGTCCAGTCTCTTGCATCCTCAAAATTAGTTTTTGGTTGAGATTACTGTTATTTAAAATGTTTCTTTACACACATCAAATATTCTTAGTGTGCAGTAAGCATTGTGGGTAAAAAAAAAATATATGTTGTAAATCATAAGGTTGTGGATTCCTTCTACTCGGTGATTTCCTGTGTGAGCTAGAGAGAGTCATTTAACATGTCAGTGCCTCAGACACACAGATACAGTGTAGAAACAGTGGTACTGTACTCAAAAAGCACCTTGTGGTTAATGTTCACTATCGAGTTAACCCAATATTCAGAGGTTTAGGCTTATGGCAATGGACTACACAGTGTAAGGGCGACTGCTCGTTCCCTAGTCTGATAGCCAGTATGACTCTTGACGAGCTGCACGACTTTGTGTTTTATACTTGTAAAGCACCATGAAATGTTGTTCTCTGTGCAAAGGCACTCTATAAAAATCTGTGATGCGGGACATATTTTCTGTACTTATACACTGTGCATCCCTAAACAAACCACTTAACCTGACACAAATCCACGAGGTCAGTTGTTGAAATGAAGAAAATAAGTTGTCTGCACACCCCTTTTTGACAAGAAATTGAGCATGAGAAGGATACTATACCAGTGAAATTATTATTATTAACAGGCCAATCAAACCTGGTCAAACCTATTCACTTCTATTTGTATAAAAACATTAGCTTAATAAAGTATACCAAGTATAGTCAGTTATAGTTTAGAAATAAAACATCACACCAGTGATGTTAAAGACATTATATTCAATAGACAGATAGATAATTTGTGGAATCAGCAAACACCCCAACCTATCAGACCCATGATGTGCACCTTCTCTTAAGTCTGCCTTGTGCGAGTTTCTTTGCAGCTTATTAGATGAAAAGTGAACCCAATGTACCACCGTTACAATTTTATTATTATTATTATTATTATTATTATTAAATGGGCTAAATTAAAACAGCTAGAAGGCACAGACATGCACTTGGTCGTTCATTTTAATGACGCGTTTGTGTACAGTGGCTAACATGCCGATTAATAAACAATACTTATGGTTAGATTCAGGACTAAAGTAATCCCAATTTGTGTGTATAATTTTAGAGAAGGATGAATGACACTGAAAAGGTCAAAGTGTTGATAACGATAAAGCTCCCCACCTTGGAGTTTTATTTCATGGATCTTCGTTTTTTCTCAAATCAGCAGAACTCCGTCTACCTCCCGACGCACAAACAAAATGGAACTGATCTAACACACACACCCCTCTCAAGACACAGCAGAAAGTGCTCATTATTTGGAGGTGCCCTTTGCCCCCTCAACACGACAGGGTGGTCGTCTCCGTCCCGGGAGAGACTCCCACCTGTGAATAGGAAATCCGGGTGCCTTCCAAACCCGTGTCGCGTCTGTATTATAACAGGACCCTAATATGGAGGATTGCGAATGTAAAGCACGAGCAGCGTATATGAGAGACGATGACTAATGTGTCGGTCTAGGTAAAAAAAAAAAAAATCTAGTTTAAAAATGAGGAGGCACTCTTTTTAGGATGACGTAACAAAGAAAACAATGGGGGAAACTTTATTATTATTTTTTAAGCGGAATGAGGCTTATTACAAAGCTCCAAATGTATTAGAGAGACCCACCGACACCCTCAAGTCAGTCGGTTTTGTGTATTCGACTTTGGGGGGGAGACGGAGATGAAATGTATTTTTTTTCTAAACTATGGAGGACTTCCGTTTCGGCTTGACACCTGAATTTCGTGTTAAACGAATTCATTTGAACACTCACGCGGATGTAAAGATAAAAAAGTTAACAGGGAGCCTACAATCTACTGAATTATCAGTGCGTCCTGTGTATGTGTAGGAGTTAAATGCTCCAAAGTGCAAAAACAACTGGTTATCGATATTTGGATAGATCGGGGCAAATTCTAATATGTTTGTATTTGGCCATATGTGATTATGCCTGGCTATCTGTCTCTCCTCACTCATACAGTTTACACCGACGCAACACATCCATGCCGCCGATATTCAGCAATTTAAAAATCCTATAGCAGTAACAGATTTGCGTTTTTGGAGGATTGTCAGGCAGCATTACAACGAAGATGTTTGTTTTTAAAAGTAGTTTTTTCCGTCTATATATTAATCCATCGTTCCATTTCCAAACCCGATTTATCCTGAACAGGGTAGCAGGGAAGCTGAAGCCTCCCCCTTCGCATCATGCGCAAGGCAGGAACAAGCCAGGGCCAGGCCACTGCCGGGTGACCATACATACACAACATGCTAACCATCTAGTGCTATTGCCATTGAAATACTCCGCTTCATATCACGCACCCTGTTAATGCGGGTAGCAGACGTTAAATAACGCAGATCTCCGTGGCGGTCCGATTAAATAACACTTTTTGGGTGTACGTAAAAATATTCTTCTGTTAACCAACACACAAATGCGCGTTCCGGGTGGTGTGCGTGTACCCCTATACTCGACTCACCTCGTGGTGGTTGTTTGGGTTGATTTCCGACTCATTCACTAGCGAGGACTTGATATCGGCTAAGTCTCCCTCTTCTTCGGGGTGATTAATTTCAGCGAAAATTTTCTCTTTCTGGGGGTCCCCTTCGTCTTTGAAGGGGATCATTTCATCATTGGCACAGAGTTCTGGATCACCTCCACCACCTCCCGAAAGCTGTGGCATTTTAAATAGAAGGAAGAAACCGAAGCCCCTTTGTAGATGATCCTTTTTGGTTTTGTTTTTCCCCGAGAAACAGTAAATTCAGGAAAAAGGGAAAGAAAAAAAAAAAATCACTGGCGTTTCGTGTATCTCCCCGCTACCGTGAGACAATTCTTCCGATACCCTTGGATCTGAAAAAGTCGTTGCGGTCCCGCCAGCGTTCTGGCACCTTAGATTGTTAGAAGAGTAAAATTAAAGAAATAAAATTAATAAATAAATAATAATAATAAAAAAAACGTTTAAATGTCGGCTCTCAGTTGACCTCCGTTTAAAACAAGCTCAAAACAGATTCCTCGTATTCGAAGTTACTCCAGGTTAGAATACGACCGCTGCAATTTTATGAGTGGCGAAGTCTTGTTTGACTCACAGGGGTGAGTAAAAGTGACGAGTCGCTCCTGCTGGAAAAGAATCGTAGACAGACAGACTCACTAACTCACGCACGCACACTTCAAAGGGTTCTCTTGCAAGTCTGAGGATCAGACGTGTGCGTCTCAATGAATGAGAGACAAATCACCAAGAAGAGAAGCGGTTGGTTAGCTGGTTGGTTGTCTGGCTTACTAGCCAGCAGCCGGCGGTATTCGTCTATGTAGTTGCGCTTCGGATGCTCTCCGGTCTCTTTAGGTCAGCCGAACTCTCCGAGTTAGCTCAACATTTAAAAAGTTGAATTCGTGCACATTTATATGAAATCTTGTGCCTGCTCGTCTCCCGAATGTAGCCGCAGCTCGTGTGTGTGTGCGTACGATGTGAAGCTGCGCTGCTGTGCTCGGCTCTCTGTGTGTAATCTTACACCGGCTCTCGCTCCACAGTCTGTGAGATGAAAGGCGCGCCGCCGCTCTGATTGACACCACACTGATTGACACTCAGGAGAGAGAGAGAAAGAGAGAGAGGGAGTGAGATTTAAACACACACACACAGGCAAGGAACGGGAGGGGGGCCGCGGGAGAAGTCTGCAGACACTCTTACCGTAATGCCCAAAGATAAGGGCGGGGTAACATAATACACACACACACACACAGAGTTTAAAGCCTCCACATATTTCGGCTCAAACACACACACTTAAGATCCAGATGTACGACTGGTGTGCTTTGGACGAATTTAAATTAACGTTTTCTGCGCCGCATAGCTCTTGATTTTTCGCTCAGAGCAATTTAGGAAATATTGTATAACACGAACAAATTCCTAACTTTGCCCGGAGAATGAATAATTCATTGGACGAACCCGTCATTCTTTTATCAAGTACACATTATTCCTCCTCATATTCGATTTTCAGGTGGGTCTTTTACAAAAATAAAGGTTGTCGAAGATATATGTAAGTATGTGATGCCCAGCAGTTGGCAAAAATTACATTTACCTCGTTTCCCGTACTCATATAAAAATGATCAGATACAGAATTTTATATATTTGTTTTTCAAATCAATAACGGTAAATGTCAAGCATATAAAGCGCTTTCAGAGTCCTATAGGAGAAAACGAAGACAAGCCTTCACTGCATTCTGCGGAGCACATGAAGTTATCAATTGTCTATCAATCGTTTAACTATTACTTTACCGATACAATCAAAGCACATTATCGATAAACGGTTCTCCAATAACATTATTATTATTAGTATTATTATCTCGCACAGTATGCTGCGTTATGCCTCGCAGATTTACGTTGCATGCATGGAGTTCGCACGCGTGAGTGGGATTTCCTTCCACATCCCCGTAGACTTGCAGGTTATCAATGCTACTTATTAGCTGGCTGACTCCTTTATCCAATGCGACTTAACACATCTGAGATACAATCGCTTACTTTTTTTAAGTTGGAGCACAGCCTGGTGAAGTGACTTCCTCATGGTCATAGTATTAGTAGCTGGATTTGAACCCACAACCTCAGGGTTTGAAATCGAAAGCCTGAACCACTGCCAGCGTATACCGGGCTAACTAACCATTAAAAAGTGGGCTCTGTCTGTGGGTCTTACCCCGCATTGAAGTCGTGCAGCGGGTCTAGGCCCCAGCCACACGTGACTCTGAGACGGATTAACGAATATTTTAGAATGTTGTGTTGTGAAATTATCCATAAATGTTTTATTCATTAGAGGTTGCCAGGCCTGGACCTTCTCCCTGCAGTATCGAAGCAAGGCATGACGCAACTCTTGACTGAGAGCACTCAGAAACATGGCCACATGCTTTCATGAGGGGACCATCTTAGACTTACTATCTTGCTCGTTTTGGGTGCGAAGACCCCGACAAATGCACAGGGAGAACGTGCAAACTCAGCATATCGGCGGTGATTGGACCCGAGAAACTCTGAACTGGTGAACTATGCAGAACTGCTTCCTGCATTGTACCCGATGCCGCCGGACTCGGCTTCGTCTTCTCATGATGCCAAATTGTATTCATTGAATTGGAGAATGGGATGTTATGGTAAACGTTATCCACGCGTCCACTGTTTGGAACTGTCGTTTGTAGCGTATAATGGAGAGAAGCAAAAACTCACAGACAGAAACTTACCTGGGACTGAACGACTGAGGGTCTTTGGGAAACTGCAAGGAAACTTGTGTGCCGGTGAGAAAGGGAACTCAACACCCTAACAAACCCTCGACAGTGGGCAACTGCATCGAGGACCGAGTACAGTGAGACAACAACATTAATAGATTACCGTGCCAATCCATCATCATTATTATTAATAATAGGAATAAAAATAAAAAAGATTATTATTATATTCAATGTATTGATCTGAGATATTCCACAAATTGGCCGTTTATGTGTGTCCGGGTCAGTTTCCTACCTTGCACTCGTGCAGTGGGTATAGGACCCCAGCCCCACGCCACACTGAGATGAATTAACGTATATAAAAGAATTTTGTGTTGTGTCATTAATTATAGTTGTTTTGTTCGTGAGGTTGTGGGGCGCGGAGCCTCTCCCTGCACTGAACTGGTGTCCAAGTGCAATGAGAGAACAGCATTAATAGCTGCATTAGCGTGCCAAATCATTAATTATTATTATCTTAATAAAAAAATATGCTTCCTCTCGTCTATAATTGACGGTGTTACTGGTAAATCCAGATCTCAACAAGAGATCAAAGTGATTTATCCAAGCACCTTTCGAAGAATTTGTGCAGTGCCCTTATTACTATTATTATTACTATTGTACACTTCCATTTTAACATAATAATAGTAATAGGTATTTAGACATTATTTTAATAAGCGGTTCCATTATTTATCAAGTCTGAGATTTTTACTTTACTATACTGCTTCTAAAATGGCCTCTCTACAGAATTTACATACAAGAACGAACCCGAATATATAGAATTACGTGGAGATCTAAATCATTCTGAACGTGGTGGTAATCTTTGTCGGTCTAATCACATTGCAGAACCCCGGACTGACAGCATTGATCATGGCTTGTTAATAACTGATCATGTACGTTTAAGTGGTATCGCATATAGCCTCAGTAGTTTGTAAGTCGCTTCGAATAAGCCAATACATTTTAATATTACTATGATAGCACCCTTTTAGCAATTCATACGCAATCTGTGTAATATTATTATTATTATGTAACGGCCTGGCTCCCGGATTGTTCCTGCCTTGCGCCCAGCGCTTGCTGGGATAGGCTCCAGCTTCCTTCCAATACCCCTGAAAACATTTCAATGTCAATATGTAGGCACCGGTTATGAATCAGTAAATGTATTAATGCATACACGCAATCTGTAAAATAATGATATTAATAATAATAACGATAAAAGCCTGCGATGGGCTGGCGCCCTGCCCAGGGATTATTCCAGACTTCCCGATGCTTGCAGGGAGAGGCTCCAGCTTCATCTGAAAATGGATGGATGGAAAATGATAACAATCCACGTGGCTTTATTTATCTTTGAAAAGGTTCTCGCTATATATCTGCGCACTTACGATAAGAAAATCATGAACATGTACCTCAGATTCGGTAGCCCCCTTTAAACAAATGACGCAATATTTGATTTTTTTTTTCTAGTGCGTTAGATATAGGAATAAAATAAAGTACACATTGCTATTTTAGAATAATTGTGTTCTTTTTTTAAATACTACTTTTATTCAGTCCAGCAATTAGGTGCGATTAATATAACGTTTTTTTTTTTTTTTTTGTTTTTAAACAGCTGCATTCATCTTCAGTTACCCGGTACGTCGTAATTGGGCCGACCAGCCTTACATAATTAGAAAACCTTTTAGAAACTTAACGCTAAACACAAAATGAAAATAGCAAAAGTTAACTATGAACTGTGCATTTCTGATAAATCAACGAATCGACATTTGGCGAGGGATCCTTCCGATCCATATCTAAGAAATCAAAGCGTCCGAATAAGCCAGATTGATGATTTTGTAACTGAGGGGGCTTCCCTCTGCCGCGAGACCGACGCGTTCGGCACGTGCGCAGTGGAGGAGGTGGGGTGAGTTGGTCAATAGGTGGAATAATTGGTGGAAAATTGACTAATTTGGCAAAATCGGATGATGTCGTTTTGTCATGCACTATCAATTAGTTGCCACACTTAGTACACAACACTTCTTGCCATTAGCCGCTTTCACAAGTGGCAAACACATTTCTTGTTTAGTGTTACCGACGAATTGCTTGCTTCTTTTATTGCAGGAAAATTGAGCTAATTAAAACGAATTAAAGTATAATGTCACCAAGCCCATCTTGTGAGGTATCTAGTTAAAAGAGGCTTTTATTGTAGGACAGCCCTCCTGCAGAAGAATGGGACCGCTACACAGGGCGCAATACGAATCAATCATTTGGGCATTTTTTTCTCCGCCTTTATGTCAAAAAATCAGACACTGAACTGAAGTCGGATCAAAAAAATTGGATTCGTTTTTGCGTTTTTAAGATCGCCACCCACCTGGCAGAATTTATATTTTAAACGCCCAAAGGACGATTGTCAGGCATTGATAAAAACACTCAATTCCGTTTCAATTTGCTGCCTTTTTGTATTATTATCATGTCTCACATATCTGCACGGATACTCAAAAATAATTCTATGTGAAAAACGTCTTGTGCATTGAGACAAGAAGACGCAACTCACTGTAACAGCAGCATTCTTAACACTCGCTCTCTGTTGTTGCCGAAAAGCAGCAGTGATCGGCATGCCTTTGGAAAATATATACGTATGTATTTAATATTGCCATTTCTTGATTCTGCACAAATCGTGTGTTTAATTAAAGAGCGATGTCGCTTTTAACTTCTTTCCCTTACATCTGCCTCAGCCCCTTAATGTGGGCTGGAGCATTTCCCAGACATTCTCTTTTCCTCTCTTGTCACTAACTCTTTAAAAGACCGAAATAAAGTGGGATTTTTTTTTTTCGGGCGGTTATAGGGGGTGGGGGGATTGGGGGTCTAGCATGATTTACGACCGGGAGAGTAAGCTTCAAGAAGCCAATGCCAGATTCGAGGGAAACTGAGCACAAACCTGATTCAAAGAATACAACGAAAATAATAATTCAGAAATCATAAAAACAGTCCCCGATGTTACTAATGATGCATAAAATAAAAAAGAGAGTTCGATACCAGTATAGGAAAGTGTAATATATATATATATATATATATATATATATATATATATATATATATATATATATATATATATATATATATATATATAAAAACTTTAGAAAGATATAGGATGGTCGTCCCACTCCCAAGCAGTGTTGCTTCCTGCCTGGCACCCAGTGCGGTGCCAACAGATGCTGAGATCCTTTATTTAGAACACAGCGACATTGTGGCGTAGTGGTTAAGGCTTTGGACTTGAACCCCTTAAGTTTCAACCTTTGTGACTGTGAGCATGTCACATCACCAGGCTGGCCTCCAATTGAAAAAAAAATTAAACAATTGCATCTAAAATGTAATAAGTCGCCTTAGATAAGGCGTCAGACGAATAATAAGCAATAATAACAAAAACAAATACACGATAAATGAACGATCGGTGCCGTGTACGCGTCTTGTGCGGGACGTCCGGCCAATTCCAAGTTCGTTCCTGCAATGCGGTCAATGCCGCTGGACGGACAGGCTCACGTTACAAGTGAAGGTTTAGAAAATGGATGGAAGAAGAGTGAATGGCGAGTATGAAACACGTTAAACGTTTTATTCATGTGTTAAACGTTTTAAGCGGTACATGAATTACGTAACGATATGCTAAAATAACGGTTCTTCAATGGTACTTCACTGGGTTGTGTGGTTTCTTCGCTTGCCTTTTTGAAGGGGGTTCGTTGCTTATGAAACTGGTTCTTTAGGCTTTGAAAATATTCATCATTTGAAGGACAAAAACAGAAATCTTTAATGTCTAGTAGGCTATAATTAAGAGGATAGTAAAGAAAACCTGACCCTAGCCTGTTATTGTATGCTGTAGGTTTTACAATCAGGAACCCACTGGCATTTCACAGATTTGTTATAATCATTTCATGGCTGTGCATGGAGCCTGTTACCGACCTAAATAAAGAAAGTTTCTTTCTGGAGGCTTCAATTGAAACTTTGAAGGGCCACTTTTGCCATCTTTATTTTTAAGATAGCACCAGTTCCAGTTTAAAGGTACGAAGCGTTACACCAGGACACGTTGTTGGTTTTCTTATATGATGTAAATGCTGTGACACTCAAGACAGATGCTTAAAATGATGTAACTGTACGTACGCTCTGTTTTGTTTTCAGGCTGACCACATCAAACTGTTTTATGCTTGAAATTAAAACGCATATTTTATTGAACACCCGTATAAAATAATGGGTGAATATGACCACCAACCGCACTGACTGAATGGCGTGGGCTGAATATATATATATATTTTTTCTATCTCACATATAGGGCTGCGAATTACACACGAACGATTTTTTCCCCCCGAGTTAGCCGCAGTGTTTTCATTTTCCAAAAAAAGCGGCGAGATTCCGATCTAAAAAGCTAAACGCCAATGATGGTGCGGGTTAAGTCTACGAGACTCACGAGATGTGTTTTTATTTTGGGCCATGTTTTGTGATCTCAGTTTCCAAAAAAACAAAACAAAAAAAAAAAGTCAACTTGGAAAAGGACAAAGTGTATGTAAATATTTCTACTTTTTCAAACCCCCCTTGCAGTAATTCCAGCAAGCGTTGAATCGTTTTGAAGAAGCCCATTTGCGCGCTTGGCAGCGCACGTTGCGTGAGAATCGCTCCCGAGCAGAGGAAGATCTTTATAAAGTGCGGAGGTGGGGTTTGCAGGAGGAGCTGCGGCTGCCTTTGATCTTCTGGCGGCTGCCTCTTTCATCCCAGTCCCCCACTGCCCTCCCTCCTTTCTGCTTGCCTTTGTGTGACTAAATTTGGCAAAAACATGGAGCGAAGCCAGCTTTTCCACGTGTGCGAGGGCTCCCAGCTGAGAAGGCGAGAGTTCTCTTCCGGGTAAAAGACGGAGTAAGGACGGGGGGGATCAAAGCGCTTGGATCTGGATCTGAAATGTGCATTGGTCAGAAAAAAGGGGAGTCTGGTCGCAATCCAACTTTTAAAGGAAAAAAACAAAACAGCAACGACAGCGCAAAGACGCGTCATCCTTTGGAGTGGCAGAGGCGCACCGTCTGGCTCGTCTGTCCCATAGGGTGACCATTTCGTGATTTCCCTTACAGAATAAAACACACACACACACAATGTGTGTTTCAGGATTCCGATCGAAACGTTTCACTTATCTGCATACGGAGAGAGCGCCTTCTTCTCTTTGACACCAAGCCTTCCTCAAATTGACACACTGGCATCAACTCTTAATTCCTCAGCAGGATTAAACTGCCAAGTGCGAGTGAAGCGGTCCCTCGGGACGACTGGAAATGCATCCCCTCCAGGCTGGAAGTTTCATCTCCTGCTTTCAGTGAAGTCGGTTGAAGTCGGTGCCACCCCACAGTGCACTTCTGGGTTCTCACTGAGACCGAGCGCTCGGAATGTTCTTCTGATTTCTTTGCCATTTGTCCTAAATCTGACTTTGTGGCTCACCTTAATGACGCTCCTGAAGTAAATTCCTGTGAATCAATTAACAAATGGCAGTGCTGCTGTGTATGAGGGAATAACAAACTCAGTGTTAATTTGCTCCTCAAGACCCTGTCATTCCACACTGTCACTTGTCACCACGTGAAAAAAAAAATGCCTCCAGATTGAAAATAAGGAATTATTCTTCTATGCATCTTGTCATGTTTCCAGCTTAACGTTTTCCATCGCAGCATACAATTAGCAGGACTTAATGAAAAGAAAGAACAAATTACTGTAGATAGGACAGCAGTTGGCACATCCAAACTCTCCAACCCATCCATCCGCCTACCCACCAAACCCGGCTAATCAGTTTTTAACGCTGTGGGGAGCTGGAAACTCCACACTCAGGGACGGGCCTTGTGCAGCAGGGTTAGCTACTTGTAAAATGTCTAATCGGATAGATTGAGAAACAAGGGAGTTACTTTGCATCCATATGGGGCATAATGTGCTTTTTACATTTCAGTGTCACAAGAACGGCACATCAACATCATAAAGATTTTGGCGCAGCCACCCGTATAATGTGCCTTGGTTGCAAAAGGTAATTGAAATAATTGGGAGATGATCACAAGACTGAGTCCAAAACAGAACAGATGATGTGGAGGCAAGATGGCAGCTTTAAAGGCCAGAGCAGGAAGTGATGTCAAGAGAGGCCGGAGCGGATGTTATGTCATCGGGCCCGGAAGTGACATCATCAAAAGACCCGGACCAGGAAGTGATATCATCAAAGAAACCGGAGAGTGACGTCATCGGAGGCGCTGGAACTGTGCAGGATTTCCAGCGAAAGACGATTGGTGCACCTCGCCACCCCCTGGTCAGACGTAGAATTACTATTACTTGCGCCCTTCAGCCAATTCCATGTTAGTCAATTGTGTGCATTTTCAATTGTGAAGCAGAATGACACGCTTAGGCAAAGAATGAGGCTGTTTTGAGAGATGGCGTGCGGCACTCACACAGTCGATGCTGCGACATGAAACTTTTTAAGGTTTAGGTGCATTGAAAAAAAAATGCAGTAAATAAAAACATTATGAACATCAGCAGAGACAAGCTGTTAGTGCAACAATTGAAAGATGTGTGTATGTTTTTACTCATTCGTTACATTCTTAAAGCAGTTCACTCCAGTCGCTTTCTCCATTACGCTGATGCTAATAGCACATGCTCTGACTTCCATTGTAATTGTTTAATGCAGTGGCTCCTAAACTTTTTCGATTCTCAGCGCCCTTGCTGAATCCAGGTTTTCCTAATCTGCGAAATAGCCAATAATGTTTTTTCAATGAAAGGTTACATAAAACTAAATAAACTACGTATTGTGGTAGTTCGCCCCGGACACAGACAGACACCGAATGTTCCAGAACACACGCCGTTTATTTACAACAGTCCGGCACACAACACAGTGCTCTTGCACCAAACACCCTTATAAGAGTCGTTTTCTCTCCCTCCGGACTTCTCCTACTGCCTTTCCTCCACTCCACCCGAGCGTTGCCTTCTTCCTCCCGACTCTGGCTCTCCCACTCGAGGGTTAGGGTTAGACCCGGATGTGCTCCAGGTGCTATCTGACAACCTTTCAGAAGCACTCCGGGTGTCCCTGGTATTCCTTCCGGCAGCACTTCCGGGTGTGGCAGAAGTGCTGACATCCAGGGGTCTTCTATCCTCTGGGAGCCACTTTGTGGTGGCCACAGGCCCCAGTAGGGTTGAACTTCAATGCTCAGTTCCCGTGACCCCCGTACAGACCTACAGGAATCCATGGTGCTACAGCCGCCCAGGAGAGCTGCCCTCTAGCATCCCGGGGAAGGTATTGCCCTGCCGATGCTCTCTCCCATACAGTTGGTGTCCTGGCCAGGTAATGGCTGTGGCCGCCCATCACACCCATCATGGGCAAGGAAACGCCTTTGCTTAAAATAACACCAGATACAAACTTATTAAACGCACTTCCTACTCTGGTGGCAACTGCAGTGGAGTAACCTCCTTCATCACTCGGCACGTCTCCTTGATAACAGAAATTGTCACATGTTTCAAACCTATGACCTTTGACCTCAAGAAACGTGAAAGCTGTATTGTTACTTAACGCGCCCAAGCATCTCTTGCACCTTCAGCTGACCAAAAGAGCCTTTGTCACCACTAAAAGGCCTATGGATCCACAGGTCACAACCGGTGCATAAAAGAGAGTTCACCCCAACTGCCCCTCGACACACTCCTCGTGGATATGTGCAATGTGGCGGACAGCTGGATGATCAACCCGGCTGGGATGTCCAAAGAAGAGAAGGATGGGGACAGGCAGCTACTGAGGGACACTGCCTCCCCTAAGATGCCAGATGGCGAGTTCCCTGCAGCATAGCAGTGCCCCGGATTCCCACAGGGCATCACAGATAGATAAGATAGATGAAAGGCACTATATAATAGATAGATAGATAGATAGATAGATGGATAGATAGATAGATAGATAGATAGATGGATACTTTATTGATAAGTGAACTGATAAAGAACAATATTAAATGAAAGAATGATACCAATGCAGGTATAACAGACAATAACTTTGTATAATGTTAACGTTTACCCCCCCGGGTAGAATTGATGAGTCGCATAGTGTGGGGTCTCCTCAGTCTGTCAGTGGAGCAGGACGGTGACAGCAGTCTGTCGCTGAAGCTGCTCCTCTGTCTGGAGATGATCCTGTTCAGTGGATTCTCCATGATTGACAGGAGCCTGTTCAGCGCCCGTCTGTCATGGATGTGAATACTTATGTACATGGGATTTCTCAGTTTTTTTATTTTTAATAAATTTGCAAAAACCTCAAGTAAACTTTTTTCACGTTGTCATTATGGGGTATTGTGTGTAGAATTCTGAGGGAAAAAATTAATTGAATCTGTTTTGGAATAAAGCTGTAAAATAACAAAATGTGGAAAAAGTGATGCACTGTGAATACTTTCCGGACGCAGTGTATATCCTCCCCATGTCATTTGCCACTTGATTGACATGCAGGGCAGCCAGTCTGAGATCTCTTCTCTCCTAACACACTGGTCATCCCGCACGCACGATCAAACATGTGAGCTACTGCAAAACACCAGCTGTCATTTAGTTAGCCTTCCAATTTATATCGACTAAAGAAGGGATTTAAAAACAATTGGTTGTTTATGGGCTGGATGTGGAATAGGAAGAAGATTTTTTTCTCACAGTGTCACAAATGAAATGCGTTTGTCTGATCTGTCAATCTATCATTGCTATTCCAAAGAAGGAAAATGTGGAAAGGCACTTTCGAACTGTTCATAAAAACTATGAAACTGACTTCCTTCTGAAAAGCGATCTGAGAAAGAGAAAGTAGAGAGAACTAAAATCACAGTTGAGACGCAATGAAAGGCGTGTGTGCAACTTGACAGCATACGCTACACAGAGCAGATTGAAAACTGTCTGTCAGACTTTATCTAATGGAAAAAAAGTAACAAGTCGAGTGTCGCCCAATGTAGCGGAGTAAGAATAACGTTTCTTCTTCACAAATGTACCCAAGTAAAAGTAAAAAGTATGGTGTAGTAAAACTACTCTTAGAAGTACAATTTTTTAAAAAGGTTACTCAAGTAAATGTAACTCATTACTACCCACCTCTGATACTCAGTATATATACTGTATATACCGTATAGCATTTTTAATGTAGGTAGATCATTTTGAACTGGTCACTTTAAAAGTAGCTCGCAAGCCGAAAAAGTGTGGGCACCCCTGCTTCTTTCAAAAGTTTAATTCCTCTGTATGAGCCGCATGCCATAGGGTCTCCATTGCCTTTAAAAACAGGGACCATTTCACTAAGACACCATCACTGCGGCATTTTAACTATAAAAACGATGTTACTGCAGACTTCTGTCAAAGCATCAGTTACAAAGCCGCCAACTGCCTTTAACATCTCTGCATCAAGGCCAGTTAGGCCAGCAGCTTTTCTGTCGTGATGGATGGCCAGGACCATTACCCGACCGGGTTGCCAACTGAGTGCAAGGACCAAGGGAGAGAGCACGTTTGAGGCATTATCTTCCCCGGGATGCTAGAGGGCATTCCTCCTGGGTTGCTACAGCATCATGGATCCCCACAGGGCATGCTGGGAGTTGGAGTTTGGAGTAGCCCTGTTGGGTTCCATGGGTACCACCAGGAGGTGCTGCAGAAACTGTGGAGCCCTTTGTGGCAGCGTTTTCACCACAGCCAGAAGAAGGTCAGCGAACACCTGGAGCAGTTCTGGGTGCTCCATAAAATGGGCCAGAACAAGAGTCAAGATGAGCCAGAGTCAGGAGGAAAAGGAACAACACTTGTGAGGAGGAGTGGAGGAGGAAGTGACATGAAAGAGAGAGACAAGAAGAAGAAGAAAGGAACTGAGTTTACTTGAGTATTTGGTGCTTTTCGGTACTGTGCAGCTATGGAGCGCGAGGGAAAAGCGCTTCCCCACAATAAATAAATGTGTGTTGTGTGGCAAGACGTGTCTCAGTGTCTGTCAGTGTCAGAGTTGGGGTGGCTGGAGTGCCCCAGTTTCCGCACCGTTCTTCATCCGTTTCAGAGCTTCAGCAATGTCAGCCGTATATAACACGTTATATTAAACTAGCTGTGTAAGCCCGGTGTAAGCTGCTGTAAAAAGCCCCGAGTCCTAGAAACTATTGAAATCGTCAGACAAAAAAATTGAAATGTAAAGATGTCAGGTGATTGAAAGGAACAACTCTGGGCGTCTCTCTCCTAGGAAGTTTCATTTTGCCGATCTGCTCACCTCGCTTGTGTATTAGTGGTGGGAGGAAAAGTAAAAGGGATACCGTTTTATCGATGTGTCCGCCTCGTTTCTGTATTAGCGGCTAAGTGAGTTTCTGTTTCCTTGGAGGTGGAGCCCTTACCCCAACTTCACCATGCACTTCCGGGCCGGACAGACAGACACACACACACTTCCATGTGTAGACATTTATATATAAGGTTAACAGGAATACATGGTTATTATTAAGAAAGTGGCCAGAGCAAAACAGTGCAGGCACTGCGGCCCACCAGGATCTGATATGGATATCCCCCCTATACACAATACCAGTCCCTTACAGGGCAGACTCACTGGCACCACGTCAAGTCAGAATCACATATCAAGACAACATACACAAGTGTGGCCTACTGGAGCTAACATGGAGTCCATGGAGAAAAGGCACACAGGACAGTGACGGTGTAGTCAGAAACTCTGCTGGAAAAAAGCTTTTCTTTCTTTCTTTCTTTCTTTCTTTCTTTCTTTCTTTCTTTCTTTCTTTCTTTCTTTCTTTCTTTCTTTCTTTCTTTCTAGTGTAGATGCCACAGGCGCTGGATGGGCATCCCAGGCCAGAAGAGGGGATGGTTTCTTTCATGGACGGGAGGCTCCTAACATGCAGATGGGCATCCCAGCCGGGGAGGAGAAAGCGAGCAGACCCAGAAGGAAGGACCGGAAGAGATGGACGGACAACCCACTAGAAAAGCTTTTTTTTTTTTCTCCCCCAGCACACTAGATGGCACCAACCCTGGATATCCATGCCCTATGGGAAGCCAGCAGGGCATGCCGAGAAATGTAGTCTGGCAGGGCAGTCCTGCTGGGGTCACTGGGTGCCATGAGAGGGCGCTGCAGGGAGACAAGCTCCCTGTTATAATGGACTTCCGTGTTTCCCAGAAGTGCTTCCACTGGGCAATCACCCTGGCACCGGAGGTACTCCTGGGTCTGTAATAAAAAGGGGCCGCACTCCCTTATCCAGGTGAGTCAGAGGTGGGAGGTAGAGAGGCGACACTTGACAGTGTGGTGGTGAGAGAAATTAGAGCTGTGTTTTGAGCTTTTTATAACTTATAAAGGAGTGCGGTGTAATAAACCAACCTTTATTTGAACCCGGGACTGTGCTCGTGTGTTCGTCTTGGGGGGTTTGAGGCTTGCTGATGCCCCGGTATCCTTCACAAGAGTTGATGTCTTTATAGAATGCATTGCAGAAGGCTCATGATGAAAGGCACTGCAGGATATCAGTTTTCTTTATGTAACGTTTTGGGTTGAACGTGTCACTTTCTATTTAAATGTCCCCTTAAGAACAGTTTAGTCACAAGCCCCCCTTTAACCAGTCCTGCTCCTGACAGCACAGCATACCAGGCAGGCACCGACCCCGCAGAAAGCGCCAGTTCATCTCGAGACCCGCTCGCTCATTGGCGCGTGTATCCAGCCTCACGCGATGCCAGTCAAACACCACAGTCAGAAGTGATTCCGTCTCCAATTGTTTGGCTCCTTTCCGATTTTTTTTTTGTTTGGTTTGAATTTTTGCAAGTGATCCTCGTCCAATCCGAGTGTGTAGAGATCTGCCCTAAATCTGCAAAATGAATTAATCTGACGTAAGCACCCTAATAGACCACCATTCATGTCAACGGTATGCTGGCGGCCGTGAGAGCTAACTTTGTTTTCTATTGGGGGTGTCAGCGAGTTCGCCGGTTCATGTAGGCAAGGAAGAGAAGCAGAAAACAAAAGATCACAGCTGTTGCTTTGAGCGCTTCTATGATATTTGTAAGAAGAAACCTGCGGACACAAGAGAGGTGAGTAGGAGAGGCACTCTAACAATACCGGCTCCGTAATGGCGCTTACTGGGTTGTGTGGTTCCTTGTAGAACTATTGCCTGACAAAGAAACATGTCACTCCGGGAAGTGATTTTTGTTTTTATTACTTCTGGATTTCAAAAAATAAAGAAATAAAAACAGAAATCTTTAATCTTTGCTCTTAAAAATAAAGGGGCCAGAGTGGTCCTACAGAGTGAGGCAATAGGGGAGCCATTTTTGGTTCCAAAAAAAACCCGTCCACCTCCAGATCTTCGAAATCCTCAAACCGTGAATCCCATAGTTGAGGATACCTGGGAAATTAAGGGGAAGTGCATTTAGGACTGAACTTATTTACACAAAGAGTTGGGGGAATCTGGAACAAACTACCGAGACATGGAGTTGAAGGAGAAACCTTAAGGACCTTTAAGAAGGACCTGGATGAGATACGAGGACAGCTTAGCTATTAGCTAAACAAACAGGCGACAAATGGACTGAATGGTCTTCTCTCATTTTCAATCTTCTTATTCAACCCAACACTGAGCTTTAAAACACGATGTATGTTCACACAACCAGCTACCATACGTTTGGCTGATCTGTCCAGCTCAATTTGTGCCATAGTTGCACTCGATTACACGTCCGACTCATCCTGGCCATCTTAGCTGACGCCTCTGCAAGTTCACCAATATAGTATCCAGCGCCCTTCTCTACTTTTTACTCAATGCCATGGAGAAAATGATGGATGAAAGAAGCAATACATATATTGAGAAGACCAAACGTCTCTACATTTCAGTTTATTTTCTGACGATTTCAATAGTTTCTAGGACCCCGGGCTTTTTACAGCATGGGCTTACACAGCTAGTGTATATAAACAGTTTATAAAATGTAATGTCTGTCTGTCTGTCCACTTTAACGGATTTAAATCTGTTTTTTTTGTATGATTTACTTGAACTTTCCGGTTGATTTTGCGACTTCTCTGATTTTGCTAAGTATCATAGTTCGATGCCAGTAGCGATTTATTCGCTGTGGGCCGAGGTCGGGGGGGTGGAGCCCTCCTCATTCACGCGTCAGTCTCTGTTTGAATCTCTCTCCCCCTCGCCACGTGTGGCAGCGCACCTTCCCTCTGCTTAGCTAGCGATACCTGTTTGTTCAGCAGACATTACCATCTAGAGATTTTTAAGGAGTAACGTTTGACGTTTTTGAGAGAGAGATCAGAGCTACGTGTGTTTTTGAGGGTAGCCGCTGATTGGCAGAGATATCACGGCCACGTGCTTTTCTCCCCAGTCAGAACTGAACACGATCAGATACAGTGTCAACGTTTGATGTTAGAGCATACCTACCTTCCGCCTGGCCCGAATTACATTTCCTTATAATTTGCTTATTGATTTTTAAACTTTGTCCTGTTTCACTACTATGTGGTCGGAACCACGGGGGGACAGCTAGTACTGCATATGACAAGGTTTGCAGAAAATAGTGACCTAAATTAGATGGAGACAATTCCGATTCAAGCATTCAAACACAGCACAAAAGTCGTGTAAATCTGCTTGCAAAAGTCCAAGTCAAGTAGCATTTTATTGTCTTTTCAACCAGTTAGCAGTCGTGAGTCAGTAAAGTGAATGGCAGTGGACTAAGCACACAACCCTGAGGAGCACCACTGCTCTGTGTGCTGGGGCTGGAGATGCTCTCTCCAATCCTGACGGTCTGAGGTCTCTCAGTCAAGAAGTTGAGGGTCCAGTTACAGTGAGAGGTGTTCAGGCCCAGCAGGCTTAGCCTTTCAATCAGGTACTGAGGAATGAGTGTGCTGAATGCAGAACTAAAGTCTATAAAGAGCATTCACAGGTACGGTATGTGTCCTTCTTGTCCAGGTGAGGTTGGGCCGGACGGAGGGTGGTGGCAATGGTGTCGTCCGTTGAACATTTTCAGGGGTTTACAAACTGCATGACAAGCCTCTGGAAACACTTCATGATGATGGGGATGATATTCATTGAGGCAGGACACAGAGGACTTCGGCACAGGAATGATGGTAGTAGCATGAGTCATCAAACAGGATTACTTGAGATTTCTTTGCTGTTCACACTTCACTAAAATCATTGGATCTGTGACACATAGGAGTGCAGAAAGTGGAGCGGAGCTTTAAGTGTGAATTTGGCCTACGAGGATGTGGGAGGAAACCTGCAGTACTCGGTGGGCTGATGGGGGCGGTACGGGTAGGCTCCACTCTCTCTGTTTGCTGTCGATAGCCATGAACCAAGATGAGCCGGGCAAATGAAGACACACATAGTCAGCAAGGGGTTGGTACAAATAATCCATAAAACCAGATGACAAAAAGTGAAGGTTAAAATGTTCAATAAATAATCCCATAAAAACTCGGTTAAACTCCCAGGCCCCATCCCCAATGCCGCTCTCTAAATTCTGGCATCTCCTCAGCTTATCCCCTCAGGACGTTGCAGCACGAAAAGGTGCCCGCCCGACAGGTGCAGTCATCCACTAATTCCCAGGTTCGGAGGTCCAACTGCCAGTCCATCAGCGTCTGTAGGACTCCCCACCAAACCCCACGCACGTCTCCCGCACTCAGTCTGTTAGCATCAAGCTTGAGTCGGTGTACGACGGGGCTGCTCCGATTCCTCTGCTCTTTTCTAAGGAGCACCCCTTTGTCCCACTCCACACTCGATGGCAGGCCTGCCTCCTTACTTCGTGACACAGGCTTCTCACCGTCCTGCCTCTTACCCCTCCTGTAACCTCTGTTCTCTCTTTCTCTGATTCTGTCCTTGCTCTTGTCTGATCTCTTGATCTGTCCCTTTCTATGCCAAGCAAGCTGTGAATGAGGCAGTGGCTTACCCGCTCACATTTCCACATGAATGCACCATCAGCCAGGCACCCCAGTCAATCCCAGAGCGGCGCTGGACCTGGACCCATTCGGAAGCCTACACACTACGGGACCCGATTATTTATTTAAACATCGCCCTTCACCACGGACCTCAAAGCCAAGCAGACATGAAGGTGCGGCTGAAATCCGCGATCGGTGAGGAAGCAGAATTAACCACTGGGCAGTCAACCTATTACTTATAATATCTTTATTAGTAGTAGTGTTGTTATCATGTGTACACCGCACACGAAAATTCTTACTTGCATGCCAAACCAACATGGAGCTCGTCGACACTCTCAAGTCAAGTCTATTGTTGTGTGTTTGTCGTTCAATAAAACTCATCCTTGGAAATCTCCCCAGAACAACTGACAGAAGTGCAGTGCAAACACACAAATCACAAACAGCATACCTGGCATGTAATGTTAGGGACCATTAAATGCATTCCATTCAGGGAAGAGCGCCAGTTCTCAGGTGAAGTGCAAACTCAAACTTTACAAATGACTAAACACAGAATTAATAAATGTAAAGACACGGATTTGTTCAAACACACAGGAAGACAAAGACGTTTGAAACTGATTGATGGAAATGGAAACAATGTGCCATGTCACCTACTAACCTGTTTAAGGCCACATCCGGGTCATAAGGAGTGCTGGAGCCTATAATAATAATAATAATAATAATAATAATAATAATGGGAAAGGCGCTTTCTATAATAATAGTAATATTAATAATAACAATGGGAATGATGCTATACAATAATAATAATAATAATAATAATAATAATAATAATAATAATAATAATAATGGAAAGATGCTGTATAATAATAATAATAATGGGACAGACACTATATAAATAAAATGTTAAAAAATACAACAACACGGACAAGTCCCAGGTTCAAAACAAAGAGATTTATTACAAAGCAATACCTTTGCATGACAATTAAACATAATCTTTTTTTCTTTTCTCTACTCCTCCAAGGCAAGTGCTGCCCCTCTCCTCTGCTGGCTCCATCTCTTTTATTGCAGACCCTGAAGTACTTCCAGTGTCCCAAAATAAGGCTAGAGAGGGCTTCCGGGTACATATGAAATCTAATAAAGTCTCTCTAGCCTCTTCAGCATCACCCTGGCGGCACCCTTGTGACCCACTAGTGTTGACTCAAAGAACTAAAATTCCCATGATGCCCAGTGGGTATCAGTATGGGTACAGTAGCTCAGGGACACTGGCACCAAGCACATGTGTGGGTGAGACAATGACCTGGGTATATTGTCTTCCTCTGTCCTTCTATGATAATGGCGTCCTGGCCAGAAAAGGAAGCCAAATCACCTCCGTCAGGGTCACTGGTCTGAATGTTTAAAATATACAAAAAGATGTCCCAAAAATATTTCAGAGTGTCTTACAAGGGAGAGAACCGTCATACTTTGGCGTGTAGAGATAAGTCTTATCAAAATTATTTTGTAATTGAAAATATATACAGTACAACAGAACTAAACTGCTATTAAAAGTACAAAGGAGTTGTCTGGATGACAGTCCAAAGAAAACAAGTCCAAAGTCTGAAGAGCAGAACCCAGCTTAGACTCAGTCAGCCCACCATTCAGCATTAGATAAGACACAAGGAGGTCTCCTCTAAGTGATTGGCTACAAGGCATAATTCAGAATTAGGATCTATGTAAGCGGCTGGCCAACACCATCACGTAAGATGGATCTCACTGTGCACTGTCCTCTCTCTCTATGTATCTATCACACTGTGTTATATAGCGCCTTCTATCTATTTATCTTTGCTATAGCGCCTGTCCTACCTATCTATGTCTGAATTGGGTTCAGCAGGCTGAGAACATGGATAGAGTGACAGACGGGTGGCCATTTTCACTGCCAAATACCTTCATTTGCCTGTAGGTCAGTGTCCCCATGAGCATGTGATATAACTTAGAGACGAGTCCTTTCCGAGGTACAGTTTTTATATCTGCTGGAAAAGGCACTATATAGCATCCTTTGGCTTTCATCCTCTTAAAAATGAGTAATCCTCGTCATTCTGACTGGCACCTTGATGTGCACCATTGTTCATCCCGCCGCCCTTTGCTCAAATCAAAGTCATAAAGCTCTACAAAGCACTCAATAGCTTCTCCTAATCGCCACAATAAATGATTCCAGGTTCGTACAAATAAAGGTTTTTCAGCACATTATGTTGCTTACAGCAATGAAAACACAGGCACAAGAGCCAGAGAGCGGCGCACATGTGAATAGCCTTTTCATTGGCGCACTGCGGGCTCTTTGTTCCAGCGGCTCGTCCACAGCAGCCACCTTTGAATGCACCAAGCTCACCCTCCTCGGCCTTGCGGCGCTCGCCTCTGTCTAGACTTGCCCCCTTTCATACGCCATTGTCCGCACTTTCAACAGCGGCATGTCACTAAAGAGTAAAGCTCCGCCAGGCTCGTCGACTGTTGGCACCTGGCACATAATGGCTGCAGGTATCTGTATGGGCTGTGAAGAACGCGTTGTTTTCATCAGGGCAGTCAGAACAAACCCTGGCTGAAGACAAAGGTGGGCGAGGGTGGAGGGGTGGCTGAGCAACTAAAAAACTGCCAAATTAAGTGGGTAGTGGAAGGCATCACAAAGCCGACCTGGCCTAGCAAGGGAAGATCAAATGAAGGACCAAGTTGTAGGGGTACATACAATGAATGGTCAGTTTATTAAGTACAACCTCCTTCATCCAAACTCCAGAACGTTATGTCCCAGTGGGCGGTGTGTGGCATTATCTGGGCAGGCTGGCATTGTTAGCATCAGTCAGCTGAACAAAACCATAGAGGCTTTGAAGGGGTGGCACTAGCTGGCACTCTGGCATGGCTGGCTGTCTTTCACACACATCTGTTTGAATGGGGCAAAAAGACAAGCAGTGACAAGTGAGAGGGGACAGCAGGAAGGAAAACATCAGAGGGGTCAAACAGGACGGGTCACAATCGGGCGTAACCCATCCAACTTCAACACGAGTGTACAGGACGTCATCTCAAAACTCACCACTTGCCGGTCTTCATTTCAGAGGGGCTACAGGAGCCAAAGACCTTTGTGGGTACAGATCTTCTCAACGTGTCCCCAGTGAGCACCGAACTATCAAAACCCAGGCTTTAGATGAGTGGGAAAATGTTGATTGCTTGGAGGAATCTGATGGGAATTTGGCACAAGAGCCTGTGGAGCCATCGTGTGTGGCATCAGCAGTGCATGCCAGTGGTTTCCGCTGCTGTGGCACACTTGAGGGTCCATGACGGCCTCTAAGAACGTCTTTACTACAAGATGAATAACCTCTAACCAAGCTGATCCCTTCATGGCTAAAATTTATGCACAACTGGATGGACCCTTCCAGGAGGAGGATGTGCCACGCAAGGAACATATTGTCACCCAGTGGTTCAGTGAGTTGTCATTGCCTCAATTGGTCCTCAACTACTCTATTCTGACTCTTTGAGATGAGGTGTGAAGAGCAGCCATCCGATGCAGGGTACGATGTCCCTGGCATCTTGGAGAGTCCACAGCCAGACGAGTTCATGATGTTCAGGTGGCCAAATGGAGGCGCAGCATATAACCAGAAAGAGGGGTACCTAATAAACTGGCCACTCAGGGATATTATAATAAGAGAAGGATGGAATTGAATGTGGGAGAATGGACCACCCATCGCTCACTCACTCACAGTACTGGGGGCAGCAGGAGACGGCTGTCTGTATTGAGGTCCCTTCAGGATTACCGTGGCACCATATACTCGGTGTGAAAAGAAATCTAAAATTAAATAATATTTCAAAAACTCACTGCAAATGTGCTGTAGTAAATGAACAATGGCTTCTGGAATTTTCCATATAGACAATATTTTGAACTGGTGCTCACTGTGGAAGTAACCACAGTACATGAAATAAAAGATGGCTTCTAGAATTTTCTATGTGTAAAGTACTTTGAGACAGCAGCCACCGAGGAGGGCGCTATATAAACTTCAGATAATCAGACACCATTCAGCCCAACAAAGCCTGTCAATTCTATTTGCCTAAATTTCTCCAAAATAACATCGACTCAAGTTTTTAAAATATCCAGTTGAACAAAATAACATCAAGTCGAGTTTTGGGAGGACCCTGAAGTCCAACTGTTCACTGCACAACTCTGTCACTTAGCCCAGGTGTCAGCGGTGCTTTGGGGGAAGAAAACGTCCGAACCTTTGTGCAAAATCAGCCCATAACAAGAGTCTGGCCACTTCCCCGTGTTCTTGTTGGACTCGCCTTGCAGTAATGGCCGGGCTCCACTCCTCTCTTAATCACCGTCTGCTGAAATCTGAAAAGATTCAAGTCCTTCAAACACACCTCATAAGTCAGACCTCTTAGTACCGGAATCAGCCTGGCGGCTCGTCTCCGGACCTTCTCTGGTGCTGCGCTGTCCTTCCTGTAGCCTGGAGAGCAAAACTTCATCCAGGACTCCAGACGAGGCCTCAAAACGTCCCCTGACTTGTACTTCACATATCGGGGCTCCAATTAGTCGTGTTGACAGATAGTGACCTGTCTATCTATCTATCTATCTATCTATCTATCTATCTATCTATCTATCTATCTATCTATCTATCTATCTATCTATCTATGTATCTATTATATAGTGCCTTTCCTATCTATCTATCTATCTATCTATCTATCTATCTATCTATCTATCTATCTATCTATCTATCTATCTAATACATAAATAATAACAATAATAATATAATTATTATTATAATAATTATACTAATATATAATAATGATATAGTTATTAATTATAATAATATAATTAGATTATTATTAATTATTATTATTATAATAATAATAACATAAATGCTAATACAGTGGAGCACTTTAAAACACTGCTGAAAACACATTACTTTAACATGGCTTTCTTATAACTTCACCGTCATTTAATCCTGATGCTCTGTATGTTCAATTCATCACAATAACTATTCGTGGTGGCTCTAGAATCCATACTGACCCCTACTCTCTCTTCTGTTTCTTTTCCTGTTTTCTGTAGTGGCGACCTGCACCACCACCACCTGATCAAAGCACCGTGATGTCCTTCATTGATGGATTAAAAGCCAGAAGTCTACGTGACCGTCATCATCAAGTCCTTCCAAGAGAACCCTAAATACAAAGAGGACTGTTTCATTTATGTTAGGCAGAATGCCCAGAGGGGACTGGGTGGTCTCGTGGCCTCGGACCCTCTGCAGATTTTATTTTTTCTCTCCAGCCGTCTGGAGTTTTGTTTTTGTTTTTTCTGTCCTCCCTGACCATCGGACCACTTTACTCTTATTCTATGTTAATTAGTGTTGTTTTATTCTAATTCTTACTTTGTCTTTTATTTTTCTTTTCTTCATCATGTAAAGCACTTTGAGCAACAATATTTGTATGAAAATGTGCTATAGAAATAAATATTGTTGTTGTTATCTATCTATCTATCTATGATATAGTGCCTTTCACATCTCTATCTATCTATCTATCTATCTATCTATCTATCTATCTATCTATCTATCTATCTATCTATCTATCTATCTGTCATTAGTGAGTATGACTACCACTGTAGCTGGATAGATGTGAAATGCGCTATATAATAGACTAGCAAAATATCCACGCTTCACAGCGGAGAAATAGTGTGTTAAAGAAGTAATGAAAAAGAAAAGGAAACATTTTAATAATAATGTAACATGATTGACAATGTAATTGTGTTGTCATTGTCATGAGTGTTGCTGGCATATATATATATATATATATATATATATATATATATATATTGTGGCAGTAGGGGGCGCTAGTGCTCCCTTGAACCCTCAGGTATGACTCCAGACACCAGGTAAAAGTCCAAGACCTTTTATTATTTTCTTCAGTGCACCATGCACCTCCCACACTACTCATATATTTAAACTATTAAATGCAATACCACAACAGTACTATAAACTACTCCTCCTCGCCCAGACACTTTGCTCCTCTCCCACCCAGCACAGCTCAGTGTCTGGACTGAGCCATAGTCCTTTTATAGCCCCTGACCCGGAGGTGTTCCTGTCCCAGCAGTCCACAGTTCCTTATTCCTTCCGGGTCAGGGCAATCAGTCTTTTATTTTAACCCGGGAGCATGTCGTTCCTTCCCGTCACGTGACCGTGACGTACCCCCGGGTCATAAGGTACAAAAAATCCCATAAGCCCCCGACAGAGACTCCTGGTGGCCCCCAAGATATCCAGCAGGGCTGTGTATAAATACTACACAGTCCATGAGGTCCTGCTGGACCTCGGGGCACTATCCTGCTGTCGGGAGGGCTCCACCTGGCGGCCTGGGGGTGAGGACCGGCATGAGAAGCTGGCAGTCCTCCACAATATATATACACACACAGACACACACACACACATATAAACATATATATACACACACATATATATATATACATATACATATTGTCACGCACGCGTGAGTTGGAGACCTGCGGAAGGATCTTGACACACCTGGGAAGACATTCGCCGGCAGGGAATGACGGGGTACTAACTTTCTCCCTATGCTTCCTTACAGAAAAAAAGACGCTCCGCCACCATAAGACCGGGTTTTGCCCGCACCACGTCTACTTCCGCCCTTCCTCCGCCATCTTTCCTGACGTCATCGAGCCCATCCTCCCTCACAGTTCCTTCCCAGCATTTCTCCACTTCCGGCTCTTCCTCTTTAAAATGGCCGCCGACGCCATGCTAAGGCATCGTGCATATGAACAGTTTTGTTTATATTTTTGACGGTTTATTTTTTGAATATTGTGGATTATCAACAATATACTGGGCCGGAAAACCCCAAACCTTTTTGCTGTCTCCTCCTCACTCTTTTACAATATATATACATATATATATATACATATATATACACATATACAAATATATACATATATATACACATATACAAATATATACATATATATACACATATACATATGTATATATATACATATACATATATATATACACGCACACACACATACATATATACACATATATGCATATACATATCTACATATATACTGTATATACACATATATATATATATATACATATCTACACATATATATTTTAGGGGTGGGACTCGATTAAAAAAATTAATCTAATTAATTAGAGGTTGTGTAATAATTAATCTTGATTAATCGTATGTAATCGCACATGAACATTTGCCCCAAATCGCAAATGTTTTTTTTTAATTTGAAAGAGTTTTAGTGGGCGACAGAATCAAATAATAGACATGGACATGAATATTGTAAACTCAAGCTCTTTTAATTTCTGAAAAAAAAAATGCAATTAAACTGCATTTCAATTCAAAACAGAAACAAAAATATCATCCCTGGCTAAAATTGGGCAGACTTAAAAATAAAGTGATATTTTAAATACTTTAAGTACATTTTCAGAATAGTATTGTCTTTAAATAAAAATAACAACCAAAATTTCAGTTGGTAGGATTAGATAGATAGATAGAAAGATAGATAGATAGATAACAACAACAACAACATTTATTTATATAGCACATTTTCATACAAACAGTAGCTCAAAGTGCTTTACATAATAAATAATAGAAAAATGAAAGACACAATTATAAGACAAAATAAATCAACATTAATTAACATGAATAAGAGTAAGGTTCAATGGCCAGGGGACAGAAAAACAAAAACTCCAGGCGGCTGGAGAAAAATAAAATCTGTAGGGATTCCAGACCATGAGACCACCTGACCAGTCCCCTCTGGGCATTCTACCTAACATAAATGAAACAGTCCTCTTTGGATTTAGGGTTCTCACGGAAGGGCTTGATGAAGATGATGGTCACGTAGACGTCTGCCTTTAAATCCATCCATCATTGTTGGAGCATCATGAAGCTTTGAGTAGGTGGTGGTGGCAGAAAAAGAAACAGAAAAAGAGAGTAGGGGTCAGTACGGATTTTAGAGCCACCATGAGTAGTTATTATGATGAATTGAACATACAGAGTATCAGGATTAAGTTAAATTAAATTAAATGAAGTTATAAAAGGCCATGTTAAAGTAAAGTGTTTTCAGCAGTGTTTTAAAGTGCTCTACTGTATCAGCCTGGCGAATTCCTATTGGCAGGCTATTCCAGATTTTAGGTGCATAACAGCAGAAGGCCGCCTCCGCCTCACCACTTCTTTTAAGTTTTGTTCTTGGAATTCTAAGGAGACACTCATTTGAGGATCTGAGGTTACGATTTGGAATATAAGGTGTCAGACATTCCGATATATAAGATGGGGGAGATTATTTAAGGCTTTATAAACCATAAGCAGAATTTTAAAGTCAATCCTGAATGACACAGGTAACCAGTGTAGTGACATTAAAACTGGAGAAATGTGTTTGATTTTCTTTTCCTAGTTAGGATTCTAGCAGCTGCATTCTGCACTCGTTGCAAGTGATTTATATCTTTTTTGGGTAGTCCTGAGAGGAGTGCGTTACAGTAATCTAGTCGACTGAAAACAAGCGCGTGAACTAATTTCTCAGCATCTTTCAGTGATATAAGAGGTCTAACTTTACTTATGTTTCTTAAGTGAAAAAATGCTGTCCTAATGATCTGATTAATATGTGATTTAAAATTCAGATTACAGTCAACAATCACCCCTAAGCTTTTTACCTCCGTCTTGACTTTTAATCCTAATGTATCCAGTTTATTTCTAATAGCCTCATTGTATCCATTATTGCTAATCACTAAAATTTCAGTTTTCTCTTTATTTAACTTGAGAAAATTACTATTCATCCATTCTGAGATACTAGTCAGACATTGTGTTAGTGAATCAATAGAATCGGGTCATCAGGTGCTATTGATAAGTACAGCTGTGTGTCATCAGCATAGCTGTGGTAGCTCACGTTGTGCCCTGAGATAATCTGACCTAACGGAAGCATGTAGATTGAGAATAGCAGCGGACCCAGGATAGAGCCTTGTGGAACACCATATCGGATATCATGTGTCTTCGAGTTGTAATTCCCACAACTAACAAAAATTTTCTCCCTGTCAGGTAGGATTCAAACCAATTTAAGACCCTGCCAGAGAGGCCCACCCATTGACTAAGGCGATTTCTAAGAATGTTGTGATCAATGGTGTCAAATGCAGCACTCAGATCTAAGAGGATGAGAACAGATAAATGGCCTCTGTCTGCATTTACCCGCAAGTCATTTACTACTTTAACGAGTGCAGTTTCTGTGCTGTGATTTGTTCTAAAACCGACTGAAATTTATCAAGAATAGCATGTTTATTTAGGTGGTCATTTAACTGCATAATGACTGCCTTCTCTAGAACTTTACTTAAGAAGGGCAGGTTAGAGATGGGGCTAAAATATTCAAAACCAGAGGGGTCGAAGATTATGTTTCTTAAGTAGGGGTTTAACTACAGCAGTCTTAAGACAGTCTGGGAAGACCCCCGTATCTAATGACGAATTTACTATGTCAAGAACATTATCAATTAGCACGCCTGATACTTCTTTGAAAAACCTTGTTGGTATTGGATCAAGGACGCAGGTGGAGGTTTTAATTGAGAGATTATTTTTTGTAAATCAGGTAAATCTATCCTAGTGAAAGAGTTTAATTTGTTTATAACAGAATGCTGGGGTTTAGGAGGATCCTTAGTGTTGGCGGGATATACTATGTTATTTCTAATATCATTAATTTTTGATTAAAAATACAGCGATAGCCTCACAGGTTTCACTGGAAGCACTTAGGAGGCATTCCTTTGAGCTACCTGGGTTTAGTAGGCGATCAATTGTAGAAAATAAGACTCTGGGATTACTAGCATTGTTATTTATAATCTTGGAGAAATAGCAGCGTCTCTCAAGACGGACAGTGTTATTGTATTCTGTTATTTTGACTTTTAATATTTCGTGGTGGATAGTAAGTTTAGTCTTCCTCCATTGACGCTCAGCTCTACGGCATGTTCTCTTTAAATCAGACACTCTTTGGGTCTTCCATGGTATACCAATGCTAGAAGATTTTTTCACTGTCTTTTCAGGTGCAACTATGTCAACAGCAGCTCTCACTTTACTATTTAATCTTTCCACCTTACTATTTACATTGTCCTCGCTATTATAGCTGGCACTATAAACGGACTGATTGCTTAAAATGTTTGTAAGTTTTAAAGCTGCTGCCGAATCAAAGAAGCGTTTTTAACAATATGCTTCTCATGAGTGTTTTTTATCATTATTTCTATATTAAAAAGTAGAAGAAAATGGTCTGATAGACCAATATCAATGATCTGTTTTATATCAACTTTCAGTCCTTTAGTAATCACTAAGTCTAATGTATGACCTGCTTTATGTGTAGGCTGATTTATGAGTTGTCTCAAATCAAAAGAATCCAGGAGGTTCATAAATTCTTTTACTTTTAGATCACACTGATTATCTATATGAAAATTAAAGTCGCCAACTATTAGGAGTGTGTCATAGTTAGTAATTAAAATTGACATTAAGTCAGAGAATTCCTAAGACGGAGAAGCTTCTTTCTGTGGCACCCCTGCAAAAGAACCACCTCTTTCAACCCTCACAAACATATGCAGTTTTTAATATCTGGAAAAAATTTGGAATTAACTTGCTTAGAGACCTTTATATAGACAACGTCTTTGCATCCTATGAACAATTACGTTCCAAATTTAACATTCCAGCTACAAATTTCTTTCACTATCTTCAAATCAGGAACTTTGTTAAACAGAACCTTCCAGATTTTCCTCATCTTGCACCCTCATCCACGCTGGAAAAATTATTGCTCAATTTCAAGGAGTTAGACTCCATCTCTACAATATATAAAATCCTTTTACAATCCCTTCCTTTCAAAGATCCAAGAGGACACTGGGAAAATGACCTCTCAATTAATATATCAGAAAAGGAGTGGAAAGTAGCAATGCAGAGAATTCACTCAAGCTCCATATGCGTAAAGCATACAATTATACAACTCAAAATTATATATCGAGCACATCTGTCTCGACTAAAACTCTCAAAATGTTTCCAGGACATGATCCAACCTGCGAACGTTGCAACCAAGCCCCAGCCTCACTAGGTCACATGTTCTGGGCCTGCTCCAAATTAACATTATTCTGGACAAAAATTTTTAATTACCTCTCAGACAGTCTTGGACTCACAATCCCTCCTAACCCATTAACAGCTGTGTTTGGGGTTCTTCCAGAGGGTCTTAAAGTGGAGAAAGACAAACAAACTGTGATTGCATTCACTACACTGTTGGCATGCAGACTTATTCTGATAAACTGGAAGAACCCAAACTCTCCTCTTTTAAGTCAGTGGGAAACTGATGTGTTATATTATTTAAAATTGGAAAAAATCAAATACTCAGTTAGAGGATCTGTGCAGACTTTTTTCAAAACATGGCAGGATCTAATCAGCAATATTTTGAAATGATTTTATAAAGCACAGAGAATTTGTTGATTTAGGTATTTTAAAAGCCTTAAATTTTACACCGTTTGGCTTGCTCTCTCTCTCAAGGGTGGGGATCGATCTGTTCTTAGCATAATTCTTTTTTTTGTAAAAACTTGATTGCTATGTATTGATTGTAATAAAATTAATAAATAAATTAAAAAAAATAAAAAAAAAAGTCAGAGAATTCCTCAAAAAAATTTAATTTTGGAGGTCTATACACGGATAGTACTAGAACTTGAGAATCTCCATGAATAACAACGGCGAGATACTCAAAGGACTTGAACTTACCAAAACTGACAACTTTACATTTTAATCGGCTCGAGTAAATGTTAGCCAAACCGCCTCCCTTTTTCCCGTGGCGGTCTGCACGAGTAAAACTGTAATCCGGAGGCGCAGATTCGATTAAAATAACCGCGCTGTCTGATTTAAGCCATGTTTCACTAAGTGCAATAAAATCTATTTTTTTATCACTAATAAGATCGTTGATAAAAAACGTTTTGTTAGTTAAAGCTCTAACATTTAATAGTGCCATATTTAATGTTTCGGAGGTGCAGAGATGAATACTATGTGCATTATTGATATTTGGAATAGGAACTAAATTATTTTTATTAGCGCCGCTCTGTGTGTATTTTCTTTTTTGTTTAATCTGTGATCTGTTTTTATAGATAGATAGATAGATAGTGTAGTTGGTAGGATTAGATAGATAGATAGATAGATAGATAGATAGATAGATAGATAGATAGATAGATAGATAGATAGATAGAGAGATAGATAGATAGATAGATAGATAGATAGATAGATAGATAGATAGATAGATAGATAGAGAGTGGTGACTTGCGCTGTGTCTTGATTAGCACATGCAAGTAAGAATTTCACTGCACATGTGATGAGAAGGACAATATGAAAGTATCTATTATATAGTGCCTTTCACGTTCCTCTACTGCAGGGTGGGCTCTCAAATGGTTTTTGTTCCAAGCAGCTTCTGTTTTTAATTGGACTCCTGGGCTCATTAAGTCAGCTCTTATTTCACAGATTCAGTGTTTTGGGAACAATATAGACATTAGAAAATTAAGTTTGGTAAAAAAAAAAATATATCAATATATTAAACTGCACTAAGCAGTCTTCTTTGGGAGTCTTGTATTTTTTTTCTTTTTAACAGTACTTTCATCTTGATTTTCATTCTACTTTTCCAGGTGTTCTAAATGTTCATTTCTCCCTTATTTATTAGGTAGTGGGCCTGACGCTGATATAGTCGCAGCCTTTCACAATTCAGTGGTGTCTGCTCTGCCTGTTTTTATTTGTCATTCTTAAGACACAATGAAGGGAGAAAACTGCACAGAGAAAGATAATAGAATGAAATCAACAAGAGAGTGAAGCATTGAAATGTCTCATAAATGTAAACGTCACGCTGCTGTGCTTTTCTGAATGTAGAATAAGAGAAGCGAAAACACAGCAGCTAATGAATTGAGCTCATTGCTATCAGGTGTTGTCACTGATTATGAATCTGGTTGGAACAAAAACGTGCAGCCACTGTGAGCCCCCCAGGACCCCCAGGACCGACTTTGAGAACCCTGGCCTATTGTATGGTGACTTTGTCATTTATAATGTATTGCCATTCACATCTTGCCATTTTTATTTTCTCTTATAAACCCATAATTGATAGAAAGGTAAAGCATAACGTAATCGGTAGGCAGATAAGTAGGGCACTGCACAGATGAGGCCTCACCCCACTGTTAAATGTGCCCTGATGACCGCCATGCTTTACAGTCCTCTCTTTAACCACGAAGCCCCGGTGCCAGTGTCCTCCCATCTCTTCACTTCTAACACAGCCTGTTTTTGTAAACTGATTATTTTGTGACAAGCGCAACAGGAACGTTAACACTTGTCACTGAGCCTCATGAAGGTGACAACACGTTGACACGTCTCAAAAGTAGATATTTCCTGGTTTGGGGGTGTAATGAAGAAATTATTCAAATGCGTTCATCATGCCTGAACTTCTCCACTAGGCTGGCAGCCCGGATTTTGGCATGTAGGTCCTGAAAAGTGTGAGTGAAGTCTCATGCAGAGCCAAAGTGACACCTTTCTGCATCAAACACTTCCACGAAGGAGGCATCAAGACGACGACTCTCATTAATGGCGAGCAGTAGGCCTTCCGATACAAAGGCTAAGGGAATGGAGTCAGAGCGCTTTAAACGACAAAATAAACAAGCAAACAAAACCCAAAGTGTTAATGAATCTGGAAAAGGGGAGAAGTGTGAAATGTGAAGGCAAGCCGTGCTAAAAAGTCTGAAGGAGCTCCTAGGCTTGCAGTTCCAACTTTATTACACAGAGCTTCTGGAGAGTTCTTCAAAAGGGCTGCTTCCAAGGCAGGTGACTAGCATCCCTAACAAGTGTGTGCCATGTGATGTGACGTCATCAATTGGGCATCTCAGTGTGGCACCAGGGCTGCATGCCTCAGGCAGATGTGGAAATGCCTAAGGAAACAAGGATAACACACCACAAAGTAGTGGCCAACAATCTGGAAATTACTTCCTGCTGCTTTGCCACCCACCTGGTTTGAGCAACGACACACAATCTCCAAGCATCTGGAATCCTACAAGTCACAGAGAGGGGTCCGCCCCTGCTGAGTGCATGGACATCACTCCCAGATCTCTTATGAGGGCTTCACTGGCTTCAGATCTGCTGGACTTTAACCGATTGGATGTGCTCTGAACATGCATTGACAGTTGCATGGAGTGCGGCCTGCTCTCTTCATACAGAGCAGCGGACCCTCAGCTAATTCCAATGCGCTCGATTGGTTATCCTTGAACTTTGAGAAAGCAGGAAAACCCCCTGAGGATCCCCTGACCACAGCTGCCCTTAGCTGACGATGGCTTTGCACTTTCTCCTTTGTTTTTGGAGTTGGCAGTGGGGACCTGAGCTCCGCCCCCAACCTGCCTCTCACATGCACTTTGCATCCAACTCTGCCCTTCTGGTGTGGTTACCTAGCAACGCTGACCACATGATGGGTGGAGCAGGAGAAACACAAATGGACAACTGGCTTCACTGGGGCTCCAGTATTGTGTCTCGATTGACTTTACTGAGTGCGCTCTCATGCCATTTCCTGCCCATTTGGTTCCCAGCACTTGATGACCATCTCAGCTGCCACCCACATGCCCATCTGTTTTCTGGTCCCACCTCTCCCATTAAGGGGAAACAGAAGGTCAGAGCCTGTCCTTTTATGTGAAGGGCTAGAAGCCATAAATATATACTGATAGGAAAGGTGCTATATAACGCAGACAGATAAACGTGAAAGGCGCTATATGAAAGGTAAGCTGGATAAGTTAGGAAAGGCACTTTATGATAACAACAGTAACATTCTCATACACAGACTGGAGCTCAAAGTGCTTTACAAGTTCTCAAAGAGAAAGATACAAGAAAAGAAAAAAACAAATATGATTTAGTAAGGATATTAATGAATACGTAACAAAGAAAAAAATTAATAAATCCATACGATCTTATAAACCATAAGATATTCAATTCATAGAAGAGTAGTATCATTATATACAATTTTATAATGTAAATCTCTAAAGATGAATAGGACAATAAAGAGGATAGAAAAAACAAAAAGAAAATTACATGATAGGTAAATATACAGATGTGAAAGGCACTATATAATAGAGACAGAGGGAGACCTATGGTCAGATATGAAAGGCACTCCACAAGATCGGCAATGGACTGGCGTCCTGTCCGGGGTTTGGTCCTGCCTTGTGCTCTACTGTATGCTAGCTGGGATAGGCTCCGCCCCCGCCTCAGCGACCCTGGTCTGGATTGAGCAGGTTAGGACATAATATGACACGACTTTACGAAATACAGATAGAGTGAGGCAGAGGCAAAAGATAATTAGAGAGATAGGAAATGTGCAATAGAAACAGAAAGATTGGAATTGGAATAGTGCAGGTTTACAAATAAAGGATAAGAAAGGAGCTGCACAGGACAGAGACAAAGAGAGGGAAGCTGGCTATGCAGGAAAGATACCATAAAAAAGATGGATATGAAAGGTCAGTCAGTCAGTCATTCTCTAACCCGCTATACCCTAACACAGTGTAACGGGGGTCTGCTGCAGCCAATCCCAGCCAAAACAGGGTGCAAGGCAGGAACAAACCTCGGGCAAGGTGCCAGCCCACCGCAGGGCACACACACACCAAGCACACACTAGGGACAATTTAGGATCGCCAATCCACCTAACCTGCATGTCTTTGGACTGTGGGAGGAAACTGGAGCACCCGGAGGGAACCCATGCAGACACGGGGAGAACATGCAAACCACGCAGGGAGGACCCGGGAAGTAAACCCAGGTCTCCTTACTGCGAGGCAGCAGCGCAACCCACTGCGCCACCATTTTTTGTCAAATTTCTTTTGCACTCTATGAGTCTAACTGGTCTCCTGTCCTATCCTTTTCAGACTGAGTTTGAAGGGGCAGGGCCATCTGATGATGCAACTGGGGGTGTGGCTATAGCCAAATAAAAAGAGAAGCCGCAGTGATGGTCCCACCCTGGACCGAGTGGGGGCGCTGCCACTAACTGTCTTATCTTCTTTTTCCTCCACAGTTCAGTCAGGGCAACTGACTCGGCCCTTTCCAGTCCCTGGACCAGAAAAGCATGACTGCCAAGAAGGAGCCATCACATCCCACCTAAGTGACGACAACAAAGGAACTCCTCAATCACGTAAGACAAAGAAAACGATCGGAATTGGCCAACAGTTTTTGTTTCATTTTCATGCCATCAAGTGTTTGATCCTGTAAGTAAGTTGGGACAGCTGGGTTGGCACCCCAAAATTAATTTTCTGTCACTCAGATGAGCACAACTGTTATAGTTTACTTTCTTACAGAGAACAGAGCACATACATTAAAAAATGTCCCCAACTAATTGTCAAAGACAAACACCACAAGCTCTCAGGACAGAAGAAGAAGCAGGCGCTGAGAGACTTGCCTGTCTCTGAGAGAGCTCTGCACGTCTTAGGTGTGACTTGCACAGCTGGGTGATGAGGCGGACCACGGTGTCCCTGAACTGCCAGTGTGTGGTAATGCATGTCTTTGAAACGTGGGTAGAAGGAAAATAAAATGTAGAAAAGAGAAATGAAGTAAGGCCAATCGAGAGATCACTCTGAACTACAAGCATCCCACATAACGGAGCTGAAAAGAGCCCAATGGGAATGTTCAGGTCACAATATGACGTTATCGAGAGAGATTGGTGCATATCAACGATACTAGCTGTGTAAACCCGTATTGTAGTGTAGGAATATTATCATTGTTACATATTAAAAAATATTCACCAGCATACACCTGAAAATAGTAATAAAATCTAACAATAATTATAAATCATAATAATCACTATACTAACTCTAACAGTACCACATTTCTATAATAACACTACAGGGGGATTCAGACAGCATTCAGACCCCCTCATTTTACTGTGTTGTTGATTTCATTGGAAATGGAGAAATTAGACATTTTTTCCCCTAAATCTGCACTCAGTAACCCCTAATGGCAAAGTGAACACATACTGTATCATGCAAGTGTGGAATCGAATCTAATCTAATATAGGGCGGCACGGTGACGCAGTGGTGGCACGTCTGCCTCGCAGTTAGGAGACCTGGGTTCACTCCCTGGGTCCTCCCTGTCTGGAGTTTGCATGTTCTCCCCGTGTCTGTGTGGGTTCCCTCTGGGTACTCCGGTTTCCTCCCACAGTCCAAAGACATGCAGGTGAAGTGGATTGGCGATCCTAAATTATCCCTAGCGTGTGCTTGGTGTGTGTGTGCGTGCCCTGTGGTGGGTTGGCACCCTGCCCGGGGTTTGTTCCCTGCCTTGCGCCCTGTGTTGGCTGGGATTGGCTCCAGCAGACCCCCGTGACCCTGTAGTTAGGATATAGCTGGTTGGATAATGGATGGATAATATAATATAATATCTTCTTCTTCTTTCAGCTGCTCCCGTTAGGAGTTGCCACAGTGGATCATCTTGTTCCATCTCTTCCTGTCCTCATCATCTTGCTCTGTCACTCCCATCACCTGCATGTCCTCTCTCACCACATTCATAAACCTTCTCTTAGGCCTTCCTCTTCTCCTCTTACCTGGCAGCTCCATCATTAGCATCATTCTCTCAGTATACCCAGCAACTCTCCAAACAAACACTGTCTCGCCTCTCTGACATTGTCTCCCACCCAAGCTGACCCTCTAATGTCCTCGTTTCTAATCCTGTCCATCCTCATCACACCCAATGTAAATTTTACCATCTTTAACTCTGCGACCTCCAGCTCTGTCTCCTGTGCCACCGTCTCCAGCCCATATAACATAGCTGGTCTCACTACCGTCCTGTAGACCTTCCCCATCACTCTTGCTGGTACCCGTCTGTCACAAATCACTCCTGTCACTGTTCTCCACCCATTACACCCTGCCTGCACTCTTTTCTTCACTTCTCTTCCACAATCCTCATTCCTCTGTACTGTTGATCCCAAGTATTTAAACTTATCCACCTTCGCCAACTCTACTCCCTTCATCCTCACTACTCCACTGACCTCCCTCCTATTCACACACATGTATTCTGTCTTGGTGGACCTTCATTTCTCTCCTCTCATATCTCCACCTCTCCAGGGTCTCCAATATAATATAATATAATATAATATAATATAATATAATATAATATAATATAATATAATATAATATAATATAATATAATATAATATAATATAATATAATATAATATAATATATTGTCCCTAGTGTGTGCTTGGTGTGGGTGTGTGTGCTCCCTGCGGTGGGCTGGCACCCTGCCTGGGTTTTGTTTCTTCTTGTGCCCTGTGTTGGCTGAGATTGGCTCCAGAAGACCCCCGTGACCTTGTGGATGGGATATAGCAGGTTGGATAATGGATGGATGGATGGAAGGATGGATATAATCTATATATATATGATTCACTAAGGGCACGCAAGACGCTGAGCGCAAGCAAGACACAGAGCCCCGCCCTCCAACTCTAACCCTCCTCCTGCGCCCATCGTCGCTCTCGAGGCACGTGCACTGCCTGCTCATGTGCCCGCACGCAACAACTCACCAAACACAGCCTCCGTCTCTTTCATCTGTGCTACAGTACACATGAGAGAGACACACACACAGGCGCGCGAGAGAGAGACACACACACACACACACAGGCGTGTGTGTGACTTGTTGCAATGTTACTTTTCTTGGTTGTTTATTAAATTACGGATATTTCAAATGTTCATTTTTTTCCCTGTGCTTAAAACTCATTAAAAAAAAGTGTTTTTAGCGAGCGGGTCATAAGGCTATAGTGCAAATTCTTGCAGTGTTAGTTTTCTCTGTTGTTCAAGGTTTTCTCAGTGTTATTCAATGCTTTTACATTTAGTTTACTATTATGCTGTGCATTCTATGGTATAATTAACTATATTTGTGCTTATAAACTTAAAAAAATATATTTACATACAGTTTGTACAGTCTGGAACGGATTAATTGTATTTACATACAATCCTATGGGGAAAATTACTTCATTTCATGACCAAATCGGTTTACGACCAGAGTTTTGGAACGAATTATGGTCATGAACCGAGGTTCCACTGTATATATAATTGACCAAGTCGCCCGACCATGGGGTACGCACGACAGAGCCCCGACAGCCCACTCTAACCCTCTTCCCGCGTCCACCGTCGCTCTCGAGGCATGTGCACTGCCTGCTCATGTGCCCGCCCCCAACACGTCACCAAACACATCCTCACTCGCTTTGGTCTGTGCTAAAGTCCACATGCAGTTGTGAGCCACGGTGACTGTTCACATTGATAATTATATGGCGTATGCTACGCTGCAGGTTGGGTAGTATAATATAATATAATATAATATAATCCAGGGTGGCTTAGGCACAGGAAACTTTATTAAAACCTGGCTCATTCATGCCATCTGCATGGACGTTGCGTGTTCTCCCTGTATTCGCGTAGATTTCTTCCTACACTTCGGTTTTCCTCCAACATCAGATTAATCAGGGGCTCTAAACTGCCCCCTTGTGATTCAGTGTGAGTGTAGTGCCCAATGCTGTGTGAAACGGGACCCGGACACAGACAGGCGGACAACGGTTTCACACCCAACACACTCATTTTATTTACAACTATATTTACAAAAGTCAGTGCACACCCCAGTGCCTCCAGCATCGATCCCTCAAAGTCCAGGCCTCACAGTCACAAAATGCCTTCCTTCTGGCCGCCTCCACTCCTCTCTCCGAGCTCCATCCTCTTCCACCCGACTCTTGCTGATCAATGAAGGGAGGCGGCCCCTTAAAGACCAGCCCAGATGCGCTCCAGCTGCAATCCCCCGCGGACACACCCCTGTGTGGCAGAAGTGCCGGCTGCGCACCCGGAAGCCCTCCAGGTGTCCCCAGTCTTCTTCCCCCCAGCACTTCCTGGTGTGGCAGAAGTCCTGAGGTCCAGGGTTCTTCAGGCACCAGGGTGTCCCCTGGCGGTGGCCACGGGCCCCTACACAACCAGGGCAGTCGCCCCCTCGTGGTCTGGAGGAGGCACAAGCCCTCATCCGGTCCTCCTGGGCGTCCCGGCTTAGCTCCACCCCCAGCCGAATGTCACAGCTGCTTTGAGTGGGATGGGGTCTCCAATGACCCTGAACAGGATTAGGTTGCTTTTTAGAATGAATGAATGAATGAATGAATGAATAAGAAAAGCGAATTGAGGTCACAAATGGACGGGTGACATATTCATTTACCAATCCATGGTCTCCAACCATTCAGTTTATGAGTCTAGTCCTCTATTATGGTATGCCAGTCTTTTACTGAGAAGATGCTCACACACACGGGTCTGGTTTAATGTATCTTAGCATGTGGACAGAAACCGGCCAGGGATTGTGACTGGCATGGAATCAAAGCAGGAGTTGTGGGCAGCGAAGCAGCAGATGTAACCAGTGTGCGGTAACACAAAGCCTTGAGGTTTACAGTATAACTCACTAGTAGCACTGTGATGTGTCGTTACCTTGCCTCTCATATTTAATCTTTTGTAATCTCTCATACAGATGATGCCTGCTTTGCCCTTCCAACACTGTGGCTGTCCCTTGTCTCATCACTTTCATTATTTCTTAGTGGCCTCACTGATTTCCTACACACACTTTTTTCAGCAGTGATTCTGTAGTTGAGGTGGTCACCAACTTCCATTACGTCTGTCTCCTCGGGCTACTTAGCTTAATGTCACGCTTCTTAAATCAGCCACAAGAAAATGTCTGTTTAGCTGCAGAACGACCCCACTGTTTTCTTGCTGGGCACAACGTTTAGCGACTTAAAGAGTACAATGAAGCGACTGACGAGAGCCATCCCGAGAAGAGGCCATTGGAATGAGCCTGGCTTGGCTTTTGGCCTCTCATTGCTCATCACGGTGACAAAGGTCGTGTGAATTTAGTACAGCACAGCCTGTCCCTGTCAGAGGTGATCTCCTCTGCTGTCACTGCTGAGTCAGGCTTCTAATGGCATGACCTGCCAAGTTTACCTGTGTAGGCCATGTCATTTTATATTACACTAGCCTGAGGGGTTTGGTGCCCACTTCACGATAAACATGTCCTCCACACACTATGAGCCTACTGCTTCCTCAAGCCTTTGTGCCTCACACCAGAATTTACAACAACTCTGAACTTATTAATGGTCGTAATCCAGGGGATAATCAGCCTGACCCCAGCTGACACACAGCTTCACTCCCCTCTAATGAGACATCCTGATTCTGAAGGCGTCCACTGTGGCCACCAGGGTTTAAGATCTTCTACCAGCCAAATTACAAGATTTCACACTGCTACAGGAGCACCCTAAGGGCAACGCCATTTCCTGATCTTCCTTTGAATTCCCTCACTCCCCAGTGATAATGGACACTCCAGTGTGTGTTTGCTTCCAGAGCGCTGACCCCTTCAAAAAGGCGGTGCCCCCCTGTCTGACTCTTCAGGGAGGAATGTTCCCTCTGGCCAGGAGGCATTACTCACAATCCTGACCAGGACTTGTGCTATAGGCCTGCACGGGACTGTGGGAGTCACTTTCGGTCCCACCCAGGTGACAAAGACTCTCTGAGTTTACCAGACATCTCAGGTGCGAGGCGTTAGTACAATGGCAGAGCTGACCAGATGTGCCTTACATGTCTGGCAGTATGCCTATCTATTATATAGTGCCTTTCCTATTTATCTATCTGTGTGTCCATCTGCCTGTCTGTCTTTATCAATTATATAGTGCCTTTCATATATGTGTAATATACGCTGCCTTACATATCTATCTATCTATCTATCTATCTATCTATCTATCTATCTATCTATCTATCTATCTATCTATCTATCTATCTATCTATCTATCTATCTATCTATCTATCTGTTATGTAGTGCCTACAGATAAAAATGATATACTTGAATAAAAACTTAAACAAATGTGCTGATCTACTGGCAAAAAATGGAAGTCTGCCCTTGGTCTCAGAAGCTACTACTTTTTATTTATTTATTTTATTCTTTGTTATTTAGTATTGCCTAATCTTATTTTTATATTTCTATTTTTTTTTAATTGTTTCTTCATCTTGTAATGCACTTTGAGCAACACCATGTGTATGAAAAAGTGCTCTGTAAATAAATGTTGTTGCCCAATTTTGCCCTGATGACTTCTTGTAGGCACTTTGCATAACTGCCCACCAGTCTCTGCCACTGACCCACTGCTCCACACTGAGCTCCTCCAGTTTCTAGACGTTTCTGGGTTTTCTTGCTGGTCTCGGCCTTTTCAATATTTCAATGGGATTCAATTCAGGTCTCTGACCAGGCCAGTCCATAACCCTCCATTTTTTCTTTTTGAGCCGTTCCTTGGTGGATTTGCTAGTGTGCTTTGTTTGGATTATGATTGTGTTGAAAGGTCCATTTCTGGTTCATCTTCAACTTTTGGACAGAAGGCCTCACATTCTCCTCAAACACACTCTGATGTGATGTAAAGTTCATAAGTGACTTGACGACTGCACGCTGCTCAGGTCCTGAGGCAGCAAAGTGACCACAAATTAGAACATTTCCACCAGCATGCTATGAGGTTCTTCTTCTGAAGTGTCATCCACATGTCTACTGTTACTGTGGCCAGACAGCTGTTTGTTCTTTGATTCAGCTGTCTGGATCTCATTGTTCCAGAAGGCCTTGTCTTTGCCTCGATGTTCAATGGCAATCTGTCGTCTTGCTCTGATGTTCTTTTTGGACAGTAAAGACTTCTTCCTGGCACACCTCAGGTGAAGATCGGATTTGTTGCCATCTCGTTCTGATTGTAGATGTCTGCACTTTGACAACAACTTCTTGGACTCTTCTTTTAATATCAAATGATCAACTGATGGGCCGGTCAATCCTGGACATATTACCAGTTGTTTGAAATCTTTGCCACTTGTAGACGATTTCCTTACAGTGGAATGTTTGATTTCAGATCATTTGCTGATTTTTTTAAATCCCTTTCCAGATTAACAGACATCCACAGCTTTCTTTCTGGGTGCCGTAAAGGGATTGTTTGATCTTGGTGTGATGGCACCAAACACATCAGTAGCAAAGAGGACACCAGACCCTCAATATCTGCAGTTTAAATAAGACACTCAAGTCCACCTGCAGACTCTCTAACCATTGGCACCTCAACTGGAACACCTGATGCTAATCTGATAGATCTGAAGTGGTGAGCAATGGACGTATTTTTTGTGACAAATCTGCATTTTTGTTCATTTAGATTCTGAGAATGAATACACCGCGTCCACCTGATGTGTCATTTGTTCAGGTCTGTCACAGTTATCTGTAGGGCCTGTTAGCCTGTTCAAATATGTGGAAAAAGTTAACAATTTCCGTGGGGTGTACTTACTTTTTCACAAGGCTGCCTATCTATCTACCTACCTACCAGATGAGAGCAGGTTCACCCTGAGCACACGTGACAAACGTGAAAGGGTCTGGAGAAGCCTTGGAGAACATTATGCTGCCTGTAACATCATTCAGCATGACCGGTTTGGTGGTGGTTGGTGGGTCAGTGATGGTCAGTCTGGGAAGGCATATCCATGGAGGGACGCACAGACCTCTACAGGCTAGATAACGGTGGGCACCTTGACTGCCATTAGGTATCGAGATGAAATCCTTGGACCCATTGTCAGACCCTATGCTGGTTCCTCCTGGTTCATGACAATGCCCAGCCTCAATGTGGCGAGAGGATGACTGCTCCCCCCCACACGCTCACTCACCTGATCTCAATCCAATAGACCACCTCTGGGTGGGACATCATGTTTCACTCCAGCTGACACCTTAGACGGTCCAGGAGCTCAATGATGCCCTGGTCCAGATCTGGGGATCTCCTCCCAGGAAACCATCCGTCGTCTCATTAGGACGTTGCCAGGCGTGGGTGGGGGGGCATTCAAAGTTCTGAGTATGATTTGGAGTTGCTGCAATGAAATTTTGGCCAAATGGACTCACCTGCCTGCCACTGTATCATTTTTTCATCCATCCATTATCCAACCCGCTATATCCTAACTACAGGGTCACGGGGGTCTGCTGGAGCCAATCCCAGCCAGCACAGGGCACAAGGCAGGAAACAAACCCCAGGCAGGGTGCCAGCCCACCGCAGGCATCATTTTTTCCCTTTGATTGTTGGGGGGTCTTTGAATTCAGCCCTTTATAAGTTCATCATTTTCATTTCCATCTTTCATTCCTCACACACCACCATATCAGTCCATAGCAGTACAGAGAGCCAGCAGGAGTTTTTTTTCCCATTGAGATCTGATGTGTTTTCAAAGTGTGCCTTTCATTTTTTGAGCATTTTATTTTATTTATATAGCACCTTTCCCATGTTCAGAATGAACAGCAGGGGGCAGATGGCCAGTTGGTCAAGGTCTCCAGGTCTGAGACTTTGCTATAACTGAAGGTAGACCCCCAGAGGTTCATCTTCCCCACTGATGCTGCTCTCCTCTGAGGTCAGCTGTTAACGGTCACACATTGTGAGGCTCCATTTATGTTAATTGTTTGGCACTGCTGTTTGCTGTGTGTTTTCATGTATCAATTATCTTTAGTTGTACGTATGATATAATTAGTCATCTGGAAAGTTTATAATTGTATTTTACCTCTTGTTATTGCTCTGTGAGCCTGCGGTCAGTGAAAGGCTCTATATAAAGGTAAAATGAATTGAACCCAAATCACTTAACGGAGGACAGCACTGGCATGAGACAGAAGCCAAGGCTGGACTGAAAGGCAGCTTAGTGCAGAGCGCACACAGTCAGGCTCAGTTCAACACATCTAATGGCGTAAACTGCATGGCTTTGGGATTCGGGAGGGAGTCCAGCGGGACATGAAGAAAACCAACAAACTGCACATTTTCAAAGCACCTCCATATAACGAGTTGGCATAAAGAAAGCTCAACTTCAGGCCTAATCCTGTCTATTTACAGTGACATCCATAATGTTTGGGACAAAGATAAATTTGTCCTTGATGCCCCCCTCTGCTGCACACTTTAAAGTTACAAATCAGACAATTCAGACATCGTCATTAAAGTGCGCAGACTTTCTTTGAAGGGTCTTTGCACACATTTCAGTCACAACAACACTTTTTCTACACCAGTCCTGGGCAGCATAATGTTTGGGACAATTGGCTTCACAGTTGTTTGTGATTCCTCAGGTGGGTTTCATGGCTTCATAAGACCCCTCAACTTGCTTCTACCCTTTGGAGTCTGTAGTCACCATTGTTTAATATGAGGACAGAAGCTGTGCCAATGAAAGTCAAAGAAGCCATCATGAGGATGAAAAACAAGAATCAAACCATCAGAGACAAGTAAGACCTGAGGATGACTGAAATCAACTGTCCTGGAATATCTTGAAGAAGAAAGAACACACCGGTGGGCTCATTAATCACAAAGGGACTGGTTGACTGACAGATCAGAAACATCTTCAGGGGGCCGACTATCAGCAGAAGACGTCATGAACAGAAACACAGAGGGGGCTACATTGCAAGATGGAAACCACAAAAACAGGATGGCCAGATGACAGTTTGGGAAAAAGGACATCAAAGAGCCTGCAGAATTCTGGGAAAAGGTCTTATGGGCAGAAGAGACAAAGATGAACCTGATGGTGGGAGCAAAGTGTGGAGATGAGAAGGATCAGCCTGAGATCCAAAGTACACCACCTCATCTGTTAAAAATGGCAATGCTGGGGGTCTTATGGCTTGGGCATGTATGGCTGCCACAGGTCCTGGCACACTTCTCTTCATTGGTGATGGAACTGCTGACTGATGGCACAATGAATTCTGAGTTGTGGAGAAACTTCTGATCTGCCTCCAAACTCACTGGACGGCACTTCATCCTACAACAAGATGATGAGCCAAACATACGGCTGAGGCCACACAGGAGTTTATCAAAGCTGGAAAATAAAAAATTCTGGATCGGCCAAGTCAGTCACCTGATTTAAATCCAACTGAGCAGGCCTTCCATATGCTGAAGAGAAAAGATAAGGGGGACAAGCCCCCCAAAACAAGCAGGAGCTGAAGATGGCTGCATTAGAGACTTAGCAGAGCATCACCAGAGAAGACCCTGAACCCCATAATGATGTATGTGAGTGGCAGACATCAATCAATCATTGAATGCTGGGATGTCCGACAAAGTCCTAAATATAACGGCTTTAACAGACCAAACATTATGGTGCCCTGAAATGAGGGGGTCGTGTAGGAAAAGTGTTGTGGGACCGAAATGTGTGCAAATCGTGATAAATGAAAGTCTGCTGTGTGCACTTTATTCGCGTCTCAGTTGATGACAGGCTGGTGTTTTGAGGGCCCACAGCCTCACAGTGAGTTTCTGAATCACCTCAGCTTTGTATTATAAGATGAGTTACAATTGACAGCATGCAAGTTATTCTGGGCCTGTGATTGGCTGAAAAATTGGCTTTTTATTTTATTTATTTTTTTAGAGCTTACTCTTTTTGAAGGGGAGCAGCGAGTCAGTCCTTCCACTTGATTGATTCAGCATCCCGAGTTTGAGTCTCACGGTCCAGGGATGTCTACGTGGAGTCTGCATTTGCTCCCAGTGTCTGCGTTTTTCTTTAAGGATTTCCTTATGTTTTCCTCCCACATCCCAAAGATGCTGATGATAAGTTAATTATTGATTCCCATTTGGACCCTAATTTTGTTGTGTCCTTGAATGGACCCTTCATTGTTATTATGCCCCCTATTTGGGTGCTTCATAAAAAACTGCCCAAACCTCTCCAAACCATACCACCGCCCAACCATAAAGTTTTCTAACTGTCACTTAAGTGCTGACACTGTGCCCCTAATAGTGGCCGAAGTATACAGCCCCCCAGCTGAGATCTGCAAGTCACCGCGGATCAACACACCATCTCAATAAATAAAAAAGGTCAATATTTTCAAAATAAGTCACCACTTTGAAATCCACACACCCAAGACCTGCTTGACGGAGGTGGGAAGAGATTTTGTGACCGAATGTACGCATTCTAAAGGATGAGACGCAAATGAGGATTAACTGCACTTTGTTTATTTGTTCGAATTTGCTTCCGAATGCAACACTTCGCACAACTCGCTTAATTAGTTCCCGCCGATGACCTTTCCCCGCTTAGACATCAAAGGCTGACCTGAATTCCTACCAGGCGTTGGGCTGTGCTGCTGAATTATAAATGGCGTGTCTGCGGCAGGAGAATTGGGGGGCTCAGCTGCTCAGAAGGAGTGTCTTCGGTACACTCTGTATTTATATTATTAATGTTGTGTGTGCCTGATCGTGAATATTAGGATTATTACATATTAAAAAATAATCACCAGCATACACCCAAAAACAGTAATAAAAAATAACAATAAATCTAAATCATAATAATCACTAAACTAACCCTAACAGTACCACAATTCTATAATAACACTACAGGGGGATTCAGACAGCATTCAGACCCCCTCACTTTTGGAGACTTTACTGTGTTGCTGATTTCATTGGAAATGGAGAAATTGGACATTTTTGCCCATCAATCTGCACTCAATAACCCCTAATGGCAAAGTGAACACATATCATGCAAATTTTTTTTCAGAATCAATAATTAAAATGAAATCTACAACACAATAAAGTGTGCAGAAAGTGAAGGGGTGTGAATACTTAGGAGTCCACTGTATTCACTATCTCATACTCATTCAATAATTATAATAGTCTTAATAATTATTTATCCATCTCCCAAGTCTGAATTTGCTTAATCCAGTTTAGGATCATGGAGACAAAAAAAAATATAATAATAATAATAATTATAATAATAAGGATCCAGTCATCCATAATCAGTACTGACTTATGCTTTTCAGGACTGTGAGGGTTATAAGAACAACAATAACAATAATAAAAAAGATAAAATAACAATATATTGTCCCCATATTTAATAATTATAGTCATACTAGCTGTGTAGGCCCGTCCTGTAAAAAGCCAAGGCTCCTAGAAACCATGGATTCTGGCACTTCAATCAATCAATCAAATCGCTTGTGCATTAGCGGCTAAGCGGGTTTCTCTCTCCTCGGCGGTTTCGTTTTGCCGATGTGCTCGCCTCGCTTGTGCATTAGTGGCTAAGCGAGGTTCTCTCTTTTCTCGGCGGTTGCACTTTGGTGCTTTCTTTGAGCTTCATACTGTAGCCTTGCACCTCCGGGCCGGACAGACAATCACACACACTTCCATGCGTAGACATTTACACTGAAAAAAGTCTAACATTGATGTTGTTCATTCAACGTAAATATTCTCTTTCAAGCAACTTAAAATTAGTCATTTAGTGTTGTAGCTGGAAATATTTGGTTTCAGATCTCAATCAAAGTAAAAAAAAAATTGTTCGCACCAAAGTAAGTTATACGTAAAAATCCTATTTCAGTGAACCTGATATTTTCGGTTGTTCGTGTGTTGTGTCGGAGGGCCCTTTGTATTTTCTTTTGGTCGAACTTTCCGGCGTGCTGGCTTTCCAACTGCCAGAAAAGAAGAAGACTTTCCTGAGTGGAGTGGAGTGGACGTGGCTGTCCAGGTCTGGTCAATTTCAGCAGCAGACTTTCATAACGGAGGATGTCTGGTAAGTAACCCTGTTTCTCAACTGTTCATTTTAAGTATAAGAACTCGTAATAAAACACACTTTCAAGAAAGCTGTGGAAACGTTGAATAATTTTTTGCTGTATATGTCAGATTTACTCGGCAAAATGCTTGTGTATTTGTGCCAGATTTTTAAACAAATGTAAAAAAGTACAGAATTGGAATGTGTTATGTTCATATTTCTAATAGCATAAAAACAGGTTATGACCAATAAACCATTTTAAATTGTAACAACTTAAAAAATAGATTTACTTCAGTATAAAACAAGTGAATTGGACCCAATCACTCAAAGTGATTTTCCTCAACTTAAAAATTGTGGGATCAATAAGCTAATAAGAAATATTGGTTCAGATTGAAAATATTAAGTGTGGATCATTACCTTAATTACTTTAAGTTGAATGGAGGTTATACTTTTCTCAGTGTATAAGACGAGGGGGTTCGCCCCCTGCTTGCTTCACTCACCAGTTCCCCCCAGCCTGCACTATGTGCCAGCCACTTCACGTCTCTGCCGCTGGCATTGTGAAGAGGGGGGGCTGAACGCACAAAGAAAAAGCCTCTGCCTTGAACCACAGAACTGAATACAGGAGCTGGTGCCGCCCTTTAGACCTGCGGATGAAGACAAAAAGAGAAGTTAACGCCCCCTTTTTGTCCTGTGGTGGGAGTGCTTGGCACACAAGTGACATGAACATGTCCCCTAAGAGTGTGCATGACAAAAAAAAACAGTAATAGTAAATGTGCTGTCACACAACCATAGTGTTACAAATAATAAAAATAGTAATAATGATCCAGGATCTAATTCAGTTCTGCTTAATCCTTTTCAAGGTTGTGTGGATAATAAGGATAACAGTATATGAGTCTGTCATTCATAGAAATAATAGTAATAGTAATAATAACAATACATTCACACACCTGTGGTAATAATAATAGTAATACATCCATCCACCCATTTCCAATCCCACTTTACTATTATTATTATAACTATCATCATAAGTATTATAAACAAGAACAATAATAATAATAATAATAATAGTTAGGAGACCCGAGTTCATGTGGAGTCTGCATGTTCTCCCCGTGTCTGCGTGGGTTTCCTCCCACAGTCCAGAGACATGCAGGTGAGGTGCATTGGGGATCCTAAATTGCTCCTAGTGTGTGCTTGGTGTGGGGGGGTGTGTGCCCTACAGTGGGTTGGCGCCCTGCCCAGGGTTTGTTTCCTGCCTTGCACCCTGTGCTGGCTGGGATTGACTCCTGCAGACCCCCGGGACCCTGTAGTTAGGATATAGCGGGTTGGAAAATGACTGACTGACTATTCAAGAACACTGTAATAGCCTAATATAAGGCATGCAAAACTGAAAAAAGGAAACTCCTGGGGGTCATTTATTGTCACCCCTTAACAAATACAAAAAGAACTGAAGAGGAATGAGTTCAAAATTGAACCGGTGAACTATGAAGGTGAATTTGTTCATTTGAATCGGTGTGAACTGAACTTTGAGCGAGTCCTTGTGAGGTGTTCAATATATTATTAATTTGATTTAATTTGTTGTTGATGGTTCTTTAATGTAATGTACATAATACAGTATAAAAATAAACTGCTCAAAAAAATGAAGGGCACACTTTGAAAACACATCAGATCTCAATGGGACAAAAACTCCTGCTGTCTGTCTCTACTGCTATGGACTGACATGGTGACGTGTGAGGAACGAGAGGATGGCAATGAAAATGCTGAACCTACAGAGAGATGGCTGAATTGAAAGACACCCTGAAAATCAAAGGGAACAAATGATGGGGCAGGCAGGTGAGTCCATTTTGCCGAAATGTCATTGCAGCAACTCCAAATCGTACTCAGTAGTTTATATAAATGCCTGACAACGTCCTAATGAGACGACAGATGGTGTCCTGGTGGATCTCCTCCCAGATTTGGACCAGGGCATCACCGAGCTCCTGGACAGGCTGAGGTGTCAGATGGACCCAAGCATAATGTCCCACCCAGAGGTGGTCTATTGGATTGAGGTCAGGCGTGTAAGTGTGGGGTCTCAGTCAACGGTATCAATTCCTTCGTCCTCTCACCACATTGAGGCCCAGCATTGTTGTGCACCAGCATAGGGTCTGACAAGGGGTCCAAGGATTTTATCCTGATACTTAATGGCAGTCAAGGTGCCCACCGTTATCTAGTCTGTAGAGCTCTGTGTGTCCCTCCATGGATATGCCTCCCTAGACTGACCACCACTGACATGCTGAACGATGTTACAGGCAGCATAACGTTCTCCACGGCTTCTCCAGATCCTTTCACGTCTGTCACGTGTGCTCAGGGTGAACCTGCTCTCATCTGTGAAAAGCACAGGGCAGCCACCAGTGGTGGACCTGTCAATTCTGGTATTCTATGGCAAATGGTAATCGAGCTCCACGGTGCCCACTAGAGGATGTCGGGCCCTCAGACCACCCTCATGAACTCTGTTTCTGATTGTTTGATCAGAGACATTCACACCAGTGGTCTGCCTGCTGGAGGTCATTTTGTAGTCTCTGCCAGTGGCCATTGTGTTCCTCGTTGCCCAAAGGAGCAGATACCGGTGGGTCCTGCTGATGTGTTAAAGACCTTCTACGAGGGGCCCTGTCCAGCTCTCCTAGAGGAACTGCCTGTCTGTCTTCTGGAATCTCCTCCATGCCCTTGAGACTGTGCTGGGAGACACAGCAAACCTTCTGGCAATGCCACGTATTGATGTGCCATCTTGGAGAAGTTGAACTACCTGTGCCACCTTTGTAGAGTCCAGGTATGGCCTTATGCTACCAGTAGTGACACTGACTGTAGCCAAATGCAAAACGAGTGACAAAACAGATGAGGAGGGAAAAATGTCAGTGGCCTCCCTCCACCTGTTAACCCATTCATTCCTGTTTTGGGGGTCGTCTCAGTGTTGCCCCCCCTCTAGTGCCCTAAAGCGGCTGAAACTGATGAACAAGCCCCTCTGCTACTTCACTGAGAAGATCAACAGCCCACAAGTGTCACTGACTTGATGCTCTACTCTCATTATAAAGGGGTCCTTTCATTTTTTGAGCAGTTTATAATCATTGTCCTGTGGTTTACTCATCAAGTATTCATTCCATATCTGAGTATACGAGAAAGTGCAGGAAAGACCACTTCCTATTTTTTATTTGTTAGGTCTGAATCATAACAAAGATGACCTCAGAAGGTCCCCCCCACCCAGCTTTGTGATTGAAACCATTACACTGTGGCACCGTTCCTTCCAAATCCTTCCCCGGTGTTACCTTCACATCAGTCCCCGTAAAGCTTGTGATTTTCGCCCACTTCGACTGGGCCCAAGAACCAAAGCTGCAGAGTGGATATCCCCGATGGCAGGCCCACACCCCTCGGGTTCTTCGTTTTCTTGGCTCCTTCCCCGCCGTTCCCAGTTTGCTTCTCAGACAGGCTGTCTCCGCTGGTCCGTCCAGCTCCCATATCCTCCAGCGATCCCAGCAATTACTGACTTGTGTTGTAATGTCAGGGTGAAGTTCAAAGTGGGCTAAGAATAAAGCACAGGAAACAAATATACAGTCAATTGGAAATTAAGCAGAAAACATGGAAAAAAATGAAAGATATGAATGATAAACAGACATGGGAGGTCGGGGATGAATTATTGTTTTGCTCTTTCTTCTTTCTGAGAGGTGGTGGATGTTTGAAGTGTAAAAAGACGCCCTGAGGTTGCCAATTTTTTTATGAAGTCAAACTTGGCCTGCCTTCTGATCTGATGATTTATGGAAGCTGAGACAAGAGTGTGAGGCATTACGTGATTAAAAAATAATTATCCCCTCGATAAAATTGAAAGTGGGCTGGGGGGCACTCAGGTGGAGTCAGGTAACACGGCGAGAAACGGAAAATGATGGCTAGTAAAGATTATGACTGAGAAGTTTACACCATCTTCACGCTCTCACCTGCATGCCAAATTCTGCCATCGTCTTCTGGTGTGTCGTTCTGGTCAATGTGCTACAAGAAAGACGTATCAGAATTAGTGCATAGGAAGACACCCAGGATAACAAAGTAGAAACGGATTCACCCAAATGGAAACCGACAACACCTGATGTCACGCACATGCGCTCAGTTGGCAGCTGAAGGACTCTGGTGACGGTAGTTACCTGCCAAACCAGGGGCTGGCGCTGTGTGCTAATGCCATCTCTCGTCCTCCCTCTGTAAAACAGAAGATTTACGGCCGTTCCACCGCTGATGTCACTTCCATTGTCCACCCTTCTGGACTCGCCCCTTCCTGCCTGGAACCCATATATGACCAGCAGTTCGGCCATCTTTGAGTCAGTTTTACATCAGACGTCTGTCGGAAATATCCTTGTAAAAAGATTGTTTCCTTTCTTATTTACTGTTATTGTACGGGGACATGGACGTGTCCCAAACCTTTATTTTTGTGTGTATTTCCTGCCTTACGCTGTCCATGAATTAGTTCTTAAACTGGAACAAAAACTCACTCAGCAACATCAATGGAGAAAATAAACCTCTGGGTGGGGTCAGGGGTGGGCCGGGGAGAAAGTCAAAGACAAAGTCAGAGTCCTGGTGACCTCGGCCAATGAGCAGCCCACCTCCTGCTGGTCATTCAATAGTAGAGTCTGTGCTGGGCCTTCCAATCCAATGACAGCACCAAGCAGTATTAGTTAGAATCTCTGCACGCCTCGCTGGATGAAGGAACACCATCTTCAGCGCAGTTTGGTAAAGATGGACCTTCTTGTCATCTCAGCTTGCCTGTCTGTTTAGCACCCTATCTTAGTTTTGCTTGGTTCATTACCACTAACACCTGCCAAATCGGTACGCAACCAAACACTGGCAGTCCGTCTCTTGATCTTGCAGATTCCCTCTGCACGATCTTCACAAGATCAGACCACCTTGAATAAAGCATCTGAACGTCTGCTCCAGGCTTTGGTCTTCGCACATCTGGACTACTGCAGCTCTCTGCTGGCTGGAGTACCGACATTGTCACCAAGCATTTAACCAGTCAAGGTGGGCACATGCCACTCCTCTCTTCAGACCACTACACCGGCTCCCAGTAGCAGTGAACATTAAGATCAAACTCTGAACGCTGTGAATTACCTCCAGTGTAGTCAATGGATTGGCACCTGTGTATACGGAGACACCTGTGACGTCCTCTGCTCCTTCAAAGCCACTCAGGTCTGCTGATGTCACTTATGTGGGCCATTAAATCTCACTAAAGATTGGTTTTCATGTGATGCTCCTGGCTGGTGGAACGATCTGCACACCTCGATTTGCAATTCTGACACCCGAAATGGATTTACGAAGCATCTGAAGACTCTCAGGTTCAGTGAATTTCTGTTTAAATTGCTATTAGGTTTTATAATCTAGAAGATTGTTATTAGTTTGTATTTTTTCTGAGGTCTCCACTTTGATAATCAATTTTGTAACTTTGTCCTGTCATACTTGTTATTAGATAGATAGATAGACAGATAGATAGTGTGGTGAGCGGCTGGGGGTGGTACTCAGCCGGACATCCACATGGACCGAAGGAGGGATTATGCCTCCTCTGGACCACGTGAGGGCAGCCTTCCTGGTTGTTATGGGGACCACAGAAACAGAGCATAGAAGCTCAAACCTATAGAGGCCCATGGTCACCACCAGGGGGCGCCCAGATGCTTGAGAAGCCCTGGCCCTCAGCACTTCCGCCACACCCGGAAGTGCTGGGGGGATGAAGACCAGGGACACCGGAGTGCTTCTGGGTCACAGCCGGTACTTCTGCCACACCAGGGAGTGCCAGCAGAAGATCTCAGGGAGGCACCTGGAGCATGTCTGGGTGAAAATAAAAGGGGCCGCCTCCCTCCATACGAGAGCTGGAGTCGGGCGGGAGAGGACGTAGCCTGGAGGAGAGGAGTAGAGGCAGTCAGGAGAAAGAGGTATTGAGGAAAAGGCCTGGATTGAGGGTGATTGGTACAGGGTACTGAGTTGTGTGTGTCACGTGTAAATATGAATAATGAAAATAAACGTGTGTTTCGGTGCAAACCAGCAGTGTCTGCCTGTCTGTGTCCGGGCTGTTACCCATGATAGATAGATAGATAGATAGATAGATATGAAAGGCACTATATGATAGATCTGCGGTGGGTTGGCACCCTGCCCAGGATTGGTTCCTGCCTTGTGCCCTGTGTTGGCTGGGATTGGCTCCAGCAGACCCCCGTGACCCTGTATTTGGATTCAGCGGGTTAGAAAATGGATGGATGGATGGATATATGATAGATAGATAGATAATTTTATTTTTAAAAAACAACCTTTATTGATATAATTGTTAAAAAAACAGTATATAACACCACCCAACAGACAAAAAAAACACATAAATACAGAAAAAATAAAAATAATCTTATTCAATATAACAAATGAAGAAAACATTTCCAAACCAATCTGTCCTACCACTCTCTAATTAAGTATATGTGTGGAGATATTATACCATCAAGTGTAACTCATCGTCTTCACATTCACAGAGCACACTATTTACACACCATATATCTCTAAACCTTTCCAAATTCTTTGTACATTTATAAAAATTAAAATCAACTAAGATTCTACTTTTACATAACAGTTTGAAGAACCCAATGGTATCCTGAAGCCCAGCCCCACTGATCTTATTTTTGCGGGTTCTCCATATTGTTAGTTTTGCTTGCCCTATGATGAAGTTCACCAGGTTCACGTTATTTGCTGTTCGTTTTGTTGCCTTCCACCCAAATAAGAAGCCCACCTCGTTATAAACAAAACCCAATCTAACGGTCAGATTTCTGATGACAGTGAAAAGAGGTTGAAGCCTCATACAAAACATAAAACAATGAAACACAGTTTCTCTTTCATCACAAAAAGGACAAGTATCAGTAACCCCAGGACTAATTATTGCTAAAAAGGAGTTCACCGCTAAAATGCCATGCAACAGCCTCCACTGCAGATCTCCCACCCGATGAGCCAATGGTGGCCTGTACAGCGACCTCCAGGCCGGCTCTGCTCCCTCTAGAACAGCGAGTTTCTCTCTCCACGGTGTATCAGGATGCGTCTTCAGCTGAGTTTGATGGTTGACAGTCACACACATTCTGTAGAGTTGTTTTCCTGTCACACACTGCAGTGGTAAGTCCAGCAGGTTGCTTATGGACAGTGAGCCATTAGTTTTACTGTCAGTCCACTGACATGCCGGGACACCATAAGTGCAGGAAAATCACAGTCACTGGAAGGGCAAATCTTTGTAACAAACAGGTCTTCTATTTGTGTACAATAGTTCCTGATCAATGATGTTCTCAGTCTATTCAAGAATTTTCCTAATAATCGCAGAGAGTGCACTCCTGTCTCCTCTGCTATTGTTGTTGTGTCCTTCCAACCAAATCTGTCCCAATCAATTAAGTGACGAAGTTTAGTAATATGGCACTGTGCAAAATTATGAACAAAATATCGTAATTCCAAAGAGCAGCTGACATGATGGTTAAACAGCAGCGGTTCCTCCAGTACCCAAAACAAGGAAGTCCTTTCAAAATCCCTTGTGACCCTCAGTAGAGACCAAGCACTTAATAAACTTTTATAAAAGGCCGGTAACTGTGAGGTATTGATCTTGTCCACTTCACACAGCACTATGTTCTTCCCCAGTCTCATCTGTCCAACCTGGTCAAGAAAGAACTGAGCTAAAAAAGTCCATGGGTGCTGCTCCTGTGAATATAACAGTTTTTGTATTGTCTGTAGACGGAAAGCAGCCACTCGACTCCCAACATCCATAAGTCCTTGACCGCCTTCCTCCAGTGGTAAGTACAGCACACTCCGTCTCAGCCAGTGCATACCGTCCCAAAAGAAGTTCACAATAGCCTCCTGTACCTGCTTGATCAGCTGTGATGGGGGCTCCAAACAGATGCACTTGTGCCACAGGCTGGAGGTCACCAAGTTATTAACAACCAGCATCCTGCCCCTATAGGACATCTGGGGGAGGATCCAGCCATTTTGCCAGTCGATCTTGAACCTTTTGTAGTAATCCCTCCCAGTTCTTACTTACAAAGTGTCCATTGCCAAGGTAGACTCCCAGGTACAATAATCCTCCAGTGCTCCACTGCAGACGCCCCTCAAGCTGGGGTGGACTCAATCCTGCCCAGTCTCCCACTAGCAGAGCACTGCTTTTGGCCCAGTTTATTTTTGCCGATGACATTTTCTCATAAGTCCTTTGACAAGCTGTCAGCTTATCCACATCCTCCTGATTCTTGATGAGAACCACAATGTCATCCGCATAAGCCGTAACTTTAAATGGCTCCACTGTATATTCTGGGATAGACAAACCACTCAGCACTCTCCGCAACTCCTTTAAAAATGGCTCCAATGCCAGTGCGTACAGCATTCCAGAAAGAGAGCAGCCCTGACGAACTCCTCTTTGAACTGTGAAAGGCGCACACAAGCCACCATTGACTTTCACTACACTAGAAATGTCACTATAGAGTAACTGAATATTTTTAATAAATTTCTCCCCAAAACCAAAAGCCCTCATCACACCCCATAAGTAGGAATGACTGACCCGATCAAATGCTTTCTCTTGATCTAAGGAGAGCAAGCCAACTTTAAAATTAAGAAGCTCTGAGGAAGCCAAAATATCCCGAATTAAAATATATTATTAAAAATGGTTCTGTCAGGGACACAGTAGCTCTGATCTGGATGCACCACTTTAGTCAGAACAGTCCGGAGTCTGTTGGCCAGCGCTTTAGAAAAAACCTTATAGTCTGCGCACAGCAGTGACACCGGCCGCCAGTTTCGAATTTCACTCAAATCTCCCTTTTTAGGAAGGAGGGTTATCACTGCTCTCCGACAGCTCTGGGGTAAGACACCCGTCCTGATGCTCTCTGTGAACACTTCTAGTAAGTCTGGACCAATGAGATCCCAAAATTCTTTATAAAATTCAACTGGGATCCCATCAATACCGGAACCTTGCCCACATTAAGCCCCCTCAAAGCATCAGAAAGTTCTGATAAAGTTATAGCTGCTTCCAGGTTTGTGACATCTCCTTTAGGAAGCTGAGGAAGATTCTGTAACAACTGATGGCAGTCCTTGTCATCTTGAGCCGTCTCTGCAGCATACAAAGTCTTATAGAAGTCCCTCACAATCTCCCTGATCTCCACTGGCTGCTGTTTCTCTGTCCCATCTGCTGCCCGCAAACAATATAAAACTTTACTTTGAGTTCTTTCTTTCAAGATTAAAAAAATACTTTGTTGGTGCATCCATTTCATTTAGGCTCTGAAATCTTGATCTCACCAGAGCCCCTTTAACTCTGGTGTCCAACAGCTGGGCCAGACCCCTCTTTTTATCTTTGAGGCTCTCTGTAAGCTGTGTGGTTGGGCCCAAATCGAGAAGCCTCTGGATTTCTGTGACCTCAGCTTCTAATTCAGCCATCTCAGATTTTAAACATTTAGTGACATTTCTAGTGTATTGCTGACACAACCCTCGAATCTGCACCTTCCCTAAATCCCACCATTGTTGCAGGCTGATGAACTCCTTTTTTTTCAGTTTCCATGTATTCCAAAAAAACCTGAATATTTCTTTGAAATTCTGATCTTGAAGTAAAGTAGAATTGAAGTGCCAATAAGCACTTTTAGGTGTGTAGGCTGTAAGCAGCACACTGCAGGTTAGTAAACTGTGATCTGACAGCCCAGTGGGTGTGATGGAGCTCGATTTGAACAGTCCAAGGTGATGTTTGAATGTGTAAAAACGGTCCAGTCTGGCCAGTGACACCTCCCCACCACTTACTCTCCCCCACGTGTATTGCCTGCTCTCCCCATTCTTCCTCCTCCATACATCCACCATCTCCATTCTCCTAAGTATTCTCAGCAGTTCTTGGGCAGAGCGAGGATGAGGCTCAATCCCGTTATTTCTATCTAATGGCGAGTTGATGGTACAGTTAAAATCGCCTCCCAACACTACGAGTTCTTCTGAACTGCACTGTTCTAAAAGATCTTCAACTTTCTTAAAAAACTGTACTCTCTCATTTCCATCATTCGGAGCGTAGACATTAATGAAGTTAAAAACCTTTCCCTGGATCTGTGCCTTTACTCTCAATAATCTCCCCTCCAGTATGTTATCCACCCCACAGATGTCTGCATTTATGTTATTTGTCAACAGCACAGCCACCCCGGCACTGACATTGGACCCATTACTATAAAATATCCCACCATTCCAGTCCCGGCTCCACTCCCACTGGTTTTCCTTATCAATGTGAGTTTCTTGTAAGAAGGTTACATTCAGATTTTTCTGTTTTAAAAACTCAAAAAGAGCCCATCTCTTGCCAGTATTTCTACCACCATTGATATTTAAGCTCCCAATTTTTATACTGGCCATAATCACAGATAATATAAAAAAACAATTCACGAGAAGACCCCAGTTCAGAAGGGGTTAATCTTACTATTCCTATTCATTTTGGCTATTTATTTTGGACTTTCTCTTCAGTTTACTTAATATGTTCTTTAATCTCACCAGCTCTTGTGAGGTGAACATTGCGGACGAAGATGGACATTTTCTTAAACTGCGAACTGAAGAGACAAACAGATCAATGTCAGGAAAGAATTCGGACTCATCGACTCCTTTTCGCCCAGCGGTCTCTAATAGAAAGTTTTTTATACTCTGGGCACTGTAACCCCCCCTGTCTTTTAGGTCTTGTGCTTCAGACACCGTGGATGAATCAGAAATACTGCCTTCCTCTTCCTCACTTTCACTAGCTACGGCGTCTTTCTCCGTCACAGCTGCTAAAACTGCAAAGCTGCTCTCAGTGACGGAAAGGCGCGCACTGCTCTCGGTCAGCAACAGGCGATTCCGCCGCGACGTTACTGCGCTTTTTCACAGAACCTCCTTCTACTGTACTGTAATGGCGCTTTTGAGCTGGTCGTTTAAAACCGTCATTGTTTTCAGGATCTTTAATTTCTTCCATTTCGATCGATCCCCAAACACTGTCATCCACACCAGCAGGTAGTTCTACTGTGACTCCACTGCTCCCCTCCTCACTGTTCACAGTCTCATCAACACTCGCGCCCTTGTCCCCCAGCGCACTAACAGAAGCCCCCTCACTGGCTGATCTTACCGGCACTGAGGACACCCCCTGCGCTGCACTTTCTAGGGCTGATGAGGGTCCAGCCTGCTGTACACCTTGTTCATCTTCTCCCCTTTATGTGCCACCTTTTGATTCCCCTTTTCGGGGCACTGTTTAATTAAATGTCCCACACTGCCACACGCTAAACATTTCATCTCGGCAGAAGTAACAAAAATAACGTAGTCGTGACCGTCAAGCCTAAACCGCATAGTAATATTAAGATCCACATCCATCTGATTAAACACCATATACACCTGCCTTCGAAAAGACAATACGTGTTTTATTGCAGGAGCTTTGCACCCAAGGGGAATATATCGGATCTTTGATACAAGTCGACCGTGACGCTCCAATTCTCTTTCAAGTACTTTATTTCTTAAAATGGCGGTACATTCGACAAAATAACTTTACGGGCCGGAGCCGCCAGCGGATACACCTGTACAAAAACACCATCGACTACGACTCCTTTTTCGACAAGTGTCGATACCAAATCAACAGAACTTAAAAATAATAATAATGATCCATTCATACGAGACGCTGATTTAATGTTTGCACATCCTATAACTTCTCCCACAGCCAATACTCCACTCTCTAGAGGAATAAAATCCTCTGACACAAGTTTAACGCCATGCCGGCGAGTCAACATTTCAAAACCTGCAGCCATAGTGGCTGCCGTGGCCTAAAGCCACACAATAAGTACTTTTAAAACTTTTCCACCAACACTTAGAAAGAAAAGTAAGAAAATTAGAAAAGAAAAGAATATTGATTTAAAGTTTAAACAAAACAACACATACCTCAGGATCCACTCTCACACCCCACAACCGCCATCCGCGCCAACACAAACTCCCAACAAGCACTGCGACAGCGAAACAGGAAGGAAGCAGAGAGAGAGAGAGAGAGATGTGAAAGGTGCTATATAACAGATAGATAGATAGATAGATAGATAGATAGATAGATAGATAGATAGATAGATAGATAGATAGATAGAAAGGCACTATATTATAGATAGATAGATAGATAGATAGATAGATAGATAGATAGATAGATAGATAGATATGAAAGGTGCTATATGATAGATAGATAGATAGATAGATAGATAGATAGATATGAAAGGCACTATATGATAGATAGATAGATAGACAGATAGACAGATAGATAGATAGATAGATAGATATGAAAGGTGCTATATGATAGATAGATAGATAGATAGATAGATATGAAAGGTGCTATATGATAGATAGATAGATAGATAGATAGATAGATAGATATGAAAGGTACTATATGATAGATAGATAGATAGATAGATAGATAGATAGATAGATAGATAGATAGATAGATAGATATGAAAGGCGCTATATGATAGATAGATAGATAGATAGATAGATAGATAGATAGATAGATAGATAGATAGATATGAAAGGCGCTATATGATAGATAGATAGATAGATAGATAGATAGATAGATAGATAGATAGATAGATAGATAGATAGATAGATAGTGTCACGCATGGGCGAATAGGAGGCCGCGGGCGGACCCGAAATTACTTCGAAGGACGTTTGTCGCTAGGGAATGGCGGGGTACTAACCTTTCTGCTTTCTCTTTCAGGAAAAAAGACGCTCCGCCACCATAACCTGACCGCACCGCGTCCACTTCCGCCCTTCCTCCGCCATCTTCCCTGACGTCACGGATCCCGTCATCCCTCATGCCTCCTTCCCAGCAGTCCTCCACTTCCGGCTCCTCCTGTATAAAAATGGCCGCCGACGCGTGTACAGACGTTGGCGCATAAGCAAATGTTTTGTTTGTATTCTGACCTGAGTTGTTTTTGTAAAAAGTATTTTCGTTACGACAGTATACGGGGCCGGAAACCCCAACCCTTCATGCTGTGTTGTCTTTACTTTTACAGTGGCGTAGCCGGCAGGATAACTGCACTGAAGAAACGACAAGAATGACTGAAAGGCAGGACCTCAACACCGTGCTGCAGGGCATGAATGCCCAGATCCAGTCCCTGCAGCAGGCACAGGCTACTACTACCCGGGAGCTGGAGGCCGCGAAGGCGAAACTCGCGGAAGCCGAGAGGGTATGGGCCGAACCGCCTCGTCCGAAACCTCCGTCCCTTGTACCGATGACGGAGGCGGACGACATCGAGTCATACCTAGGGATCTTTGAGAGGACGGCCACCGGAGCAGTGGCAGCGGTCCAGTGGGCGTCCCTTCTGGCGCCTACCTAAAGGGGCCAGCGCAGCGGGCCTATTATGACCTCCCTGAGGAGGAGGCCGCGGACTATAAGCTCCTGAAAAGGGAGATCCTGGCGCGCTACGGCATTACGCCGAGCCAGCAGGCGAGTGAATGGCAGGGCTGGCAGTTCAACCCCGAGAAGCCGGCCCGAGCACAGGCCTTCGACTTCTGGGGCAAAATGGGCCGGTGGCTACGGCCCGAGGGCCCCCAAGCCCGGAAGGTCGTTGAACAAATGGCCTGTGAGGGCCTGGTCAACGCACTGCCCGGCCCCCTCGCCCAGCAGGTTTGGCGCCACCCCTATACGGATATGCCAGGATTCCTGGAAGTCTTAGAGTGCCAGCTCGCGGTCTTCCGAGCCGGGGGGGCAGAACGGCTAGCTCGCGGGAACCGGCCGGGACGGGCGGCCACCCCCGAGCCCTCTCGACGCGCTGCAGAAGCACCTCCCAGAGCCGAGAAAAGCCGGCCTCTCCGCGCTGTTACAAGTGTGGGGAGACCGGCCACCTGCTACCATCCTGCCCGCTGAACACCCCCATGGAGCCGATGGACTGCACCTGGACCTCGGCGGAAAGGTACTGTACTCCGCCGCACCCCTTGGCAAGTCCGAACACGGGAGTGGTGTTAGTAAACGGGCACTCGGTGGTGGCTCTCTTCGACTCCGGCAGCAACATAACCATTGTCGCTCGCCGTTATGTCTTACCGCGACAGTGGCTAAACAAACATGTACAGGTCACTTGTGTACACGGAGAGACCAGGGCTTACCGTTCCGCAGCATGCTATCTTTCCTGGAGGGGGGATTTGTCCAAACTGATGGTCGCGGTGTTGCCCAAACCCCCCTTTCCAGTGATCCTGGGACAAGACTGGTCGCAAAGGAAAAGCGGTAAGCCACGCACCACTCCTGGGGCCTCACTGGGTCTGGCTATGGAGGGACAAGGCACCCTTCCCGCGGTCTCCACGCCATGCACTAGGGCAAGCCAAAATGGCGCAGGCACAAGGGGGGCGGTTTCTCCGGCCACGCGCCCTGAGCCGAGACCTCCCACCGGTGAAGGGACGAGTCAAGGAGCGCAACCCCCCAGTCCTTTGTTAGATCCCCTGGAACGCCTAGACCACCAATTTCGCTCCACGCCTGCCTCATTTAAGAGGGAACAATGGAATGATGATTCCCTGCGCTTTGCCAGGAATGCGATTGTTCTGCCAGGCAGCTCACAAGCGGACGGTTCCATACCACGTGGCCCCTTCTTTGTCTTGGAAAATGATCTGGTGTATCGGGTGGCAACTCACGAGGCGAGGTGCGGAAGCTGCTGCTAGTTCCGCGTACCTTCCGGCGGGAGGTATGCGAACTGGCTCACGCACACCTCTTAGGCGCCCACCTCGGGCCGAGACAACACTGGAGAGGATCAAGCTCGGTTTTACTGGCCGGGATCAACGAGGTCGGCGCTTCTGTCAGTCCTGTCCGGACTGCCAGATTCGCCAGATTCCTAGGAGGGACCGTGCTCCTCTCGTCCCGATACCCCTGATAGATGTTCCCTTTGACCGGATAGGGGTCGACTTAGTAGGACCTCTGGAGCCCTCCAACCGTGGCCACAAGTATATATTGGTCATGGTTGATTATGCGACCCGATACCCGGAGGCAGTTCCTCTGCGCTCCACTACCACCAAAAACATCGCACGGGAACTTGTCAACCTCTTCTCGCGAGTGGGTATCCCTAAAGAAGTCCTCACGGACCAGGGTACCCCCTTCACCTCAGAAACGTTCAGGGAGGTTGCCAGATTACTGAGAATAAAGCACCTAAAGACGTCTGTCTACCACCCCCAAACAGACGGTCTGGTAGAGCGTTTAACCAGACGCTTAAACAGATGCTTCGCAAGGTAGTCAGCGCTGATGGCAGGAATTGGGACCAACTCCTTCCCCTCGTGCTTTTGCCTACGGGAGGTACCCCAGGCCTCTACGGGCTTCTCCCCTTTCGAACTGTTATATGGGCGACAACCCCGGGGACTATTGGATGTCCTAAAAGAAGGTTGGGAGGCCGAGGCCCTTCCCTCCTCTAACATGCTGGAATATGTAGCGCAACTGCGCGACAGGCTCACCAAAATCAGGCCGCTCCTCAAAGACCACGTGACTCGTGCGCAGGCAGCGCAGGCCCGATGCTATAACCGCAACTCCGTCCTCCGGGAGTTCCACCCGGGGGATCGAGTTATGGTACTCGTTCCCACCTCCCACTCCAAGTTACTAGCTTACTGGCTGGGGCCATACGAGGTTAAGGAAAGAAAGGGGCTCGTCGACTATTTAGTCAAGCAACCTAATCGTCGACCGAGCGAGAGGATCTATCATGTTAACTTGTTAAAGCCATGGAAGGAGCGGGAGGAAACTCCCGAAACACATAGATCCCTCTCCTGTTCGCTAGCACGGTTGCCCTTAACCTCGGCGACGAGCTAACGCCCATACAGCGGCAGGAGATACCCCAGGCCATCTTCGCCATCCCCGAGGTGGTGAGCGAGTCCCCAGGTCGGACTGCGCTGATTGCCCACAATATAGTCACAGAGCCCAGAGTAGTCGTCCGGAGAGGCCATACAGACTCCCGAGGCAAAACGCCGAGGTGGAACTGGAGGTACAGCGGATGCTGGACTCGGACATCATCGAGGAGAGCCACAGTCCCTGGTCCAGCCCAATTGTCCTCGTTCCTAAGCCGGACGGGTCTTGGAGATTCTGTAACGACTTTAGACGTCTGAACCAGGTCTCCAAGTTCGATGCCTACCCTATACCCCGCATTGACGACCTCCTCGAGCGGCTGGGTGCGGCTCGATATCTGACTACTCTTGATATGACAAAAGGGTATTGGCAAATTCCCTTAACGGCTTCTGCAAAAGAAAAAACTGCCTTTAGCACCCCTAGCGGACACTGGCAATACAAGGTCCTCCCATTTGGGCTGCACGGGGCCCCTGCGACCTTTCAACGTCTGGTGGATAGAGTGCTGAAGCCCCACCAGTCCTATAGTGCCGCCTACCTGGATGACGTTGTCATCTATTCCGGCACCTAGGAGGAACATCTGTTGCAGCTCTCGGCTGTCCTCGCGACACTGGCTAAAGCCGGCCTCCGTATTAACCCCCATAAGTGTTTCTTTGGCTTAAAGGAGGCCAAGTATTTAGGCTACCTTGTGGGACGAGGACAGGTGAGGCCCCAGTGTTCCAAAGTCAAAGACATCCTGGAATGGCCCCGTCCGAATACCAAGAGACAGGTGCAAGCTTTCTTGGGGCTAGCGGGTACTACCGCCGGTTCGTGCCCGTTTCTCCGAAAGGGCAGCACCCTTGACTAGTTTGACAAAGAAGGGCGCTCCCCTGCATGTGGTATGGGACGACAGAGCAGAACACGCATTTAGTGACCTGAAACAGGCCCTTACGTCGGCACCGGTATTGCGGACCCCAGATTTTGGTCTACCCTTTATCCTCCAGACCGACGCTTCGGACACAGGCCTCGGCGCCGTGTTGAGCCAAAGCGTTGATGGTGTCGAACACCCGTGATGTACCTAAGCGGAAATTGTTGGACCGAGACCAGGTGCGGCGGTGGAGAGGGAAGCCCTGGCCATTAAGTGGGCCGTGACTTATCTCCGGTATTATCTGTTGGGTCGCGAATTCACTCTGGTGACTGATCACGCTGCGCTTCAGTGGATGTCCCTTCACAAGGAGTCGAATCCGCGGGTCACCAGGTGGTTCCTGGACTTGCAGCCCTATAAGTTCACGGTCACTTATCGCCGCGGCGGCCTTCAGGCCAACGCCGATGCCCTCTCCCGCATCCACGACCTCTCGGTTAGGTCCGCCCGACCGGATGGTCTTGGGCTGAGGGGGGGGTCGTGTCATGCATGGGCGAATAGGAGGCCGCGGGCGGACCCGAAATTACTTCGAAGGACGTTTGTCGCTAGGGAATGGCGGGGTACTAACCTTTCTGCTTTCTCTTTCAGGAAAAAGACGGCTCCGCCACCATAACCTGACCGCACCGCGTCCACTTCCGCCCTTCCTCCGCCATCTTCCCTGACGTCACGGATCCCGTCATCCCTCATGCCTCCTTCCCAGCAGTCCTCCACTTCTGGCTCCTCCTGTATAAAAATGGCCACAGACGCGTGTACAGACGTCGGCGCATAAGCAAATGTTTTGTTTGTATTCTGACCTGAGTTGTTTTTGTAAAAAGTATTTTCGTTACGACAGTATACGGGGCCGGAAACCCCAACCCTTCATGCTGTGTTGTCTTTACTTTTACAATAGATAGATAGATAGATAGATAGATATGAAAGGTACTATATGATAGATAGATAGATAGATAGATAGATAGATAGATAGATAGATAGTGAAAGGCACTATATAATAGATAGATAGATAGATAGATAGATAGATATGAAAGGCGCTATATGATAGATAGATAGATAGATAGATAGATAGATAGATAGTTGATAGATAGATAGATACTTTATTAATCTCTAAGGGGAAATGCACATACTATTGTACTATTTCTGTGACTTCCAATATACGTAGGAAGTCCAGATTTTGCATGCTCATCTTTTACACTGTACTTACAAACGTTAAGTATGTTTCATTTTGTGCCCCATAACGAACTTTCAAAAATAACGTCTTCTATTTGGCGGTTCTCACCATTATGTTGTAAGGACCTTTCAGAACTGACCTCTCCTTTTGGCGGTTTCATTCCTTATTTCCGTTAACAGACGATTTATTTCACGGCAGAGCTGCACAATGGCCGCCCCCGGACCTCCTTCCTTTTTCCGCACGGCTACTGTCTGCACACCTAACACGTGGTTAGCTCCCTGCCTATACACATTAATGACATCCCGCGCTCATGTGCCTCCTCACTCACTTCCTTACTTTCCTCAGCTGTTCGTCGTGCTCACTGCTCCCTTCTTCTTTACTCCACCACTTCAAGCCTGTTATTGTTGGCCTTCCTTCACGTCTCCCTCCTCATGACTGTTGCCTTTTCGTTTACTCCACTGTTTCAAGGCTGTCATCATTAGGCTTCCTTACTTGCTCACGTATGTCTTTCTGGTGCTGACTTCTGCTTTTCATTCCCTGCTCCATCGCTTCTTGCCTTCTTTCGTACTTTCTTTCTCAATAGGTGCAAGTTTACCCCGAATAACATGTCTATTCTGGTGATCACCGTCGATCACAATTTCATCGACCCGTGCCCAGTGGTTTCCATGCTCCGAGATTGCGCCAGCCTCTTCCATTCTCTCTCTTACTTATTGTATGGCCTTGATATCCGCAGAGACATTGTGTCTTATGGACTGAATGTCTGGGACAGGTTCAAGGTGTGGACTGATGACGGTACAGGAGATAATTATACTACACAGGACCGCTAGAGCAGTGAAATGCTGAAGCTCTCAACCTATGGTTCTGCATGTGAACTGATGGCTGCCGTGGAATTGTTTCATTGTCGCCTTTCAGGTGTATAGAAATGGAGAAATATGTTACACCTTTGGACAGCTGGGAATGCCTGTTAAACATTTTAGATTTACGGGTAGCGATTTGAGTAGTGGACACTTCGATGTTTATGAAAGCTTCAACTCTGAAAATGTGGACACAAAGTTATCAATGAAACCTGTCGTAACTTTACAACGGGTGACAAATGCAGAATGAAACTTGAACACAACACGTCCTCCAAAAACGCACCTGATTGAAAGAAATAATGAGATTTAAATCCTTGATGACAGCAACACTCATAACAGTCACAAAACAATTACATTCACAATCATGTTACGTTATTTTTAAAATGTTTCTTTTGCTTTTTCATAACTTCTTTAACACACTACTTCTCCGCTGCGAAGCGAGGGTATTTTGCTAGTATATATATATATATATATATATATATAGTAACAATAAATTGACTCAGGAGTCTCAAAAAGAATTGGTTGAATTGTCCCCTTAGAATGTCCATTGGAAATTTGAGGATCAAAAAAATATTCAGCAATTGACTAAGAACAGAGAAACATGGCGATTTTTATATGATGGCAACTGGAAAGAAGTAGTGATGGAAGTGACATCACATCGGGTGAACGGAAGTGACGTTATTAGAGCGGTATTGGAAGTGACCTCATCTTCTGGAGTCGGAGGCGGAAGTGATGTCATCAAGGACGCGTCAGGTTGGTGAGCCGGAAATGGTGAAGGTGAATGAGAAAGTTTATTATCCTTCTGTGGTTCTGTTGAAAGAAGGAGAGCGGCATTAACGCTCGAAGTCAACCCTTCATCTCGCGAGATTTCACTCACCTCTGGACTTGTTGGCTGCCTCCTAAAAGTGTGTGTGTGACAATATACCCAAACATATACTGTATATATATATATATATATATTGTGAGGGATGCCAGGGGCCATGACCCGGCCGGGACGCCATGAGGGACCGGATGTGGGTCTGAGCCCACCCTGGATCACGTGGGAGCTGCCTTCCGGGTTGTTCTGGGGGCCACGGGTCGAGGGCATGGAAGCCCTACCCTGTAGGGGCCCGTGGTCACCGCCAGGAAGTGCCCCAATGCCTTGGGGACCTGTTGCCCCAGCACTTCCGCCACACCAGGAAGTGCTGAGGGGAAGACTTTGGACGGCGCCCGGAGAGCAGCCGGGGGGACAGCCGGCACTTCCGCCACGCTGGGGCATGGCCAGAGGAGGAATGCTGGGAACACCTGGTGCTCATCCGGGAACCATATAAAAGGTGCTGTCTCCATTCATTCAGGGCTGGAGTCGGGAGGAGGAAAGACGAAGCAAGCAAAGAGAGTGGAGGCGGCCTGAGAAGAAGGCATTGTGGCCAGGACTGAGATTGTTGGGGTATTGTGCACATTTGACTGGGTCTGAGTGACCATTACTGTAAAACGTCTGTATATAATAAACGTGTGGTGGTGAAAAACAACATGTCCGCCTGTCTGTGTCTGAGTCGGCTCCACAATATATATATATATACATACTGTGGTGGGTTGGCACCCTGCCCAGAAATTGGTTCCTGCCTTGTGCCCTGTGTTGGCTGGGATTGGCTCCAGCAGACCTCCGTGACCCTGTGTTTGGATTGAGTGGGTTGGAAAATGGATGCATGGATATATATATATATATATATATATATATATATATATATATATATATATATATATATATATATATAGCTGTGTAAGCCAGTACTGTAAAAAGCCCAGGTTCCCAGAAACCATTGATTCTGGCACTTCAATTAGTCAATCGCATTGTTGTGCATTTAGCGGCTAAGCGAGGTTCTCTTTCCTCAGCAGTTTTGTTTTGCCGATGTGCTCGTCTCTTTTGTCTTTACCAGCGGTTAAGCGAGTTTCTCTTTTTCTTCAGAGGTTTCATTTTGTCGACGTACTCACCTCCATTGTCTATCAGCGGCTAAGCGAGATTTTCTCTCATCTGAGGTTTTGTTTTGCCGATGTGCAGCATGCTTGTGTATTGGCTGCTATGTGAGTTTCTCTTTTCTCAGCAGTTTCACTTTGGCAACAGAGTCGCTTTCTTTGAGCGTCATGCTGTAGCCTCGCACTTCTGGGCCGGACAGACAGACACACACACTTCCACGTGTAGACGTTTATATATAAGATATATATAAAACACACAATACATATTATAGAGTACTGTATATATTTACCAATACACATACTGTATATACAGTACTGTATTTATCTACAAAGTATTTATTTATCTACCTATTTAAATATTTAAAGTTCCCCTGGTCACAAACAAAAAGTTCTACCTAATCGAATCGAATCTGATCTCTTATATGAGCAGGCAGACCATTCCACAGCTTTAATGTCCATTAACTTAAAGCTCGATCTCCAACTGTTATTTTGTTAATCCTTGGAATCTTAAGCAGGCCAGCATCTCGAGATATTTAAGGTATGATAAGTTCCAATAGACAAGCAGGGCCTCTGCCATTTAAGGCTTTATATGTTAAAAGGAGGATCTCAAAATCTGCCCTAAACTTAACTGGGAGCCAGTGTAAGGACTTGAGCATGGGGGTCATGCATTTGTACTTTCAGAAGTCAGTCCTACTGGAAATAAATGCAAGAATTCATTTCTCAGTATCCTCCATAATTACAACAACAGTATTGATTTCTACTGCACATTTTCATACAAAGAATGGAGCTCAAAGAGCTTTACAAGATGTGAAAGAGAAAGTTACAAGAAAAGAAAAAACAAATAAGATCAAGTAAGGACATTAGTGGATAAGTAACAAAGAAAAGAATCCATACAATCTTAGAAAATATAAATATATACTTAATAGAAGAGTAGAGTCCTTATATATACTGTAATACAATAATGTAAGTTTCTATATTTATGGTCAATAAATAAAAAATCTGCAGGTATTCCAAGGCCGAAAGACCAGCCAGCCAATTCCGACTGGGCAATCTACCTCACTTAAACGTTCTTACATCATTCCTTATTGTTTCCAGGCTTCTTCTTAGATTTAGAAAGTATAATAATTCCTTCCATTAATTTTCCTGTGATGCATGTTAAGCTTACTGGCCTCTAGTTGTTTGGATCTGCCCTGTCACCCTTTTTATATAATAGGATGATATTTGCCATTTTCCAGTCCTTTGGAATCTCTCCAGTGCTCAGTGACTTCCTAAAAATATGTGTCAAGGGTTTATATCTGTACTCACTCGCCTCCTTAAGAACACGAGGATAAATATTACCTGGGCCTGGTGATTTGTTTGATTTCATCTTATTTAATCTGATCAGCTCTTCTCCCTCAGTACCTCCTTAGTAGTCCCTGTTACCGCTCTGAGGTTGTCCACTTCCTCACTTGTGAAGACCTCAGAATGATGTAAGTTTACGGCATCCGCTATTTCACTGTCTGTATCTTTTAATTCTCCTTTACTATTTCTGATGCACTTCACCTCCTCCTTGACTGTTCTTTCACTACTAAAATACTGAAAGGATCTCAATTCGTTCCAGATCACTTGCATCAAATTCCAATTCCGATTCAGCCATAATACGTAAAACGTCCATGGAGTATTTTAATTTGCACATTCACTTCAGTCTCTCATCAGATTTCGATGCCTTTTTAGAGGTTGTTTGGTCTTCACTACTCACACACGTGCAGGAAGTCGAGGTTAAGTCAACAAAGCTACTTAACTTTCCTTCTAGCAAAGAGCAAAGACAGTCGAACTAAAACGTAATTTCAAGTTTTGTCACAGTTTATAGCCGATTACCGTTCTCTAGCCCTGAATTTCAACAAAAGTCAACATCAGCCCTGAAAGAGTTAATTAAGGACACCACTGCAGAAACATCATTTGATTTAAATCAAAGTGCTATGGGCTGAGATGTTTAACATCACTTCACGTTAGCAGAGCACATCCGAGTGCACCACTGGTGGTCTTGATCACCCTGGAGCCATCAGCACACTCCATACTCCCCTGACTTCTTCAGCCGGTCTTGACTGTTTAATGAGGTGCCCGTGGACAACCTGGAATCAGAGGACCACCCTGGTCCTTCCAAATTTGTTGCGTTAGCCACAATGAAGATGCCTCTGCAAAAGATTTCATGAGATGTGCCTCCCTCATCAGAAGTTCCAAACATTAACAGTCCAGCCACATTAGCACTTTCATGTGTAAAGAAAATAAAAGATTTGTTTTGACAGTTTTTATGGATCTTGGGATTTCTGGGCCCACAGAACTCCAAAAGAGGCTTCAATTAACACAAACTAGGCCTTAAAAGACTAGGTAGGCCTAGAAATACAAAGTAGGCCTGACCCAGAATCCGCTGAAATGACTTATTTTTTTACATTTTTTTTTACATGTGTATTTCTAATATATTTTTTTTAAGAGTCCATTATTAACATTGATTTTGTGACCTAACAATGTAGATACTGAACTCATTTGTCGTGGGTTCATCACAATATTGTTTATGATTGCTGCGATTTTGCTTCACCCATCGGTAGGATGCTTCACCCAGTTACTAGTGACATGTCCTCAGAAGTCATAAACCTCTTGTCTTGAAACGATGGCTTAAAGGGTTGTCTTTCGGACATATTTAATCATCTGAGGTTGACAAATTCCAAAACCATTTTTCGCCTTGCTTATGTAAATAAATATAACACAATTTATTTTTGTGTAGCCCAAAATCACACAAGAAGTGCCGCAATGGGCTTTAACAGGCCCTGCCTCTTGACAGCCCGCCAGCCTCGACTCTCTGAGAAGACAAGAAAACCCTTATAGAGAAAAAAATGGAAGAAACCTCAGGAAAGGCAGTTCAAAGAGAGACCCCTTACCAGGTAGGTTGGGTGTGCAGTGGGTGTCAAAAGTAGGGGGTCAATACAACAAAATACACAGAACAGAACACAAGTCATCCTCAATACGATATAATAGAGCAATAGAAATATTACAAGTACGGAGCAGAATTCAACAGTAGATGACATCACATAATAGGATTCGGATTTGTTGAGAGTCCTGGAGACCTTGGCCATCAAGCCGCCTCCCCCTATTGGCCATTCCATAGCTGAGTCAGCCAATCCGATGAAAGGAGCCCTCTACCCGACAATTCCTGCGATTCTCCATCAGAGATGACTTTACCTTAGGCAGGCAGAACAACTTGGGAGGTGGGCAGTGGCACCAAGTGCCACATTTGAGTACCGAGAAGTGAAACAAAACAGCATGTGTTGTGGGAGGTGGCACAGAAATATGGGGTAACAGGGCCACTCTTGCATCTTATTAATTTCCTGCATGAACGCAGTGACAGCTGTGTCCAAATATTTGGTGTTGTGTTGAATTAATTCACTGTGCATGCTGGACTCCATCAAGGCTGTGTCTCGTCACTGGTTTTCATGGATAGGATATCAAGGCGCAGCTGACAATGTTTGGAGGCGACGGGTAGCAGCGTTGCTTTAGGCACATGATGTGGTCCTCTTTACCTCCTCTGACTGTGACCTTCAGCATGCACTTGAGCAGTTTGCTGCCAAGTGTGAAACAAATGGGATGAGGATCCACACCTCCAAGTCTGAGGTCATTGGTTCTCTCTCAGAAAAAGAGTGCATTGCGCTGTCCAGGTCAGGAATGGGAAAACTGGCCTTCGTGGAGGAGTTCAAGCATCTTGAGAACTTGTGCAGAAGCGAATGTGAGATTCACAAGTGGACTGGAGTAGAAGTGGAGTGGTGGTGAAGTGGGAGCTAAGTTTAAAGACAAAACTCTATGTTGAGCAGTCAGTCAGTCTACATTCCTGTCCTCACCTACTGTCATGAGCTACGGGTATCGGCCCAAAGAATGAGACTGCGAGTACAATCTACAGAAGTGAGACTTCTTCCTAGGGTGGCTAAGGCTGACTCTCCATAAAATGTTTTGGAGAGCCTCAGGAGTTGAGTTGTTCATCTTCCCAACCCAGAGGATCCAGCTGAAGGAGCTTGGGTATGTCATATGGATACTCTCCAAGAGATGCACGCCCCAAAGGTGTAGATCCTGTGGAAGTACCAGGAAACACTGTGTAGTAGTGCTATGGGATAAAGGACTGCATATCCCACCACCCCCGAGGGTGTTGCTCTATTGGACGACCATGGAGAACCCAGGGACTACTGGGAAGGAAACGGCCCTTTAAATGGTGGAACCAACGAGACGCAGGGTACTGTTGTTTAACTGTCTATTCTCCTGCTGCTCTCACCTGTTTGGATCACTCATGGTTCATGGTGGATTACTGTTCCTCTTTGGATATATGGCCTATCTCATGCCCACCTGTTCATGTGAGTTGTGGATTGGAAACGTCTTCATCAGGGGGTCCTCAATCACCTGCACTGCTACAGGAAACTGGTAGGACAAACTTTACTTTCTTTGAGCTAAATGTTCACAGAATTTTCTGCTCTCCAATCATCATCAGTTGGGACTACCTTTGGACTGTGCCCTGGACTTTGTCGTGTTTATCATGCTTGTTGTAGTTTACGGGTTTTGTTATATGTGTGACCGCCTGCTGGGCATCGGAGGGATTGTTTTGGTTTGCTGTTTAGTTATATTTTACCATCTTTTTTCGATTTAATATTCCTGCGTAACTGTGTCTATGTGTGTGTTTATGTGTGTGTGTGTGCAAGTCGGGCCAAGGCTGGGTACGTTCCTAGGGTCCCCACTGACAAATTAAATAAATCGTCATCCCTATCTGGTCAGGTCAGGTTGCCACACCCACCACATGACAAAACAGCCTGGGATCCTGGTTGGCAATCCCCCAGGCAAACACGTGGCCCAGTTCCCACCCTCCAGAAACGACCGTCTATCTGCCGCAGCCAGGTGTTAGGTGGGCGTCCCCTTGGCCTGATCCAGCCAATCAAGTCCTCAACAATAAGGGTCCTGTGAGCTGGACCACCCACAGGGAATCGCGCCACATGGCCGTAGTGCCGTAACTGACTCTCCATCACAATGCAGGTCATGTGCCTCATTTGGGACTCTGTGAGCAACACAAAGTCAAACCAGTGGGACCCAAGGACCCTCTGAAGAGACACATATGAAGGAGTCCAGTCTTCATCTCAGGTCACTGGATCCATGACTCACAAACAGGGAGCATCAGGATTCTAAAGACTTAGACCTTCGTCCTTTTACTGAGATATCAGGAGCGCCACACACCCCTTTATGACCTCATGACCCCCCATGCTCTCCCAATCCGTCTACTGACTTCATAGGAAGAGTCACCAGAGTCACATGAATGTCACTGCCGAGGTAAGTAAACCTCTCAATGACGAGGTCGACACTCTCTCTCCGCAGACAGACACACTGCTGATGGCCGTGCCCAAGAGGTCATTAAAGGCCTGGATGTTGGTTTTTATCAGGACCCTCGCAATCCCAGACACTCAGACCCCTCACTCAGTCCATCGAGAGCCCCGATCAGAGCCTCCACTGACTCAGTGAAGATCACAGCATCGTCAGCAAAGTCAAGATCAGTGAATCTCTTTTCATCAACAGATGCCCCACAGCCGCCGGAGCCCACAATCCTGCCCGACACTGGTATGAACCTCGGCGACACTGCAACCGCTACAACTGGAGGGATTATATCTCTCACCTGGCTTGGGAATGCCTGAGAATTCCCCAGGAAGAGACAGAATCTATAGCTTGGGACTGGGATGTCAGGGCTGACCTGCAACCTTTCACCAGGAAATATGTTTCCAGAAAATGAGATGAGGTTTTAGTTACGTCTCTTCTCCCCGTCCTTCTCTTATCTCCTGCTACTTCCTATAGAATAACCACGAAACTTCACTCAGGTCTGGCTGGATCTGCACCCTCTAAAGAACAAACTTAAAAAAAAGGGAGAGGAACACCATTAAAACCCCTGGTCCAAATAAACAAAACCATAATTATTTAATGTTTACTTTAAAAAAAAAAGTAAATTTCTAAAGCAAACTAAGATGATAGTGAGACAAAATTCAAAAATAACAAAAGTTTAAGAATAATGTGTTCCAACAAAAATAAAAAAAGAGAAGGAAGGTCCGGAGAGAAGCTTGAGAGTGCAGGTGAGGATTTGCTCAGATACTGTTCATCAGACGCGCTGGCACGTCTTTTCATAGCTCGGACTCAGCTGGCACTTATTTTGTGGATCTGATGCAGCTGGCACGTCTTTTTCGTTAATGATTTATCAGCGCAGATCCTTTGCACTTTTTTTCCTCCATTAGAGGATGTTGTAAACAGTAATAAACCTTTTCTTTTTATTATTATTATTTCACAGGGTCTCACTCACATGTGTTTTCTGACCGGAATGGGAGGTTCAATTTTTTTTTTTTTTGACTTGGCGCTGCTCAGCATGGCTAACCATGGATGCATTTGCTCCCTCTTATGGACTCAGTGCACTGCAAGTTGGGGGCAGCTCTGGTCACTGAGATTCACAGATCAGTCTGCGCTACTCTGTTACCAGCACTTCCATGTTTGAGGTTTGGAGTACCAGCAGATGACGTATGCGCGCCAAAACACAAAGAGAGCCTGCGGTGCGAGGGGTCAGCATTACATACTTGGGGGTCTGCACCCGATCTGCTGTATAGCAAGGAACAGAAGATGTTAAACCCAGCACTGAAGATATCAGATACGAGGTGTAATCAAAAAGTCGGGTGAATGTTGATGTAGAGCACCATCCGAGAGCAACGCAGAACATCTCACTGCCAGTTCTGACAGGTCCATCCTACAGCCGAGTTTGTGACCAGTTTCAACTTGTTTGATCCGGTCAGTTGTTTGTGAGCCACTGTTGAGTTCAAGTGTGTTTTTCAAGTTTGTCGTTAATAATGGATATCGAGCAACACATTAACATGAAATTTTGTTTCAGATTACAAAAAGCACAGGAAACCCTTCAGATGTTAAAATCGGTTTATGATGACACTGCACCGACAATTAAGACCGTTTACAATTGGCTTGATCAATTTAGTAATGGATCTGACTCGGTTGAAGACGAGAAAAGATCAGGAGGTCCTTCAACATCAATAACCGAGAAAAATGTTGAAACGGTTTCAATCTTCATCGTGACAACGCTCCTTGTCACAAAACCCTTCTAGTACGACAATACCTGTTGAATAAAAACATTACGCTGTGTCCGCATCCACCTTATTTGCCCGATCTGGCACCGTGAGACTTCTGGCTGTTCCCTAAATTGAAAGGCAAATGATTTCAATCCGTTGAGGACATCCAGGCAGCCACAACAGCCCAACTAAAGACACTCTCGAAAGAAAACTTCCAGGTGCCTCATGCATAACGGTGTGCGTAGAATTCACACTAAAACATGGCATACAGACAAAAGTGGAAATGTTCATACGCACAAAAAAATCCAGATGCAAAAATTCGCTAACTTTCACGTTCTTCCGCTCCATAAATCCCAGTCAGTATGAAGAGTAACGGTCGTGCACACGCCTGCTGTCCCGCCCCATCTCCTTCCAGAATTACGCCTCTTTGAATATGCAAATCAATATAAATAGCCCTTAAGCTCAGCGTTCTGTGAAAAGACAATGGCAAAAGCACAGTGGAAAATAGAAGAATTTCAGCAAATACCAAGTGGAGGCAAAGAAAAAATGTACGATTTGTTGGTTTAAACAGTGGGATAAACAACAAAAGAAAGTTGATCGAGTGACATAGAGTGTCGGAGAAACTTGAAAGTTCAAGTTCACAAAGTCGCACAGTGCCGGAAATAAAAAAGAAGTCACATATCAAAGTCGCCGTGAAAAGGCGAGTCGTAGCCCACCATCTGAGTGTCATATAAAAGCTTATTAGGGTACAAAGAAAAAAAAAAATAGGGACACAGTGGGGAAAAAGCACGAAATGTCAACTTCAATCTCGACATTTCCACTTTAATCGCGTAGTTTATTTTATCATTAAAGTAGAGCATCATAAACTTCAGTTTCTCAAATCCCATCATAACTAAAGTAGCACATTAATTGCTTTGTATTGTATTTGATCTTCTATGTGCTCTGTGTGTGTGAATCACTACGTGCTTCTCTTCCTCTGACAGGACACAGGATCCATTACATTCGTGAAATCAGAGCTCTCTGAATAATTTAAATACTGAGATGTATTTCATGATGATAGGAGTTAAAGCACGTTATTAAACATGGGAACACGGTGGCACAGTGATAGTGAGGAGCTGGCACCCCGTCCAGTGATTGATTGTTCCTGCCTCCCACAAGATGCTTGCTGCAACCTTTGATAAAATAATTTACTGCAGCAGTCCTGTCTCTCTCAAACGTTCTAACCTCGAATTCCAGTCTGTCCTTTTCTTCCTCCAAATACCCAATGGTTACACAATCAGCTCAGTAATAGATGTTAAGCCATCTGTAAGCTTAGAACACCGATTATTCAAAACTTTTCAGGAACATTGAAATATCTTCATAGTACGTGTTTAATTATTCTATCCGTCTATCCTCCCAGTGTCACACCAGCCCAGCAAGAAAACAGCGTGAGGCAGGAACAATACGTGAACTTCCTAGCCCTGTGGCACCGTGTCCTCACGTGTTTAATTATTAACAACTAGCAAAATACCCGCGCTTTGCAGCGGCGAAGTACTGCCTTACAATTTTTATTAAGAAGAAAAGTAAACCTTTTTAAACTGAGGGAAAATATCCCAATAATTATTTGTTAAGGATCTCTTTGTATACCACGTTGTGAGTTCGGCCCTCCGGTTGTAATCTGACCAAGCTGTGCGCTGAGCTTACTCTTGAGCATGTAACGTACAGTCGGCCATGTGAACAGTAATCTTGTCTCAAATCTCACAGCTAGGATTGCTGCTGTCATAATCGGTTTGAGTTTCATGGTTTGTTTCAATGACGACAGTATTTGTAGGACTCGTGTTGAAGTGACATTCACCATCTGTCAAGCATTGTAAGCACACAACCGGTTTCATCGATAACTTCACATCCAGCTTTTGAGAGTTTAAACATTCATAAACATCAAAGTGTCCACTACTGAAATCGTCATCTGTGAGTCTAAGATGTTGAAGAGGCATTGGCAGTTGTCCAAAGGTGTAAAATATTTGGCCATTTCGGTACACTTGAAAGTGACAACCAAACAATTCAGCGGCAGCCATCAACTCACATGCAGATCCATAGGTGAAGGGCTTAAGCATTTCACTCTTCTAGTGCTCCTGTGTAGTCTAATTATCTCCTGTACGTCATCAGTCCACACCTTGAACCTGTCCAGTCATTCAATACATAAGACACAATGGATATAAAGAGTGAGCCTGATATGGCCGTGCAATATGTAACACAGAGAATGGAAAAGGCAGGCGCCATCTCCGGGCATGGAAACCACTCGGTAAGTGACAGTTCTTTGATCGATGGTGATCACCTCGATAGACATGTTAATGGGGGTACGGTTGGAACGATAAAGGAAATGGGTACCTGAACAATGTAAAGTAAGTCTAAAATACCTACACAATAACTATAATCGTAATAAACGAACAATAAAACAGCGGAGAAGCCGTGGATTAAATAAAAAGGCTGCAGTTATCAGTAGGGAGACGTGAATCCCGTGGAGTAGCAAAGAAGAGAATGTAGAGAACGGAGCGCCGGACGGCCTTATATAGGCAGGCAGCCAACAACGTGGGAGGCGTTAAGATGGGGGACCCAACGCCGCCTCACACGGTGACTGAGCTGCAGGCTATGGAAATATATATGTACGTAAGTAGGATTCAGTTAGCGTTGGGAACCCGCGTACCAAATTTCTTGAAGATGGGCCCATAAGTAACAAAGAGGTTGGAAAGTTCAATATGGCGGCCGACATTGACGTCATGCCACCGAAATAAGTACGTACATCGGTTTCGGTTAGCACAGGGAAGCCGCCTACCAAATTTTGTGAAGATGGGGCCATAAATAAGAAAGTTCAACATGTCGGACGTTGTTAACCGTTATGACTGTTACACGTAGAATTTCGAAATAACACTTGCTTAACTTTTGTAAGTAAGCTGTAAGGAATGAGCCTGCCAAATCAGCCTTCTACCTACACGGGAAGTTGGAGAATTAGTGATGAGTGAGTGAGTGAGTGAGTGAGTCAGTCAGTCAGTCAGGGCTTTGCCTTTTATTAGTATAGATACAGATTATTTTAATGATGTTAACATTTTATCTGTATAATATAATAAACATATTATGCTGCATTTCATCTTAAAAAAGGTATCGTCATCATATGTAAATATGCACTTTATAAAGTGATGCAGGTTGTGTGATATTATAACTGTAGTGCAAGTTTACAGTGAGGTGATTGTACTTATAAGTCCAAACAGCTCTACAAGGGGCACTTGATGACTGAGTTTAGAGTTCTTGGGATGAAACTGTTCTGAACTGCGAGGTCCATGCAGGAAAGGCTCTGAAGCGTTTGTCATATGGGAGCAGTTCAAATAGACTGTGCGCATGGCTGAGGCAGCATGTGCTTGATGCTGTATACTGATAATTCTCTTTCCAGTCAGCTGCTGTAGGGTTGTGATTCACACTCAGATACAGTGATATAAATACTCCGACTGGTGCAGTGAGAGGAACGGCGCTAAAGAGCTATGGTATTTGAAATAGTTTGACCATTCTGTGGACCATTATATTGTTACTGGTTAATTACAATCAGATGCCTTAAACTAATAAACAATATGCGGTTAATTTCAGCGTATATGATAAAGCCACGTCAGGGATGTGGATCTGAAAAAGAACGGGAAACCACACAATGGGAGCTACCAGAGAACTTGCATATGCCAAGGATTTAGCTGGCGTGAAAATGTGCGTGGCTTTATGCCAAGTTTAGTTTTTATCCATCATGATGTGAGCATGGAAACGGGCGCATGCAACATTTTTGTGCGTACACACCGTTTATACATGAATGGCCCCAGAACTGCTTCACAAAGTGGCAGGGGCGTTGGGAGAAGTGGAAGGAGAGTATTTTGAAGGTGACTAGTAGTTGGAAATCTTTAACTGCAAAAAACGTTTCTTTTCTTAAAACATTCACCATATTTTTTGATCACACCTCACACAATGCATCTAAGAACAACAAAGTGTTTTCATAATATTCTCATTATGGTCAGCTGATGTGCCCCTCAAATGAAAATACCGCAAGTTTTTTTTTTACTTATGCAAGTTGCAGCCGAGCACAACTAGTGACATCACGCATACGTGAAACAGACTGGGCAACGGCTTAACCCTTAAACTGCCACATAGTTTGGGGTTAATGCACCCCTGGACGCTAAATACTTTTTGCTGCACTTTTTAAGGAAATGTCACAATTCAGCAAGAAAGAGTGAAATTTTAATGGATCACATATTTTTTTCATGAAAACAGCAGCACAATTACTGCAACACTGTTCACTTTACACACTGCCAATGAACTGTAAAAACTATAAAAAAAAACTACTGCAACAATCTATTGTTATATGTACAAAGAACAACTGACACCATTGATGAAAGACAGTCAATCACCGAGCCAAGTGCGCTTGAACTGGCTGCACGTGAGCGCACAGAGGCCAACGCTGATGCTGGCAGGTTGAATCCCAGGGACAGCTAGAGGGCACCAGTAGTCACGAGTTGGCTGCTCAACTATTGCATGGCACGGACTGATCAAGAGGAGCCAGATGAGGTGGCTCGGGCATCTGATCAGGATGCCTCCTGGACGCCTCCCAGGTGAGGTGTTTCCGGGCACGTCTAACTGAGAGGAGGCCCCGGGGAAGACCCAGGACATGCTGGAGGGACTATGTCTCTCTGCAGGCCTGGGAACACCTCGGGATTCCCCCGGAAGAGCTAGTAGAAGGGCCGGCGAGAGGAAGGTCTGGGCATCTCTGCTCAAGCTGCTTCCCCTGCAACCCGATCTCGGATAAGCATAAGAGGACGGATGGATGGACTGATCAGCTCCGGGTTGGTTGCAAACTGCACTGGGAACCGGCTATAGCCAGTTGCGGCAGTTTAAGGGTTAAATTGTAAGGTGTATTACGCTTACTGTTGACAGGCGTGAACGTTCTATGCATGGCTGCTCACAGCTCTGTGATGTCACGCTGGTCTTGCAAAGCATCATGGGGCACTGGAATTTTTTTTTTTCTAAGCCAGTTGCTCAGTTCATTATCAGGAAAATACTCGGCGAACAAAGTCACTGGCGAACGCAGGATATTAGCTGGGAAAATCACTTTGGCAAATTTCACCAAACAACACTAATGGAGACTTGTAGTACAGGCGCTATAATAATAATAATTCATTACATTTATATAGCGCTTTTCTCAGTACTCAAAGCACTATCCACACAGGGAGGAACTGGGAAGCGAACCCACAATCTCCTTACTGCAAAGCAGCAGCACTACCACTGCGCCACCTGTGAGGATATACTCTGACTGGAACAAAGAGAAATGAATGATGGCGTGTACTGTATTTACTTCTGGGCCTTTTGTATTTTGTGGGTAGAACCCACCCCCCCAAGAAGTGGGGCTAGCCTGACACCAGGGCTGAAGGACCACCCTCAGCTTTATATTCAGATGATGAAGGTGGTCTCCACAGTGGTTCATTGATTTACTGTAAAATGGTGCATTTATTGTAAGTACTAATGTTCTGGACTTCTTCCTTCTAGTTTTTAGACTTTTAGTATTGGATTGTAACACTGTAATTGTTCACCTTTTAAGCAAATGCTTTTTGCCCTTTTAATATTTTTTGATAATATCAATAAATTCTTTATTTACAAAGATTTTTGGTGACATTCAAGCCAATGGTTAGACAGTTGCTCTCCCTTAAAAGGCCTTTTTTTGCATATTTTAAATGACATTTTAAAGCATTTAGAACTTTTACTGGGCACTGCCCACTATTTCAAGCCTGTCTATCAAGCTTGGGGGCTGGCTGCATGGGGTGAGGCCATCAGAAGGCAGGTTAGTGTGAAGATTCTGGGCTGTTTTGTGGAATTTTTGAGAAGCCTCAGACCCCTTAACCCCATGTTTGTTTCGCTTATTCACAACACCATTAATGGAATGATGCTTTTCTGATCCAATATGGGGTTTTCTAAAGTGTATTTGTGTCACTGGTTTAATTATTGATTTGTCGGCTCAGGACATCACCAGGTCAAAGGCATAAAGATCAGTGCTTATTCTCACCCATCTTCTTTGTTTGACTTTCTGGCTTTAGACTATTATTCTGAAGCTACTGGACCAAGAAATAGGGTTTTGTTCTCCTTTTGCCAATTGATTTTGTTGTTTATTAATCTTGCCTATATGTTAACTAAATTTAATCTCCCGGATGCGGTCCTCTCTAAGGATCTGCCATTCCTTCTTTTCCGAAAGTACACTAAGAAAGTCTCTGCCATCTTTCTTGGACTCTTCTGATTTAAAGAACGTACTTTCCTTCCTTACAAGTTGGCTGCTGCAACTAAAAGAAAAGCCCCACCCATCCTGCTCCTACTCAAACCTCTAGCCCCGCCCATCTAGCTGCTACTCAAACCTGTAGCCCGCCCAGCTTGGTGATGCTCAAACATTTAGCCCTGCCCAGCCTGCAGCTACTGAAACATTTAGCCCCACCCCTCCTGCTGCCATTTAAACATCAAGCCCCACCCAGCCTTCTGTTGCACTCTCATTTTGCTCTCATCTGCAGTGCTGAGCACTTCTAATCTGCCATCTTCCAGCTCTATGCACTCTTCTACAACATTCTTTCTACAAATTCAGTAATGGACACAGACTGGCACTATTTCACGTTTTTTATTTTTTTTTTTCTGGGGCCCCATTAATTTTAATTTTTAGGTTTTAAAGGGGTGTATTATGTGATCCCTGACTTCAGGTGACAGCCCTGCATTTCATAATTAGGGTGTTTATGCCACCTAAAAGTAGACCCCAGGGATCGCCAATGGAATTATAGCTCAGAATTGTCATTGTTGAGTTCAGCACCTTAGCTACGAGAGGCCACACCACCTTTTATGAATCTAAGTATTCTCATTATTTTAACATGGCTTTCTCATAGCCTCATTTTACTTTAACCCTGATATTCTGTATATGCATTGAATTATTACAGCAAAATTAATGGAAGGAATTATTAAGGATAAGACTGAGCAACACCTGGCATGGGCAAGAGTTATTATTAGAGTTAGTGTGGGGTCAGAAGAGGGAGGTCGTGTTTTACTAACAGGCTGGAATTCTATGAGGAGGCAACTAAAGCATACGATCAAAGTGGAGCAGATGAGATTATTTATCTGGACTTTCAGAAAGCATTTGATAAGGTGCCACATGAGAGGGTGGGCATCAAATTAAAAGAAGTGGCAGTTAAGGGTGGGGCATGTAGGTGGGTGCAGAATTGGCTCAGACACAGGAAGCAGAGGGTGACGGTGTGAGGAACCTCATCAGAACTGGCTGATGTTAAGAGTGGTGACCAGCAGGGGGCAGTGCTGGGGCCGCTGCTATTTTTAATATAAATAAATGATTTAGATAGGAATATAAGGAACAAGCTGGTGAAGTTTGCAGATGATACCAAGATAGGTGGATTAGCAGATAATTTGGAATCCGTTATATCATCACAGAAGGACTTGGATAGCAGACAGGCTTGGGCAGATTTGTGGACGATGAAATTTAATGTCAGTAAACGTAAAGAGTTACACATAGGAAGTAAAAATGTGAGGTCTGAATACACAATGGGGGGCGGAAAATTGAGAGTCCACCTTATGAGAAGGATTTAGGAGTCGTAGTGGACTTTAAGCTATCAACTTCCAGACAGTGTTCAGAAGCCATTAAGAAGGCTAACAGAATGTCAGGTTATATAGCGCCTTGATGTGTGGGGTACAAGTCACAGGAGGTTCTGCTCAACCTTTATAACATACTGGTGAGGCCTCATCTGGAGTCCTGTGTGCTGTTTTGGTCTCCATAAAGACATAGCAGCACTAGAAAAGGTCCAGAGAAGAGCGACTCGGCTGATTCCAGGGCTACAGGGGATGAGTTAGGAGGAAAGATTAAAAGATCTAAGCTTTTACAGGAGATGAAGAGGAGACCTGACTGAAGTGTTTAATATGATGAAGGGAATTAGTCCAGCGGATCGAGACGGTGACTTTAAAATGAGTTCATCAAGAACACGGGGACACAGTTGGAAACTTGTGAAGGGGAAATTTCACACAAACATTAGGAAGTTTACCCTTTACACAAAGAACGATAGACACTTGGAATAAGCGACCAAGTAGTGTGGTGGACAGGAAGACTTTAGGGACTTTAAAAACTCGACTTGATGTTTTTTTGGAAGAAATACGTGGACAGGACTGGTGAGCTTTGTTAGGCTGAATGGCCTGTTCTCGTCTCGAGTCTTCTAATTATCAATATCACTCTTGGTGGCTCTGAAATCCCCACCAACACCTACTTTCTCTGCTGTTCTTTTTCTGGTTTTCTGAGGTGTCGATCTGCGCCACCACCACCTGATCAAACCACCGTGCAGTCCTCATGGATTGAAGGCCAGAGGTCCACATGACCATCATCATCAAGTTCTTCCACGTGAAGCCTGAATACCATGAGGACTGATTGAGACCACTGATGTTAGTCAGAATGCCTAGTGGGAGCTGGCCAGGTGGTCTTGTGGCCTCAGAACCCCTGCAGATTTTGTTTTTTTTTCTCCAGCCGTCCGGAGTTGTTTTTTTGTTTTTTCTGTCATTACTTTTTTTTTCTATGTTAAATAGTATTGTCTAATTTTATTTTTATATTTTGTTTCTGTTTTTTTTTTCTCTTCCTTCATCCTGTAAAGCACTTTAAGCTCCATCTTTTGTATGAAAATGTGCTATATAGTAAATGTTGTTGTTCTTGTAAGTAGATATAGCGCCCTCCACGGGGGTCTTTACAGCTTTGGAGAAGGGTCTGTCTTGCTGTGCCACTTGAGGGAGTACTGGACACTAAGAGGTGACCCAAGGACTTGGTGACAGGATGACACGTTTAGGTCGAATTACCCTCGCCTGGTCTCTGCCACTTGGTACGGAGAAGCCTAGTGGGTCCACCAGGACCCCACAGAGCACAAAATGAACTTCACTTACGATGCCCTTGACTGGCAACGAGACAGCTTCCCATTTCCAAGCATGATTTGCAGACAGAGGTACGCGTTTTTGATTTCTTTTTTTCTTCCTTTTGAGCACCTTTAAAGCAGGCTGTCAACAACAGGGGATTTTTCCCAAATGTTTCTCTGCCGTCCTTTTAATTTAGTCAATTCAAAGCATTAATTAGGTGCCACGATTCTGACAAGGGCACAGCCGAAGCTGCTCTAATTGAAAGGGAAGACAACAAAGGAGCAGAAAACGAGAAAGTAAAACCTGTGGCTCGGAGCCTAATTTCATTAATGAGTCCCGAGTTTGTTGGTACTGGAGTGCAAAAAAAATAAAAAAATAAAAGGAAATTAAAAATAAAATTAAACTTCAGCTGCCAGAACACATTTCACCTGCCATGGACTGACTCTTTGACAACTGCCTGTCTGCTGTCATTATGGCATCCCCCTGACACATCTCATGTTCATTTTTGCGATTGGCACGATGCCCGCATGTTAAAAGAGACCTTTCAAAATGTCTCACCTTTAATACTGGTGAGGCTGGCATGCCCACTTACCCGACTGTTTTTGAGTAATCCTGGCCTTAGAGGTCTTTCTTCAGCATTCCAAGACGCCAATGGTGTCCCACTAATGGATCACACTCACTTAGCAATTAAGATTTTTCCAGAATCTTCTATGGTTGCCAGTTAAAGGTGCAATGGTGCTGACAAACATCTGTTTTCTGTCTTTGGTGGTGGCAACCTGGTCAGGATGGAATGCCAGCATATCACCTGGCACATTCAGTCACTCCCAGGTTGGTTAATTGAGAACAAACAGTTAACGTAACCTGCCTGTGGGGGTACGTTGGGACTGCTTACCTGTCTGTGTGAACTAGGGAAAAACATGCAAACGCCATGCAGAGCGACCAGGAGCAAACACTGAGCTACCCATGTAATGTACCGTGGTGAACGTTATGCAGCCTGCAACATCAGCCTGTATGACTAGCTTGGGGGTAACTCGGTGATTGTCTGTTGAGGGATATTCTTGGAGGGTCCACATGCAAGGCAATTGTACCCTGATAGGTACCCGTATGAAGTTCTCAGAGCCATTGTCAGAGCTCACGCTCAAGTTGTGCTTCCTTCCCTTTGACTCTCCTCTGAAGAGTGACAGACAGCATGGGATCCTCAAAGCAACTCTCCAAAGATCTGAAAACAAAGATTGTTGAGTCTCCTGGTTTAGGTGAAGGCTACAAGAAGCCATCTCAGAGGTTTAAACTGTCAGTGTCAACTGTAAGGAATGGAATCAGGAAATGGAAGGCCACAGGCACAGTTGCTGTTAAATCAACTCAGCAGGTCTGGCAGGCCAAGAAAAATACAAGAGCGGCATATGAGCAGGATTGTGAGAATGGAGACAGACAACCACAGATCACCTCCAAAGACCTGCAAGAACATCTCGCTGCAGATGGTGTATCTGTACATCGTGCTACAATTCAGAACATCAGTATGGCAGGGTGATGAGAGAGAAGCCCTTTCTGCACTCGTGTCACAAACAGAGTCGCTTGTTGTATCAAATACTCATTTAGACAAGTCAGAGTCATTAAGAACAAAGTGCTTTGGACTGATGAGACACAAATGGAGTTAACTGGTCAGAACAAAAAGTGCTTTGCATGGCGGAAGAAGAACATCGCATTCCAAGAGAAACACCTGCTACCTCCTGTGAAATGTGGTGGAGGTCCCATCATGCTGTGGGGCTATGTGGCCAGTTCAGGGACTGGGGCCCTTGTTAAAGTCGAGGGTCACATGAATCCAACCCGATATCAACAGATTCTTCAGGATAATGTTCAAGCATCAGTCACAAAGTTGAAGTTACTTAAGCAGGGGTTGGATATTCAAACAAGACAATGAGCCAAAACACAGTTGGAAATCTACAAAGACATTCATGCAGAGGGAGAAGTCCAATGATCTGGAATGGCCGTCACAGTCCCCTGGCTTGAATATCATTGAAAATCTATGGGATGATTTGAAGCAGGCTGTCCATCAAATTGAACTGAACTGGAGAGATTTTGTATGAAGAAGGTCAGAAATACCAACATCAGAGTCCAGACACTCATCACAGGCTACAGGAGGACAGCGTCGAGAGGCTCAAAGGAGCAAAAGGAGGCTCAGCTAAGTATTGATGTCATATCTCTGTTGGGTGCCCACATTTATACACCTGTCTAATTTTGTTATGATGCATGTTGCATATTTTCTGTTAATCCAATAAACTTCATGTCACTGCTGAAATCCTACTGTGTCCATAAGGCATGTCAGATATTAAAAGGAAGTTTCTACATTAAAAGCTCAGCCAATGAGAAGCAAAAATCCAAAGAATTAAGAGGGGTACCCAGACTATATATATATATATACTGCTCAAAAGAATTAAAGGAACAGAGTATAGCATAAAGTCAATGAAACTTCTGGGATGTTAATCTTGTCAGTTAAGTAGCAGAGGGGGTTGTTAATCGGTTTCAGCTGCTGTGGTGTTAATGAAATTAACAACAGATGCACTAGAGGGGCAACAATGAGATGACCCCCAAAACAGGAATGGTTTAACAGGTGGAGGCCACTGACATTTTTCCCTCCTCATCTTTTCTGACTGTTTCTTCACTAGTTTTGCATTTGGCTACAGTCAGTGTCACTACTGGTGTCACATGAGGTGATACCTGGACCCTACAGAGGTTGCACAGGTAGTCCAACTTCTCCAGGATGGCACATCAATACGTGTCATTGCCAGAAGGTTTGCTGTGTCTCCCTGCACAGTCTCAAGGGCATGGAGGAGATTCTAGGAGACAAGCAGTTACTCTAGGAGAGCTGGAGAGGGCCATAGAAGGTCCATAACCCATCAGCAGGACCAGTATCTGCTCCTTTGGGCAAGGAGGAACAGGATGAGCACTGCCAGAGCCCAACAAAATGACCTCCAACAGGCCACTGGTGTGAATGTCTCTGACCAAACAACCAGAAAGACTTCATGAGGGTGACCCAAGGGCCCCATGTCCACTAATGGGCCCTGAGCTCACTGCCCAGCAGCATGCAGCTCGATTGGCATTCGCCATAGAATACCAGAATTGGCAGATGCACCACTGGTGCCCTGTTCTTTTTACAGATGAGAGCAGGTTCACCCTGAGCACGTGACAGAAGTGAAAGGGTCTGGAGAAGCCATGGAGAACATTATGCTGCCTGTAACATCATTCAGCATGAGCAGTTTGGTGGTGGGTTAATGATTGTCTGGGGAGGCATATCCATGGAGGGTCACACAGACCGCTACAGGCTTGACAAAGGCACCTTGGCTGCCATTAGGTATCAGGATGAAATCCTTGGACCCATTGTCAGAGCCTATGCTGGTACAGTGGCTCCTGGTGCACAACAATTCCTGGCCTCATGTGGTGAGAATATGCAGGCAGTTCCTGGAGGATGAAGGAATTGATACCATTGACTGGCCACCACACTTTCCTGACCTAAATCCAAGAGAACACCTCTGGGACATTATGTTTTGGTCCATCCGATGCCACCAGGTTGCACCTCAGACTGTCCAGGAGCTCAGTGATGCCCTGGTCCAGATCTGGGAGGAGATCCCCCACAACACCATCTGTCATCTCATTAGAAGCATGCACCGATGTTGTCAGGCATGTATACGAGAACACAGGGGCCACACAAAGTGCTGCGTACAATTTGGAGTTGCTGCAATTCAATTTGGGCAAAATGGACTAGCCTGCCACATCATTTTTTCACTCTGATTTTTGGGGCGTCTTTGAATTCAGGGCTCTGTAGGTTGATCATTTTCATTTCCATCAAACGATGTGGCATCCTTTCGTTCCTAACACATTACCCAGTCCATATCAGTATAGATATCCAGGAGGATTTCTTTTTCCCATTAAGATCTGATGTGTTTTCAAAGTGTTCCTTTCATTTTTTTGAGCAGTTTATATATATATACTGTAAAAAGGCGCTATATAACCAACACAGAATTACACCTGAGGCACATATAAAATAAAAAGATTTTTCTTCACACGTGGGGCATGTCTTCCCAGTAATCCCCACAAGCACAACACAGTCCCAAGTGTGAAAAAGCACCCCCATAAACACCCCACACACTTTCTATTTCTCTTTCACCACCACTCCTCCAAGCGTTGCCCTCCTATTCCCGACTCTGGCCCCTGAGTGGTGGCTGCTGGCTTGATTGCCGAGTTCCGGCTGCACTTCCGGGTGTGGTGAAAACACTGCCCACAAGGGCTCAGGAGTTCCAGCTGCAGCCCCCCAACCCGGCAGCACCTGCGGGACCCAACAAGGCTGCCCCCAACTCCAATACCCAGGGAGCCCTGCGGGAAACCAAGGCACCGTTCCAACCTAGGGAGGCAGCCATCTAGCGTCCACCATTCATGGCTGCTCCCCCTGAGCATATAAAGAAGGGGAGTTCTCGCCGATGCCCCCCAAGCCACAAGCTTCATGTGCAGGTTCAAGAAATGGATGGATGGATGTTTTATTTCTCTTTTTAATAGTCAAAGAAAGGCAGACCCAGTGCACTGACCACTTTCACAACATTCAGTAAGTCTTCACTCTGCTGACCCCCAAACAGTTTGCACTCTTGTCTCCTGGCTTTAGTGGTCTCTGACTGCCTGGCCCGTAACAAATTGGAGACACCCCCCCCCCTTGTTGCCCCCATTTCTGCTCCTAGGTGGTCTTCATCAAACACCTGGGTATGTTACTTTCATTCCACTTTCAATATCAGCTAAACAGGGAATCGCACCACTGACAAAACTTGGCTGAGGGCTCCATCTTCTACATGGGGTCTCTTCTCTAGTATGATGTAGTGTTTAACCACGTGGGGGGGATTTGGGCTCTGACTTTTTTTTTTTAACTTGACAGGGTATAAAAAACACAATTTAACCTGCATGCCATCAGAGCATTATAACCATCGTCATTTGTATACATTGCCAATGTATTCCTGGTGACATCCCAGGGTGCACAACAAGGCAAAATATTCGTTTTGTTTGTAGAACTATCAGTGGAGGTCAGCAAACTGCTGTGATTTGAAGTTTCCTCTTAGACAAAATGGGCATGATGCCCGCTAAAAGAAGAGAGGGAGCAGGCAAGAATCCTACCTGGTCTACCCAGCAGGGGCTTACCTGACTCCAGCCTAGCCCCTAAAGCTACCTGTTGGCATCAAGTGGAGTAGGGAACTTACAAAACAAATAAAAATATCCCAAAAATATAACAACAAACTACGTGAGGAGGGATAACCGTAAACCCACAGCTTATATTAGATAGATAGATAGATAGATAGATAGATAGATAGATAGATAGATAGATAGATTGAAAGGAACTATATAATAGATAGATAGATAGATAGATAGATAGATAGATAGATAGATAGATAGATAGATAGATAGATAGATAGATAGATAGATGAAAGGCACTAAATAATAGATAGATAGATAGATAGATAGATAGATAGATAGATAGATAGATAGATAGATAGATAGATAGATAGATAGATAGATAGATAGATGAAAGGCACTATATAATTCATAGATAGATAGATAGATAGATAGATAGATAGAAACTCACAGAAAACTCCAACAAATGAATGATTCCCAACTCCTGAGCCTTCTCAGCTAATTTAAATAACCAGAAGGCCGGCTTAGGAGTGGCCCTGCCTACTGGAGGCTCCACTCAAAAAAAAAGGAAGGAACATATCAACAATTAAAGAGACTGTGCACAGTTAGAGAATCACCTATGAAATCGAGAAAAAACATATAGATATAAACAACAATAACATTTAACTTTAAACAGATACATAAGTGCCATCGAGGACACGTGTTGACCACGTGAAGAGACCCTTCTTGTTCTTTACTCTTGTGTCTCTAAGAGACAGATGTGGTAAAGATGCTGTATTTTTAAACCAGCGTTTCTCAACCTTTAAGTATTTGCGACCGAGTTTTCATAACAGTTTTAATCGCGCCCCCCCCTAACATTTTTTTGAAATGTAGATGCATATTTTATTATACCTACTTAACTTTTATCAACATTTATCTAACTCTATATTTATTGTTCTAGTATCATAATGTAGTTTAAGTTCATTTGTTTTGGTTTCAACAGATGGTTTTTTTCATATTTTTGATTCTTGTTATCTTCTTTTCACATCTTCGCGCCCCCCTTTTTGTTACTTTGCGCCCCCCGCCCCACAGGTTGAGAACCACTATTTTAAACACTTCAACCCTCAGCTATGTGATCAGTGAATAAGTCCATCAATAAAATCTAACTGGCTAATAAACCTGTCAGTCACTCAATGAAAGGCACAAACAGAGTGACAGAATGAATGAAAATATGAATAAAAATATATTAATAACTCAAACAGCCACTCAATTTACCCAACCAATGAATTAGGAAATTGAACTCAATCAATAAATCACTCAGCTAGGCACTCAATCTATCAATGAGAAAATGAATGACTCAGTTGTTCAGTCTATGAAGTAAAACGTATCAATTATTCAATTATTTAAATTATCAATTAGTCACAATTTACTAAACAATGAATGGATAAAGCAGTCAGGGTGACTGAATGAATGAATGAATGAATGAATTAATTCAAATACATTAATTGATAAATGAAATAGCCACACAATTCTATTACCAATGAACTGAAACTCAATCAGCGAATCAGTCGGTCACGCAGTCTACCAGTCAAATGATTTTATATATCAATCCATCAGTAAGCTGTTAAATCTACCAAACAAAATAATTAATTACTCAATTAATGAAATAATCAGAATGAGTCAATCACTTCACTAACCAGTGAATTAAAGAACAAAAGTTGATCAGTTTCTCATTTGGTCGTAAAGACTTCCAATCAATGAATGAATGAATTTATGAGTGACTCAATTAGTCAACCAATTAAAATCAATTAATTAAAAAACTAATCTGCCATTAAATCTATCAAGCAAAATAATAAATTACTCAATCACCCTAATCTACCAACTGATCGATGAACGAATGACTCAATGAGTTGATTCAAATTTACAAATGAATCTACTGAGCAAAAAATTAATCAATTAAAATTATTAGCAAATTAGTCTCTCAATTTAATAACCAATAAATGGATACAACTCAGTTAAAGACCTGATGGACTGAATGAATGAATTCATAAATCAACCAGCCACACAATTTATTAACCAATGAATTAATTAATGAGGCTTAATCAATTAATGATTTATATGCTTATGCAGTCTCCAGGCAAAGAATGAATGAAATTATGAATAATCATTGAAAAAGTCAAAAAATTAAAAAGAATTAATTAATTTGTAGTTCAAGCTATCAATCAAGATGATTCATTAATCCACTATTAATGCAATAATTAATCACTCACGTATATAATAACTGGTTAACACTAAATCATACAAGCCACTGCTGAATCAATGAAAATACATTTCTGCTTACATCACAATACTTATTTAGAAATTAATGAATTAAATTCAATCAATGAAACACCCAATCAGTCCTTAAACTACTTCAAGTGACTAACAAACGAATGAAGGAATGAAACTTAAACAATTAAAAGCTCAAATGAATAAACACATGTATGAAAATCAATTAAGTAAAAAACTAGTCTCATAGATTGCTAATTATCCATCCATCCATTTTCTAACCTGCTGAATCCTAACACAGGGTCACGGGGGTCTGCTGGAGTCAATCCCAGCCAACACAGGGCACAAGGCAGGAACCAATCCCGGGCAGGATGCCAACCCACCACAGAGATTGCTAATTAATGAATGAATAAATTCATGAGCAAATGAGTGACACTTAATTAAGGACTGAATGAATGGATGTTTGAAAAAGTTATGATTAATTAGCAAACTGGGAGACCAATTTCATGAAGAAATCCATGAATGAATGAATGGATAAATGAATTTTGAAAATCAGTTAAGTCAGTCTTGTCAAGTCATGTCATTTTCCCAACCTGCTATATCCTAACTACAGGGTCACGGGGGTCAGCTGGAGCCAATCCCAGCCAGCACAGGGCACAAGGCAGGAAACAAAACCGGGCAGGACGCCAGCCCACCACAGAGCATCAGTCTTGCAGTGTGCTAATGAATGAATGAATGAATGAATGTGAGGATGAATGAATTTTGAAAATCAGTTAAGTATCAGTCTCGCAGTTTGCTAATTAATGAGTGTATGAATATATGAATGTATGGATGAATGAATTTTGAAAATCAATCAAGTAATTAAATTAGTTATTCAGTTTGCTAATGAATCAGTGAATAAATGAATGTTGGAAAATCATTTGCGTAACAAATCTAATCAGTCACACAGCCTCCGTATTTCTATGCTGAAAGGCCTCAGTCAGGCCCGCTGCCAGGGGGGACAAACGGGACTCTGATCCGGGGCCCTAACAGATGGGGGCCCCTTCACGCTTGATTTTTTTTATGCTGATGTTGTGCGCGTAGATATATATATTCGGACAGTTATTCAATTTACATGTAATAGAAAAGTTAAATCATTTAGCTTACAATACAAGTGAGTGTTTTAATAGCCGCACGCTCCACGCAAGTCGATATCGTGCTCGTGTCGTGTGAAGCACGCTTGTCAATGGTTGTCAATTGACCCCCTACTTTTGACACCCACTGCACGCCCAACCTACCTGGAAAGGGGTCTCTCTTTGAACTGCCTTTCCCGAGGTTTCTTCCATTTTTCCCTACAAGGTTTTTTTTTGGGAGTTTTTCCTTGTCTTCTCAGAGAGTCAAGGCTGGGGGGCTATTAAGAGGCAGGGCCTGTTAAAGCCCATTGCGGCACTTCCTGTGTGATTTTGGGCTACACAACAAATAAACTGTATTGTATTGTATTGTAATGGTGGCCGGCAGCGGCACGCTTCTCAAAGACAAAGGAGAGCCGACGCCAACGTCCTTGAGCTTGACGTTGAGTAGCATGTTTGTTGTACTGGGTACGTGGATAATGGATTGACTTCGCCGCTGTAACTGAATACAGTAATCCCTCCTCGATCATGGGGGTTGAGTTCCAGAACCCCCCGTGATAGGTGAAAATCCACGAAGTAGAAACCATATGTTTGTATGGTTAGTTTTATATATTTTAAACCCTTAGAAACTCTCCCAGACTGTTTATAAATATTCTCCGCACAGTTATACAGTAAACCCTCATTTATCGCGGTTAATCCGCTCCAGAGAGATAAATGAATTTCCACGAAGTAGGATTCTTTATTTATAAATCGAATATTTCCGTAGTTAGAGCAATGAAAACCTGTTTACGACCTTCTAAATACATTTTATTAACATTATTAGAGCCCTCTAGACATGAAATAACACCCTTTAGTCAAACGTTTAAACTGTGCTCCATGACAAGACAGAGATGGCAGTTCTTTTTCACAATTAAAAGAATGCAAACATATCTTCTCTTCAAAGGAGTGGACGTCAGGAGCAGAGAATGTCAGAGAGAGAGAAAAGCAAACTGTCAAAAAATCAATACGGGCTGTTAGAGCTTTGAAGTGTGCGAAGCACCGCAATAAAGCGGCCGCAATGAAGGGAGCAATGTGAAGGTAAGTCTTTCAGCATTTTTTAGAGGAGCGTCCGTATCTTCTAAGCAAACGGCCCCTCTGCTCACATCTCCTCGGTCAGGAGCAGAGAATGTCAGAGAGAGAGAAAAGCAAACAATCAAAAAATCAATACGGGCTGTTAGAGCTTTTAAGTGTGCGAAGCACCGCGCGGGAATCACATCGTATATCATTGAGGAGTTTTATTTAATACGTAATACGTGCTCTGATTGGGTAGCTTCTCAGCCATCCACCAATAGCGTCCCTTGTATGAAATCAACTGGGCAAACCAATCGAGGAAGCATGTACCAGAAATTAAAAGACACATTATCCGCAGAAAGCCACAAACCAGCGAAAAATATATAATTAGATATGTGTACATTTAAAATCCGCGATGGAGTGAAGCGCGATATAGCGAGGGATCACTGTACTTCCGTTTCACACCCACAGGCGCTGTTCTGTCTCAGACAACAGCCATATTGTTGTGCACTATCGTGGATGTTGACGTGTGTAGCAGAAGTCCGTCTCCGTAGTTTGATAATTCATTCGCTTGGGTGCTTATTGTTGCTTTTAAAGCTGTGACGAGTGTGCGTTAGTTTTGTGCGTATCACTAAAGATTCTGGATCACCCGGATTTTTTGAAAACTTTGAAGTTTGATACAGCAAGTTACCATACTGATGGTACACCACGTAGATAACCCTAACCGTTAGTACATATTAAAATGTTCAGATGTTACTCCTATTCATTGCGTTGGTGTAATTGTACCGTTCCACGTTAGATAATAAATAGGCCTATCTCATTAATGTATTGTTTCAGTTCCGCTACGAGCTTCCGTTAGCACAGTCAAACTTTGATGTGCGAGAAGAAGGCTTAACTCATCAAGTATGGTATTCATAAATGCAGCATTGTCGCTGTCGGATAAACTACATTTCGATCATTTTGCATACGTATTTGAAGGTTTTGGCATGTGGGGACCCGGGTGAAGGCAGAGGGGCCCACACGTACCCAGTTGTCTGGGGCCCAAATATTTCTGGCGGCGGGCCTGCCTCAGATCTTTATACAAGTTACACATTTCTGGTGGTCTTTATGCCAGTGTGCAGCACATGAAATGGAGTACCGCAGAATCATTTCAGTATTCCTACAAAGTGTGCACTCTGGGAGGTTAGGTCACTCATTCAAGGCCAAAGCACACGGACTGAGTTTGTCATCTTCAGGGTTTTATTTAGTGCCTTGCCATAATGATCACCACTCTGAGGGACTTTACAGCCCTGGCATTTGAGTCCCAGAGTTCTATATCGTGCCTTTAAACATTGAACACCAATAACAGATACATTACAACCATTTATTTCTATTTTTCTACAATGACTGATTTACTGTAAGTCACCCAGTAGCGGTATATTAGATAGATAGCACCACCCTTATTGCTGCACACTATGACAAAAGGGCCACTTTGTGGTGATTCAGTGATGGCACTCGACTACCAGGCAGGGCAGGGATCTGCACCAAGGTGGCGCTTTCTGCCGAGACAGATTAACTAAGCTTACCGGCTATTAGAAACTGAATAAACGGACGTGAGAAATGTGCCCTGAGTGGCTTGTGCCCGGGCTAGTGCCCGCTGTGCCACCCCTCCCTTGAGTCATTTTACTCCGTCACTCTCTCCGACGGAGGCCGAGGCCCGCCTGCCTGCTACACTTCAACAGCCAGCCCTGTCAGAAAGCTCAGTGTGGTCTGCCGAGGACACAAAAAGCGGATTAACTCAACTTGGTGGCTGCCAGTCACGTTAAGATTTTAAGCAGCACTTACTGGATTTCTTGTAAGTCCTCTATGTACAATGGCACATCATTAGCCAAGCACAACGGCTCGTCTGCAGTTTTAAGAAAGTGCACAATAAAGTTGAAAGTGTTGAGGATTAAAACGAGACGCTGGGCTTTAGCGTGTGCACTTCTCTGGAAACGCCAGGGCCGCTCATTTCACTTGCACCCGCCGGCCTGCTGTGTTCTCCTGGTTGGATTTCTTTCTTTTTTTCTTTTTTTTTCCTTTTCTGTCTTCTTTCTTATCTTTTACAAACAGGGGCCCCCTGGCATTGCTTCCTAAACCAAACATGAAACCCCTTTCACGAAAATGTGTTTTGAGTCTCAAGTCCCGATTTTACAAAAAGGTAAACGTATGCTTAGAATTCAAAGCACAATGAGGGCAGGCGTCACCTACCTACTGACCAGTTACAGCACTGAATTAGTGCAGATGTCCATCCAGGCATGAGAGCTGACCAAAGGCTGCAGGGATTGCTGGTCACGTTACAGTCCTCTGCCACACACCTGGTGGAACTGCAATGGGAGCAAGCAGGAAGAAAGAGGAGACACCAGACTGCAAAACACTAGGATGTGCCAGATATACCCACTGTGCCAGGCTGGGAGTGGCCTTCTGCTTAATCCACACAGGAGCACATGGATATTACATTTGTGATGGACGGATGGGATGCCCAAAAAGTGGAAGGATGGGGGGGAGGCAAGTACTCTGGGACACTGCCTCCCCCAAGATGCTAGATGGCGATTTCCCTGCAGCATAGCGGTGGCCCACATTCCAGCAGGGCACCATGGGATTTGGAGTCCAGCTTCACAGCCCTGCTGGCTGCCACCAGGAGACACCGCAGGAGGACCTGGGGACTTCTACTTTCTACATAGCCCAAAAGTACTATCGAGTCATGGGGACAGAAGAGCAGAAGCACTACTGGGATGACGGGAAAACTTGACTTCTCCTTGACTTCTCCATCTGACACGGACGTGCTGGCAAGTCACATGGGCGGAAGAGTAGAAGCACTTCTGGGTCGGACCAAATGTAAAGGGCTGCTGAAAACACAGCAAAAGAGCCAGAGTCGGGTGAAGGTGAACAAAGTTTGCTGGGAGGTGTGGAAAGAAAGAAAGAAAGAAAGAAAGAAAGAAAGAAAGAAAGAAAGAAAAAGAACTGCGACTATTATTATGTTTATTGCCTGTTCATTGTGACTGTGGTGCTTAGGGCACTGTTTCGGAGAAGAAAATAATTTAAAAATACTTCTCAGTGCTTTTACTTTGTGTCCTGAGTGTCTGTCTGTTGGGTTTAGAGGGGCAACAGTGAGCCCTAATGTCCACAATTATAGTATATTTAGGGCTGGGCAAGTTAACACGTGTGAGATGTGGCTGGCTTGTCATCCCGGCCAATACCTCCAGGCCGCCAGATGGAGCCCTCCCTGCAGTATGGAGGTGCCCCGAAGACCAGCAGGGAGTAATGGGACATGTAGTTTTTATACAAGACCCTGCTGGATACCACAGGGGCTGCAAGATGGAGCTGCAGGGAGGACCGAAGACTTTTTTGTGCCCTTTAACCTGGAAGTTCATCAAAGGAAGAGCGACGGGCTTCCGGGTTGAAAAGAAAGGACTTGTACCTAACCGGAAAGGATTGAGAGTCACATGAACTGGGATTGGAACACTTCCGAGTCAGGGAATATAAAAGGACTATGGGAGCTCCCAGACGGCTGAGCTGAGCTGGGTGGAAGGGTGGCAAGCGTCTGGGAGTGGAGGATTGTTTATTATTGTAGTTATTGTGATTTAATGAGTATAGTGGAGGAGAGGGTGCTTTATGCACTGTGAATATTTAATAAAGTCAGCATTTGGACTTTTACCTGGTGTCTGGAGTCGTGGACAGGGGTTCAAGGGAGCGATAGCGCCCCCTATCTGTCACAGTGGCGTAGCCGGCAGGATACTCTAGCGTCATTTGGCAGAGGACCTGTATACAAATTTTCTGTGGACAGAGAACCCCGAGAAGACAACGACGCCAGGACTCACCACAACATCGGCAAAACCGAATTTTCCAAGTCTGAAATGGGGAAGAGGAAGGGCAAGCAGAGCGACAACGCCAGCAGGAGAGCCTTGTGTGTAATGGCCAGCGCTCAGGAGGAGTCACAGAGCGGCCTTACAAATCTGGAGAAACCTCCAGGAACAAGCGATCGCTCTGAGGTGCGTGCGGGAACTTTACTGAAAATCTGTTTATAATAACTCACTTTGTTCCGTGCATGTACCTCGAAGATGATCACCTGGAGGCTCCGCTGGGAAGAAGACTGCCCGGCGACAATGGCAGCTCCTGTCGGCCAGAGCACCTGGGAGACGACTTCCGCATGACAGCAGCCAACGAGGGACACGGCAGCAAACCCGTGCTTTCTGGGAAGTAGGAGGTCCGCGTCCGCTGTTTGCACCTTCAAGCCCGAAGAAAGGACTTGGACATTCTGAAGGGGAAGGGGAGGTGAGCGGCACCGCTCACCCGCGAAAGGTAAGGAGGGTCAGGAAATGGCTGTTCGGGATGTCGAAATTAAAAAGACAGACCGCAGTCGCTGAAAGAAGTGACCCGATCCTCGCCTCAGAGAACTCCAAATCCCAGAAGCCTCCGCGAGACCCGACAGAGCACGTGCCAGAAGCGGGTGTGCTCATTGGCTCCCGGCCGGCAGGTAAGGCAAACGAGGAAGTGAGTCTTCTGCCGCCAAAGTAAATAACGTTATTAATTTGCGGAAACTCGAGAAACTTATCGAGCCCGTAGTAAATTTTCTACAGGTCCTGACGAGCATTGAAAAGATGCCGGGGAGTTGGGAGCTGCAGCCAAAGCGCCATTGGAGAAGGTGAGGACAACTGCATCACCGGGACCCGTTCTTTGGATCTCCTTGGGGAAGATGTCCCGTGTGGGACAAGACACGCAAAACCTTCTGTCCTATCTGTCACACACATTATCGCATTAATACATTAATTAATTAAAGCTGACAATTAATTATTTTATCACGCATTAACGCCGTTTTGTTATTATTATTTTTATTATGAAGGCCTCAGTCTCGCTAGAGTTTGATAGAGATCAGTGATCTTGTTACAACGATCGATACACTTTTGTTAGAAGGAAAGTTAGCTTTGTTGATTTGGCCTCGATTCCCTCTGGCGTGTGTGAGTAGCGAAGAGCAAACAGCTTCTAAAATGGCCGTGGAGAGACAGCAGAGGGAACGCTCAAAGCAAAATAATCCGTGGATGACTTTGTCGATTATCGCTGAATCAGACTCTGATTGGTCGGAGATGGAGATCGAAGCGAAAGTGAGGTACGGCATTGGCTGATCGGTCCTCAGCTGATCGTGGTGCTGGACACGTTTGTGTAGCTGATGCACCGATGGCAACGCCGACCTGGGAGGAGAGACACTTGCGATGACAGGAGGTACAAACCATATTGGGTCTCACTGCAAGTGCCATCCCTGCACGGCCATCTCACAAAGACCGCCAGGCAGCCAGCCCACCGTGCATTCCTGCTGGCCGTCGAGCCGTCGCGAAACTGCAATCAGGCGCCGACAGCAAGCACAACAGGCAGCAACAGACGTTTTATGTTGATTTACATTGATCTGCGCTTTCAGAAAACTGCGTTTTTGGAAAAATATTCAGCCCTCAAAGAGCTGCTGCTGAACATGCGACAGTTTATGCTGCTCCTGATAAAAGAAAACGTTTCTGCTGGTATCTGTCTGTTCAGACAAAAAGAAAACAGACTTAGAAACGTTAACTTGCTGTTGCTCAGAAGGTGCCAGTTATAATGTTGTGATCGAGACTCTGGACTCTGAGGGTGACTATAACAAATGAGATAAAACATTAATGCCTGGCATTGGCAAAGAGCTTTGGTTTTATATTTGATTTGATTACATTAATGTTTAAATTGAGATTTACAAGAAATGTTTTAACTGCTGCTTTGTAAAGGGCCCGTGTCTGCGTGGGTTTCTTCCCACAGTCCAAAGACCTGCAGGTTAAGTGCATTGGCGATCCTAAATTGTCCCTAGTGTGTGCTTGGTGTGTATGTGTGCCCTGCGGTGGGCTGGCACCCTGCCCGGGGTTTGTTTCCTGCCTTGCACCCTGTGTTGTCTGGGATTGGCTCCAGCAGACCCGCATGACCCTGTAGTTAGGATATAGCAGGTTGGATAATGGATGGATGGACTATGTAAAGGGAATACTGCTGTTAAAAGCACCTTATCTGTTTAAAGTGTTTGTAAACCAAATACAGACAATACACTCGTGTTTAGCTCATTATTGAATTTTGTACATAACTATGTGATTGTGTGCAATTAATCACGATTAATCGCTATTAAAACATTTTAATTGCTGCCCAGCACTAATTAATTATATTATATCATATTACTAGCTCTGCCTGTGCAGTAGGGAAACAGGACAAACTTTAAAAAGCAATAAACAATCAGTTATCGCTAGCTAAGTAGAGGCGAGGAACTCTCCAACACGCAGAGGTTAGACAGACTCGAACGAAGGCTGGCATGTGAGCGAGGAGGGCACTGCCCGGCTCCCCACTCCTGATGTCACGCTTCCCTCCCTCAGCCTGCAGCCTCTGTCTCAGATTAGTGCCGATATATCACTCTGACACTTAGCGCAATGAGAGAAGTCGCAAAATCAACCGGAATGTTCAAGTAAATTCTAGAAAGAAACCCAATCTAATATGTTAATATGTAGTCCTCTCGTCAAAAGCAGGCAGACAGACAAACAGACAGACGGTGGATTTTATATACATATATACAGATATATATATATATATATATATATATATATATATATATATATATATATATATATATACAGTACAGTAATGGAAAGTATTCAGACCCCCTTCAATGTTTCACTCTTTGTTATATTGCAGCCATTTGCTAAAATCATTTAAATTAATTTTTTCCTCATTAATGTACACACAGCACCCCATATTGACAGACAAAAAGAATTTTTGAAATTGTTGCAGATTTATTAAAAAGAAAAACTGAAATCTCACCTGGTCCTAAGTATTCAGACCCTTTGAACCTCAGTATTTAGTAGAAGCCCCCTTTTGAGCTCATACAGCCATGAGTCTTCTTGGGAAAGATGCTACAAGTTTTTCACACCTGGATTTGGGATCCTCTGCCATTCCTCCTTGCAGATCCTCTCCAGTTCTGTCAGGTTGGATGGTAAACGTTGGTGGACAGCCATTTTTAGGTCTCCAGAGATGCTCCATTGGGTTTAAGTCAGAGCTCTGGCTGGGCCATTCAAGAACAGTCACCGAGTTGTTGTGAAGCCACTCCTTCGTTATTTTAGCTGTGTGCGTAGGGTCATTGTCTTGTTGGAAGGTAAACCTTCGCCCAGTCTGAGGTCCTTAGCACTCTGGAGAAGGTTTTGTCCAGGATATCCCTGTACTTGGCCGCATTCATCTTTCACTCGATTACAACCAGTCGTCCTGTCCCTGCAGCTGAAAAACACCCCACAGCATGATGCTGCCACCGCCATACTTCACTGTGGGACTGTATTGGACAAGTGATGAGCAGTGCCTGGTTGTCTCCACACACTGAGGAGAGGCAAGACACATGACAGCCCACATGGAGTTTGCTAAAAGACACCTGAAGGACTCTGAGATGGTGAGAAATAAGAATCTCTGGTCTGATGAGACCAAGATAGAACTTTTAATCATTTAATTTAAATGATTTTAGCAAATGGCTGCAATATAACAAAGAGTGAAAAATTGAAGGGGTCTAAATACTTTCCGTACCACTGTGTATATATATATATATATATATATATATATATATATATATATATATATATATATATATATATATATATATATATATATAGAGAGAGAGAGAGAGAGAGAGAGAGAGACTTGTCAACTTTCTAATCAGCCAACAGATGGCACTTCAGTAAACATTCTGAGCATCAACTGGATGATTGTCAATGTAATTGTTTTGTCACTGTTATGAGTGTTGCTGTCATATATATACACACACACACACATATAAACATATATATACATATACAGTACATACATATCTACATATATACATATACACATACTGCATATATATACACATTGTGGAGAATTGCCGGCTTCTGGTTCCAGTCCTCACCCCAGGCCGCCAGGAGAATCTCTCCCGACAGCAGGATCGTGCCCGATGTCCAGCAGGGCCTCATGGACTATGTAGTGTTTATACACAGCCCTGCTGGATACCTTAGGGGCCACCAGGAGTCGCTGTAGGGGGCTTGTGGGCTCTTTTGTGCCTTATAACCCAGGAGTACGCCACGATCCGCGTGGCGGCAAGGAACGACGTGCTCGGGTTGAAGAAAAGGACTGTTTACCCTGACCCGGAAGGAATAAGGAACTGTGGACTGATTGGGCAGGAACACCTCTGGGTCAGGGGCTATAATGGGACTATGGGCCAGTCCAGACACTGAGTTGTGCTGGGAGGTAGAGGGAAGTGTCAGGGTGAGGAGGAGAGAGAATATTGTGGTTGTGTAATTTATGAGTAGAGTGGAAGGTGATTGGTGCACAGTGCTAAAGAAAAATAAAGAGTCTGGGACTTTTACCTGGTGTCTGGCGTGGTACCTGAGGGTTCAAGGGAGCACTAGCGCCCTAACTGCCACAACATACATATATATATATATATACATACACACACACATATATAAACATATATATATACACATATATCTACATATATACATATACACATATCTGCATATATACACATACATATACACACACACGTATATCTATATCTCCTTTGGGGTGCGAGCAGCTGTTGCTGGGGGTGCCAGAATCCATCAAGAAAGAAAAATGAAAAACATTATTTGTACAAAATCTTAATTTATTTATCCATTCCTAAATAATTAAATGTGCAGGCTATTTCAGTATCAGTGCAATACGCTGTTTGTTAAAGCGGATGACTCCGCTCTTACGTGCACTTAGTGCTGCGTGGGTATTATGAACTATCGTATCTGTTCAAGTTCTATTTAAATTTTAAATATAAGTCAGTTTTATTTAGTCGACAGAAATATCTTTGGTAGGAATGTAAGTTAAATTTAGTCATCATTGCATAAATTTTTTCTTCCCGTAGAAATTTAAAGACTAAATTCAACTTACATTCCTGCCAAAGATATTTCTGTCGATTAAATAAAAATGACTTTAAAATTTAAATAGAACTTGAATATATATATAAAGATATATTTTTTCAAATCTGAGCACATTTTAGATCGACTTGGCGGCCACTACATCGAGCCAGCGTGCTATTGTGCTCTGCCTGCCTGTCTCAATAAGTCACCGTCGATTCGCTCTCACTTTTTACCGTTCATTTAATCATGGCTAGTCATGAAAACATTAGAAAATGGAAGGAGGATTACACGAGTGTGGCTTTACCAAAACTATTATTGATGGTGAATAAGGTATCCATTATTCATAAAGCTTGATTGGTGATCTGTTTGTCTGTTAACCTCATATTTTTCATACTTCTTCTCAAAGCGAAGGGGTGTGAAATCGGGATCATCAATCACAGGTGCGAGGGTAAAAGAATCAGGAAGTGCTGATATATATATATGTATATGTGTATATATATATATATATATATTGAAATAGTTTTACTGTCAAATAATGCAAAGAGTATGCAGCACGTGTTTCGCCCTAATTCTGGGCTCATCAGTACACACTCACTGAACCCCTCTCGGGAATCAAACCTCGGACTTCAGCGCCAGTGTTGAAGCCTCTCGTGTTGTGCCCGGCGTGTGGTTCATTTATTTGACAGACGTAGATCGGGGTATATATATATTGTGGTGGACGGCTGGGGGTGGTTTCCAAGCGGGATGCCCAGGAGGACGGAGGAGGGCTTGCGCTCCTCCAGACCACGAGGGGCAACCGCCCTGGTTGTATTGGGAGCCACGGGTGAGGGCTTGAAAGCCTAACCCTGTAGGGGCCCGTGGTCACCACCAGGCGCCCCAATGCCTTGGGAGTCCTGGACCTCAGCACTTCCGCCACACCAGGAAGTGCTGGGGAAGAGGAGCAGGAACACCGGAGGACTTCCGGCTACACAGCTGGTGCTTCGTGGAGGCTCCTCAGGGAGCATCTGGAGCCCATAAAGGGCCGCCTCCCTCCAGTCGACAGCAAGAGTCGGGTGGAAGTGGACGGAGCTCAGAGGAGAGAGAGGAGGCGTTCTGAGGCCTGAGCAAGGCATAGTTGTGCGGCCAGGACTTGAAGGGGTGATTGCGCTGCGGCACTGGGTTTGTGCACTTTACCACTTGTATAATAGAGTTGTAAATACGTGTGTGGTGAACCAACACGTCTGTCTGTCTGTGTCGGGCTGTACCCCACTATATATATATATACTAGCAAAATACCAGCTTCGCAGCAGAGAAGTAGTGTGTTAAAGAAGCAATGAAAAGAAAAGGAAACATTTTGAAAATAACGTAACATGATTGTCAATGTTATTGTTTTGTCACTGTTGTGAGTGATGAGTGTTGTTGTCATATATATAAATATATATATATATATATACACACACACACAAACATATATATACACATATCTATACATACACACATACATACACACACACATATATAAACATATATACATATACATACATATCTACATATATACACACACAGCTATTTCATTATCAGTGCAATACGCTGCTTGTTAAAACGGATGACTCCAGCTCTTACGTGCAAGTCTGCGTGGATATTATGAACTATCGTATTTGTTCAAGTTCTATTTAAATTTTAAATAGAAGGAATTTTTATTTAGTCGACAGAAATATCTTTGGTAGGAATGGTAAAAACAGACAGGAATATTATTCCTGAATAAATCAACTCAAACCTTAAACAACTTATAATATTTTGCTCTCCATAAAAATATATCCTGTCTAAATTATACAAGTTAGAAATAAAGTAAACATTAAAAGAACAAACATTCAAATTTCTTTACTCTTATGTAATTTTATATATAAAAATAAACTTAGATTTTAAATATCCCAAAAGATTTTGCTCTCCATAAAAATATATCCTGTCAAAATTATACAAATTCAAATATGAACATGCTGCATAACAAAACCTGGAAATATAAATAAAATGTGTTCCTTTCAGCAATAACAAATCAAATCATTCAGTTGTCTTTGCTCATATGTCATTTTAGAGCTGGACGCCTGGCATCTTTTTGGCACAGGTTCGTTTCTGTTTGGTGTGAGGTTCTGTGTTGTGGAGATTCTCAGGATGGATTGCAGGTGCTCATCAGTGAGGCGACTCCTGTGTGCTGTTTTGTTAGTCTTTATCACTGAGAAGAGCTTCTCACACAGATATGTGCTACCAAACATGCACAAGGTTCGAGCCGCATGTAGGCGGACTTTTTGTTCTTCAAAGTCACCAAAGCGCCGTGCAAACTCAGTGTCGCTCAGTTTATCAGCAAAGTGCGTGATTTGGGAACACCGTAGTGACGACTTGGTTTAACATTACTTGGCAACAGGGAAAGTGGGGGCAAGGGGCATTTGTGTCTCCCATAAAAGCAGCTTCACTTGAAATCACTTTGTGATTGTGCACGGTAAAGCGTCCGCTGAAGTGTCAGATTCTTATTTAATTCTTCTGCTTTCTGTATCTTCTGCATTGCATTCAGGTCTTTCAGGTTACCCTGATGTTTTGTCTCATAGTGCCGTCTTAGATTAAATTCTGTAATTACAGCCACATTAGCTCCACAAATGAGACACACGGGTTCAGTAAACATATACTCAGCCTCCCATCGGTTTTAAAGGCTCTATTTTCAGAATCAACTTTTCTCTTCAGCATCGTGTGAGCTAGCTTCGCAATAACTTGCAGCATCATAAAGTAGACTTGATTAGCGGTAAGTGTTCGGCAAGGCAGCTGAAGCGCTGCATTATGGGATCTGTAGTTTATTGTGTTACCAGCGCTTCATATACCGGGCTTTAATAACAATAATACAGTATATAAAATGATCTCGGGCGGATATAATTACGCCGGGCGGATGTGGCCCTGGCCCTTGAGTTTGACACATATGGACTAAATAGAACTTGAAAAGATATATTTTTCAAATGTGATCGCAATTCAGATAGAGTTGACGCACTACAGCCTGCATGCCTCAATAAGTCATCCTCCCTCGCTCTTACTTTTTACCGTTCATCTAATGAATACACTGAGTATGGCTTTACCAAAACAATCATTGATGGCGAATAAAGTATCCATTATTCGAGTATGTAGATCGGGTTATATATATATACATATATATATACCAGCGTATCACGAGAAGTAGTGTGTTAAAAAGCTAGAAAAGAAAAGGGAACATTTTAAAAATAACGTAACATGACTGTCAATATACAGTATTTGTTTTGTGAGTGTTACTGAGTGTTGCTGTCATCAAGGATTTGATTATCATTATTTCTTTCAATCAGGTTCGTATTTGTAGGATGTGTTGTGTTCAAGTTACATTCCGTGTTTGTCAATCGTTGTAAAGATGACAGGTTTCATTCATCGATTCGTTTCTTACTGCATCAATAAACAGCTCGTCTTCTTCTTTATCTGAGACCTGACACACTGCATGCACGGGTTTTTTACACTGTCTTCCTTTAGCGGGACATTGACTTTTTCCACGTGTGCTTTGTTTCCAGTAGCTGGATTTATGAATATGCTGTATCAGGCGCTTCATATTTTTGCTGCCTTTTCAATTGTGTAATTCGGTTTTGTTCAGCGCTCTTTGGAACTGTTGCTTTTATCTGTGCACTGCGTCAGTTCCGTGAGCCACTCGGTGTACATGCATCGAAGGTTCCCAGCTGTGCTGGTGCCATCTCGTGCTATGTCCATGGCTGTATTTAATGTTACCTTAGTCCTGGCACTTAAAACTTTCTCTCGCAGTTTCGCTGAGTTTGTGTCAAACACCACCCTGACCATCTCATCTTCCTCTCCATAAGCACAGTCCTTCACCCGTGAATATTTAGTGGCAGTTTGCTATTGGATTGCGCTGACGGACGGCCTTATATGGGCAGGCACTAAATTACAAACGCCAGCGTAGCCTGTCTATGAACTTAATTTAAAGTGTAGGTTTACATCGTGCTTTGTTTCAGTAGCAGAACTCATGAATATGGTTGTATATGTCACTTTCGCTTCGCTTCTTATTGTTTAGCTGCCTTCTCAATTATATAATGCATGTTTTCTTCAGCGCTTTTTCGAGGTCTTCCTGGTTTTCTATGTACTGCGTGATTACGTGGGAGGCGTGATGATGTCACACGAAACTCCGCCCCACGGCGTTGAAGCTCATCTCCATTACAGTAAATGGAAAAACTGCTTCCAGTTATGACCATTACGCGTAGAATTTCGATATAAAACCTGCCCAACTTTTGTAAGGAAGCTGTAAGGAATGAACCTGCCAAATTTCAGCCTTCCACCCACGGGAAGTTGGAGAATTAGTGATGAGTCAGTGAGTAGTGAGTGAGTGAGTCAGTGAGTGAGGGCTTTGCCTTTTATTAGTATAGATGTATCAAAATACCCGCGCTTTGCAGTGTGTTAAAGAAGCTATGAAAAGAAAAGGGAACATTTAAAAATAACGTAACATGACTGTCAATATACAGTATTTGTTTTGTGACTGTCATGAGTGTTGCTGTCATCAAGGATTTGATTATCATTATTTCTTTCAATCAGATTCGTATTTATGCGATGTGCTGTGTTCAAGTTACATTCGTGTTTGTCAATCGTTGTAAAGATGACAGGTTTCATTCATCGATTAGTTTCTTACTGCATCAATAAACAGCTCATCTTCCTCCTTATCTGAGACCTGACACACTGCATGCACAGGTTTTATTCCACTGTCGTTCCTTTAGCTGGACGTTGACTTTTTCCACCGTGTGCTTTGTTTCTGCAGTAGCTGCACTTCTGAATATGCTTGTATGTGTCACTCACTTCATGTTCTTTTGCGGCCTTCTCAATTGTGTATCGCGGTTTTTGTTCTTGCTTGTTGCTTTAGCGTACTGAGTTCACAGTCGGTTCACGTGAGCGCTTTCGAGTACATGCATCAAAGGTTCTCAGCTGTGCTTGTGCTCTCTCGTGCAATCTTGCGATGTCCACAGCTTTATTTAATGGTAGCTCAGACCGGCCCTTCTCTTGCACTTTCGCAGAGTTTGTGCCAAACACTAGTCTATCCCTGACCATCTCATCTTCTTTTGCATAAGCACAGTCCTTCACCCGTGAATATTTAGCGGTAGAGTGTTTCTATTGGATTACGCTGACGGCTGCTTACGTGGGAGGCGTGGCGATGAGGGACGTAACCGCCTCAAATGGCGACCGAGCTGCAGGCTATGGCGTATATATGTATGTAAGTAGGATTCAGTTATGACCGTTACACGTAAATTTGAAATGAAACCTGCTTAACTTTTGTAAGGAAGCTGTAAAGAATAAGCCTGACAAATTTCAGCCTTCCACCTACACGGGAAGTTGGAGAATTAGTGATGAGTGAGTGAGTGAGTCAGTGAGGGCTTTGCCTTTTATTAGTATAGATTAATCTGCCGATTACTTTGTCGATTCATCAACTGGTTGGACTGATTCAAAAAAATTGTTAGAAACTAAACACAAAGTTCATTAAACTTTTTACCAAATGAACAGATTTGTACAAAATGTTCAGAAATCCATCCATCCATTATCCAACCTGCTATATCCCTAACTGCAGGGTCATGGGGTCTGCTGGAGCCAATCCCAGACAACACAGGGCGCAAGGCAGGAAACAAACCCGGGCAGGGTGCCAGCTCACCACAGATGTTCAGAAATGTATTTTTTAAATGAACAACCTGTAGATATTTTAGACAAAACACAGGTTTTATGCAACATTTATATAATAATGCACTTGAAATAAATAGTAACAAATAGAAATGAAACATTCAGTAGGGCATTTGGCTCTGGTTTGTGCACACACACACACACACACACACTGTTGCACAAAAAGGGCTCAAAAGGATCATTCCCACGGGACAGGGATGGCAGAGGGCACTGACCTTTTCTCTTTTCCTCTGCAGACCGACTACGGAAATTCCACTTGGGCTTGATAACATCACTTCCGGCTCTGGGATGGGGTGGCGGCCCAATGACATCACTTCGGTTTCCCTGCCCCCAACGCATGACATCACTTACGTTTTGCAGGGCCTGGTGGCATCACTTCTGGTCCCTGAGGTCCGTTGGGGGCCCGATGGCATCACTTCTGGTCCCAGGGCCTGATGATGTCACTTCCAGGCTGATGACATCACTTCTGTTTCCTGTCTGAATGATGTCACTTCCCTGCCCAGCTTTAAAGCCGCCATGTTTTGTCTGTCTCACCAGTTCTGTTTCACACTGAAGTCTGTTAAGACCTTTTTCTGATCAGATCTTCACTTTTGGCGCTTCTATTTCAAGTATACGGGTAGCTACCCCAAATCTTTTTTCTGTATTGTCTGAATTATTTCACACACACACACACTTAAAAACACAACATTTTCCAATAAATTAACTAAACAGTTTGGCTTATGTATTCAGAATCACACTAAACACACACTTCAAAATTAAACGAAAAATTTATAAGTTATGAAGTTTTTGAAAGACAAGTTATACTGGCAAAGCATCACGCATACACATGGACCAAAGTCTTAGGACGCCTGACCGTCACACCAACAGGGTCTTTGGTGACATTGCATTCAAATCTGTAGACTTTAAGTACTGCCTTAAAATTTTTATTAAGAAGAAAATTAAACCTTTTTAAACTGAGGGAAATATCCCAATAATTATTTGTTAAGGATCTCTTTGTATACCACATTGTGAGTTCGGCCCTCCGGTTGTAATCTGACCAAGCTGTGTGCTGAGCTTACTCTGATCATGTAACGTACAGTCGGCCATGTGAACAGTAATCTTGTCTTAAATCTCACAGCGTGGATTGCTGCTGTCGTAATCGGTTTGAGTTTCATGGTTTGTTTCAATGACGACAGTATTTGTAGGACTTGTGTTGAAGTGACATTCACCATCTGTCAAGTGTTGTAAGCACACAACCGGTTACATCGATAACTTCACATCCAGCTTTTGAGAGTTTAAACATTCATAAACATCAAAGTGTCCACTACTGAAATCGTCACCTGTCAATCTAAGATGTTTAAGAGGCATTGGCGGTTGTCCAAAGGTGTAAAATATTTGGCCATTTGGTACACTTGAAAGCGACAACCGAACAATTCAGCGACAGCCATCAACTCACATGCAGATCCATAGGTGAAGGTCTTAAGCATTTCACTCTTCTAGTGCTCCTGTGTAGTCTAATTATCTCCTGTGCGTCATCAGTCCACACCTTGAACCTGTCCAGTCATTCAATACATAAGACACAATGGATATCAAGAGTGAGCCTGATATGGCCGTGCAATATGTAACACAGAGAATGGAAAAGGCAGGCCATCTCCGGGCATGGAAACCACTCGGTAAGTGAGAGTTCTTTGATCGATGATGATCACCTCGATAGACATGTTAATGGGAGTGCGGTTGGAGCGATAAAGGAAATGGGTACCTGAACAATGTAAAGTAAGTCTAAAATACCTGTGGCGAAGCAAGGAGCGGAATGTAGAGACCGGAGTGACGGACGGCCTTATATAGGCAGAAAGCCAACAACGTGAGAGGCATTGGGATGGGGACCCAATGCCGCCTCACATGGTGACCGAGCTGCAGGCTATGGACGATATATATATGCGTAAATAGAATTCAGTTAGCATTGGGAACCTGCGTACCAGATTTCTTGAAGATGGGCTCATAAGTAACAACGACTGTTGAAAAGTTCAATATGGCGCCAACAGTGGCGTCATACCACCAAATAAGTAATGCGTACATATGTTTCTGTTAGCGCAGAGAAGCCTCCTACCAAATTTCGTGAAGATGGGGCCGTAAATAAGGAAGTTCAACATGGCGGACATTGTCGACCATTATGACCGTTATGCGAGAATTTTGAAATGAAACCTGTTTAACTTTTGTAAGTAAGCTGTAAGGAATGAGCCTGCCAAATTTCAGCTTTCTACCTACACGGGAAGTTGGAAAATTAGTGATGAGTCAGTGAGGACTTTGCCTTATAAGTATATATATATATATGAATATAAGTAACAAGCTGGTTAAGTTTGCTGATGATACCAAGATCTGTGAATTAGCAGATAATTTGGAATTTGTTATACTATCACAGAGAGACTTGGACAGCAGACAGGCTTAGGCAGATTTATGGCAGTTGAAATTTAATATAAATAAATGTAAAGTATTACACGAAAGGAAATCAAAATGTGAGATTTGAATACACAATGGGAGGTCTAAAAATCGAGAGTCCACCTTATGAGAAGGACTTAGGAGTCGTAGCGGACTCGACACGATCAACTGCCAGACAGTGTTCAGAAGCCATTAAGAAGGCTAACAGACTGTCAAGTTATATAGCGCCTTGACGTGTGGAGTACAAGTCACAGGAGGTGATGCTGATGCTTTATAACACACTGGCGAGGCCTCATCTGGAGTACTGGGTGTAGTGCTGGTCTCCATAAAGACATCACAGCACTAGAGAAAGTCCAGAGAAGAGCGACTACGCTGATTCTAGGACTACAGGGGATGATTTAGGAGGAAAGATTAAAAGAGCTGAGCCTTAAGGAGATGAAGAGGAGACCTGAGTGAAGAGTACAAAATGATGAAGGGCATTAGTCCAGTGGATCGAGACGGTGACTTTAAAATGAGAACACAGGGACAGAGTTGGACACTTGTGAAGGGTAAATTTTGCACAAACAATAGGAAGTTCTTCTTTGCCCAGAGAACCAGAGACACTTGGAATAAGCGACCAAGTAGCGTGGTGGACAGTAGGACTTTAGGGACTTTCTAAACTAAAATTAAGTGCAAAGGACTGGCAAGCGTTGCTGGACTGAATGGCCTGTTCTCATCTCGATTGTTCTAAAGTGTATTTCATTCAGCCAGGGGTGGGTGGGGCTTGGTGATGAATTGAGCTGATTGGTCGACCTCAAGCACTGGTGCCGCCTTACAGATCGGTTAGTAGTTTGGACATTGGAGAAGTAATCGGTGAAGATGGCGGTGAATACAGCAAAATGGACAGATAACGAGGTTGTAGCCTTATTACATTTGTCTGGGGATGATGATATGCAGAAGAAATTGGAGTCATTCATCAGAAATGATAACATTTATTTAAACATTGCATCACACTTGGCTGAACTGGAGATTAACCACAGCTCAATACACTGTCGTAAAAAATTGAAAAATCTTAAACAAGACGACAAAAAAAAAATGAATAATGAAATACATAAACAGTACAAGTGTATGGAGGAATATTTCGGACAAAATGAAATAAATAAATAAATGCGTAAATAAATAAAAGTACTGTAAATAAATGTGAGCATAAATAAATAAATGTGTCATGAAATATGTTTTTCGTTGCTTATTTATTTATTTCATTTTGTCCATAACATTCCTGCAAACCGTCATGAAATACGGCTTGAAATAAAACTGTCACTTTCACTCATCAAAGTTGAGAGGGTGGGCTCTAACACGCCCTCTAGTTACTGATTGGTGAATCGATAGCACAAGAATGAATTAGAAAAATGCTTACTACTGCCGATTAAATGGATTCTGCCGAAGATATTACGTATTTCAGAGAGAGAATTGAAGATTTATCGGAAGAAATTACAATGTTGGCGGCCCTTTTAGAACTGAGTATTTGACCCTTGTTTTACGAGTAGAAAGTCAGTTGCATATTCGCAGCTACTTTTTCAAACAACTGTACAGCTCTGATCAGTGGTAAAGTTGTTCAGTTCAAAATATTAGGTGGAGCTGCTTTGGGCATTCCATGTCAAAGTACCTAAACTAATAGAGCCGTTGCAGCTTACCGTATATCAAACTGGCTCATTCGTCTTGTGATCGTCTTCTCTGATACATCATACAGATCTGCAATCTGTCGTACTTTTAAACCGCATAACAGAAGGTGTTCAATTGACTCAGCTGGAATGTCAAAGGATGGACGTCCAGAGCAGGGAACTGCGTCACCTGAACTGGAGTGTAGTAGAGTCCGTTCCACCTGTTCTTCGATAATTTCAAAAACAGTTTCATCTATGTCGGAGTCTAAAAGGGCCGCCAACATTGTAATTTCTTCCGATAAATCTTCAATTCTCTTTCTGAAATACGTAATATCTTCGGCAGAATCCATTTAATCGGCAGTAGTAAGCATTTTCTAATTAATTCTTGTGCTATCGATTCACCAATCAGTAACTAGAGGGCGTGTTAGAGCCCACCCTCTCAACTTTGATGAGTGAAAGTGACAGTTTTATTTCAAGCCGTATTTCATGACGGTTTGCAGGAATGTTATGGACAAAATGAAATAAATAAATAAGCAACGAAAAACATATTTCGTGACACATTTATTTATTAAGGCTGTCATTTCATGACACATTTATTTATTTATGCTCACATTTCACAGTACTTTTATTTATTTACGCATTTATTTATTTATTTCATTTTGTCCGAAATGTTCCTCCATACAAGTGGTTCTGACAGGGAAAACAATGAATGGTTTTACACGCTGGATGCTATTTTTGGCCACAGACCCAGAAGTGCTTCCTGGAAGTGCTCCGCTTCACCCGGGGAGTCAGAGTCGGGAGAGAAGTTGGACAAAACTCACCTGGGAGGAGTGGAGAAGGGAAGAATCGTAACTGTTGGAGTTGTGGAGTGTGCGTAAGGTTTTGTGAAAAAATAATTCATTTATTTGCACCTGGAACCAGAGGCAGACTGACGTCAACAATGAGCGGGGAGCTTTCCTGGTGGCCTGGCCTTCAGAGCTACCAGTGAAATAAACTAATGGTGAAATTATATAATGTTATTATACTGGAAAAACGAGTGGGCGTTATTACTGTGTAGTGGGCACAAATCCTTTCAGTTTAACGTTGGAGGGTTTCTCTTCTGGTTTCTGGTTGGATGGTGTCACAATAAACACCAAAAGACATCAAGAAGGTTTGGGACAGCCGCCCGTATATATATTGTCCTGGCTGCAAAAGGGTTAATAAATAGCATTAACAGACCGGAGTCCACAATTGAACTGAAGTATGCTAGCAAAGATGGCGTCTTTATATGCCGGCACCTCAAGTGATGTCATCAAGGGCGCTGGAGCTGGAAGTGATGTCATCTAAGGTGCCCGAACCGGAAGTGACGTCATCAAGTGTGCTGGAGCTGGAAGTGACGTCATCTAAGGTGCCAGAACCAGGAGTGATGTCATCCAAGGCAACGGAACCCTGCGGGATTTCCCGAGAATGGGATCAAGAAAGACAGTTAGTGCACCTCGCCACCCCCTGGCCGCATGTGGAATTGCCATTACGTGTGTGACAATGGTTTCTTGTTTCTGTTCAAGTTAAGTTTTGAGTTTGCGTGCGTCTCTGCATCTCACACTCTGACAGCTAAACAGGAGCGCTGAGATGAGAGGGGCAGACGTCTGGTGCTTTTGTGATTAAAGTTATCTATGAAGATTGTTTAAAGGTTTATAATATACTTTGAACTAGCAGAATACCCGCGCTTTGCAGCGGAGAAGTAGTGTGTTAAAGAAGTTATGAAAAAGAAAAGCAAACATTTTAAAAATAACGTAAGATGATTGTCAATGTAATTGTTTTGTCATTGATATGAGTGTTGTTGTCATATCTATCTATTTATATATATATATATATATATATATATATATATATATATATATATACAAAATACCTGCGATTGGGCAGAAGTAAAAGAAAAGGAAACATTTTAATAATAGCGTAACATGATTGACAATGTAATTGTTTTGTCATTGTCATGAGTGTTGCTGGCATATATATATATATATACACACACAGACACATATATAAACATATATATACATATACATATATATATATATATATATATATATACACATCTATACACATATATACATATATATATACACATATACACACACACACATATATACATACTGTATATACAACATATACATATCTACATATATACTGTATATACACATATATATACAAATCTACATATATATATCTACATATATATATATTAGGGGTGGGACTCGATTAAAAAAATTAATCCAATTAATTAGAGGCTGTGTAAGAATTAATCTTGATTAATCGTATGTAATCGCACGTAAATTTGCCCCAAATGCAAAATTTTATTTTTTAATTTAAAACGGTTTTAGTGGGCGACAGAATCAAATAATAGACATGGACATGAATATTGTAAACTGAAGCTGTTTTAATTTCTGAAAAAAAGCTTTAAACTGCATTTGAATTCAAAACAGAAACAAAAATATCATCCCTGGTTAAAATTGGGCAGACTTAAAAATAAAGTGGTAGTTTAAGTACTTTAAGTACATTTTCAGAATAGTATTGTCTTTAAATAATAATAACCAAAATTTCAACATAAAGTGCAGTTTTCTTCTTAAAAAAATAAGTCAGAAACATAAAAGGTAATTTGACCAGCTTACTCTTTAAACTCTGAGTAACATTAGCCAAAATTATTTTGTACATTAGGCTAAAACAGTGTGATCATTGAACATTTTGTAATTAGATGTATTTAGAATTACTAACGGTCACGGAAGTCCAATGATCCCCAGTAAGAGCCACAAAGTCCGCTTTCTGTAATGCATCTAATTTTGCTTGCTTTTCAGTGTGCACAAAACCATGCTTTTATCAAGGCTTCGCTCGGGTAGTCGAAATGATCAGTCGTAGGAGCGCGCTTTATTCCGACTCTAACATTTTTGTAGCTGTGATGTGTGCATCAGTGTAATGGATGTACCAGGAAATCATGCATTGACAAAAGTTCCGTTTGCTTGGAATTGAAAGTGTGATTAAATCGTTATTTTTAACGCGTTATGGAGTACATGCATCGAAGCTTCTCAGCTGTGCTTGTGCTAAGAAAGGGAAAATTTTAAAAATAGCGTAACATGATTCTGCGTTAACCTAATATTTTTCATCGTCCCAAACCAAGGAGATCGAAGGTAAAATGAATCGGTAGGCGTACATACTCAGTACATCCCCTCTCGGGAATCGAACCTCGAATGTGGCGTTAGAGAAGACTCTACAATTAGCCACAGCGTGTGGCTTATCTATGCTAAAGTATGTATTGTAGATCGGGTATATATATACATTTATATATATACCCGTGTATCGCAGTGGAGAAGTAGAAGTTATGAAAAGAAAAGGGAACATTTTAAAAATAGCGTAACATGATTGTCAATATACAGTAATTGTTTTGTGAGTGTTATTGAATGTTGCTGTCATCAAGGATTTGATTATCATTATTTCTTTCAATCAGGCTCGTATTTGTAGGATGTGTTCAAGTTACATTCCGTGTTTGTCAATCGTTGTAAAGATAAGAGGTTTCATTCATCGATTAGTTCCTTACTGCATCAATAAACAGCTCGTCTTCCTTTTATCTGAGATGTGACAAACTGCATGCACGGTTTTTTTACACTGTCTTCCTTTAGCAGGACATTCACTTTTTCCACCGTGCGCTTTGTTTCCGCAGTAGCTGCACTTATGAATATGATTGTATGTATAGGCGCTTCATATTTTTTGCTGCCTTCTCAATTGTGTAATTCGGTTTTGTTCAGCACTCTTTGGAACTGTTGCTTTTGTCTGCGCATTGCGTCAGTTCCGTGAGCCGCTTGGTGTTCTTGCATCGAAGGTTCCCAGCTGTACTGGTGCCATCTCGTGTAATGTCAGCTAAGACCCGGCACTTAAAAGTTTCTCTTGCAGTTTCAATGAGTTTGTGCCAAACACCACACTGACCATCTCATCTTCCTCTGCATAAGCGCAGTCCTTCACCCGTGAATATTTACCGGCAGTGTTTGTATTGGATTGCCGCTGATGGACGGCCTTATATGGGCAGGCACTAAATTACAAACGCTAGTGGCAGCCTGTCTATGAACTTAATTTAATATAAACTTACGGTTCACGCCGTGCTTTGTTTCCGCAGTAGCTGTACTTATGAATATGCTTGTATGCATCATTTGCTTCATAATGTTTTTCTGCCTTCTCAATTGTGAAATGGCGTTTTGTGCTCATCGCTGTTTGGAGTTCTTCCTTGTTCTCTACGTACTTACGTAGGAGGCGTGATGATGTCACACGAAACTCCGCCCCACGGCCATCTCCAACTCAAGACTCCATTACATTATATGGGGAAAAATAGCTTCCAGTTATGACCCTTATGCGTAGAATTTCGAAATGAAACCTGCCCAACTTTTGTAAGTAAGCTGTAAGGAATAAGCCTGCCAAATTTCAGCCTTCTACCTACATGGGAAGTTGGAGAATTAGTGATGAGTCAGTGAGTGAGTGAGTGAGGGCTTTGCCTTTTATTAGTATAGATTACATTTGGATGTTGTATGGGTGTTGGTATGTGTTACTGTGTATTTATTTTGTTTTATTTTTTGTTTCAAATTTTAATGAAGTGTAGCGTATGGCCACATTTTTAATGTTTTTTTTTTCCTTTCTCCCTCAAAGTGACTCAAGAGGCCACACTAAATATTTCATAGTTTTTTGTTTACTAAGTGCATTCTTTAAAAACTGCTTGACAGGTATATGGGGCGCTGAGACATTTTATGAGTCTTTTATCTATTGAAAGAATTCAAAGTGATCTTTTTTAAGCAAAACACTTCAAACTCTGTGGACGAGTAATCAGCGTTACCATCAGGACACGGACAGCAGCTCGACTCTGGAGATTCAGGACTCACCGCTGAAACTGCAAACATAATCTCTGCACTGGGGATTCCATTGACCTTTTGTGGTTCAGTGCTTTTTGCACATTTGTTTTGATATAAATATGATAGAACGACATGGTTTACTTATTCACTAGCCATCCCCAGAGGCTTTGCCAGCATAGAAGTGAATCAGGACAGCATGGAGGGCCCTGCCCAGCTCCCCACTCCTGACGTCACGCTTCCCCCTCCCCTCGGCCCACTGCATCTCTTCTGGATTCACGCTAATAAATCTGTGGCGCAAGCGAACTCTGAAGCTTAGTGCAATGAGAGAAGTCGCAAGATCATCCGGAATGTTCAAGCAAATTATAGAAAAAATCTGATCTAAATCCGGTAAGTAGTTCCCTCGTGAAAAGCTGTCAGACATACAGACAGACAGACGTTGGATTTTATATATATATAGAGAGATGTTATAATCATATTATTTCAGTAATTATACTTTATTTTTTCTTAATATTTGATTATATTAGTGTTATTTCTTTTACTATGCATACATTTCGTTTATAAATTCATTTTTAATAACCAGTGTTGTGTCAATAATTAATAAAGCACTTTGAATTGCATTTGACTTGTTTGAAAAGTGCTATAGAAATAAAGTTTGATTGATTAGCCAAACACTCTCAAACACTGACTAGGAGAATATCGATGTGGCAATTAAATCGGACGGCGCCTGTAGAAACGCATATTAGTCGCTGACAGTGAGGGCCGTGCACACCTGAGCCCTTCGTTCTACTTACCGTGTAAGACACATAAAGGTTAAAGCAAACATGGACGTGCAAATATAAAAAGGGCTTACCGGCCCCTTGTCACTTCACCCTACAAACCATCTGTCTATCTATCTATCTATTATATAGTGCCTTTCATATCTATCTATCTATCTATCTATCTATCTATCTATCTATCTATCTATCTATCTATCTATTATATAGTGCCTTTCCTATCTATCTATCTATCTATCTATCTATCTATCTATCTATCTATCTATCTATTATATAGTGCCTTTCCTATCTATCTATCTATCTATCTATCTATCTATCTATCTATCTATCTATCTATCTATCTATCTATCTATTATATAGTGCCTTTCATATCTATCTATCTATCTATCTATCTATCTATCTATCTATCTATCTATCTATCTATCTATTATATAGTGCCTTTCACTCTATCTATCTATCTATCTATCTATTATATAGTGCCTTTCATATCTATCTATCTATCTATATCATATATCTATCTATCTATCTATCTATCTATCTATCTATCTATCTATCTATTATATAGTGCCTTTCACTCTATCTATCTATCTATCTATCTATCTATCTATCTATCTATCTATCTATCTATCTATCTATCTATCTATCTATCTATCTATGCATTATATAGTGCCTATCTATCTATCTATCTATCTAACTATCTATCTATCTATCTATCTATCTATCTATCTATTATATAGTGCCTTTCACCTCTATCTATCTATGTATCATAGAGTTTGAACGTATGAAAGGCACTGTATAAATAATTGATTTATTTCTTTAACTCTCGTCATTCTGCTCAGCTCCTTTCTCAGTTCAGTTCTTCTGCTTCTACTAAACCAAATCCCCAATGCCAGTCCCTGAAAAGTAGAAGGTGGTCCATGCCACATAGCCCACCAGCTCAGCCTGCCCTTCTAGGCCACCGTCCAGTGTGCTCCTGAATTTGTCGGTGGGTCATTTCTTCCCAGGGTCCACTTGCAGACACCCACAGGGACATCTTAGTGTCACCCAAACTCCTGAGCTGCAAATCTTTGGCAAGAAAAGCAGAACACCGTCTAAGAAAATGCCAATCAGACATGAGGAGAACATGCAGAGCCCACACAGATGGCGATGTGAACCCCTGCTGCTGTATCCCACCCTCATGTGCTTTCTAAATTTGAAGGGTGCCGTCTGATATTTTGGTGTTCTTATAAATGCTGATGTGGATAACGGTGTAATATTTGTATTTTTCTAGCTCAGCCCACGTCCTTCAGGGAGCAGCAGCGGTGCTCAAAGCGCCACATTGGCACCCGCCACTCCAACGTCTACTGCAGCTGCAAGGAGGAGAGCTGGAGCTCCTTGGCACAAAACCGCAGACAAAGGCGAAGCAGATCCAAATTCAGCGATGGCATTAGCATGAAAATAGCCGTGTTGTGAATGAACTCGACGGCTCGCGATGCGTCTGGTAATTGAGTTGATGTTGCAGAATTAAAATTAAAAAAACGGAGCTGCTTTTTGCGGTGGGGCAGGAGCGTCTCGCTAATGACACGGCACTCAGCTACCGGATTGGGGGCTGAATGGGAGTGGGGGGGTGGGGTCTTTCTTGGAATCAAAGGATCAGAATGCGAATATTGATACGGCAGAAGTAAAGTGAGGCCTCAGTGAATGGGTCGTCCTTTGAGAGGCCGGTGTGCTTACACTTGCACTGCTTTGTCCGTCCCCGCTAATTTGTGGTGAATGATATCAGAATTAAAAGGCACTCAAGTACTCCACGTGTTCAGAGAGCCCACTGGAGGGGTGGGGGAGGCGACATGGCATGTGCACCGTCTTTTAAAGGAAAAAAGAAGACGTTTGAGAACTGGGCTGGCAGCGCAGTCGGCAGGATAGTCTGGGCCAATCTGCCACTGTCGGAGTCTTCTGTATCCACAACGTTCTTATTTTTCATTTTAGCATTTCCCCAGCATAAATACGACTATAATTTAACAAGTGTCACAGTTGGCTGTGGGCGGCACGGTGGCGCAGTGGTAGCGCTGCTGCCTTGCAGTTAGGAGACCCGTCTGGGTTCGCTTCCCGGGTCCTCCCTGCGTGGAGTTTGCATGTTCTCCCCGTGTCTGCGTGGGTTTCCTCCCACAGTCCAAAGACATGCAGGTTAGGTGCATTGGTGATCCTAAAGTGTCCCTAGTGTGTGCTTGGTGTGTGTGTGTGTGTGTGTGTGTGTGCCCTGCAGTGGGCTGGCGCCCTGCCCGGGGTTTGTTTCCTGCCTTGTGCCCTGTGTTGGCTCCAGCAGACCCCCGTGACCCTGTAATTAGGATATAAAGGGTCGGATAATGGATGGATGGACAGCTGGCAGTGCTATTGCTTCTCACTTCCAGTCCATATACCATTTGGTGGCTCTGAGGCTAAGGATCTGCGCTGGTATCCCGAAGGTTGCCGGTTTGAATCCCTGTCACTGTCAAAAGAGATCCTACTCCCTTAACCTTCAATTGCTCCAGGCTGACCCTGCGCTCCGACCCCAAGGAGTATGTAAAAACTAACAAATTCCAAATACGAGAAATTGTATAAGGTGAAATAAAGAACAAAAAAATATAGTATATCAGCGTACAGGTTGAGCTACTTGGCAGCTTTAAATTATCCTGATAGAAGGTCTGTGAAAAGGAAAGAGAAAGAGGAGCGGATCAGCCAAAGAACCTTGGACAAGAGCAAAGAGAAATGGCATTTGAAGCAAAAGATCCTGTGCACCTCACAGAAGGATTGTGACAGCAGGACAGAGACGTGAACAAGTGTAACCCGCCAGGACAGGTGGAAACGTTAAGACGACCTGGCAACGCATCTACACACAAGACAACAGAAACAGAGGAAAGATCATCTCGGGGACGCCTCTACAATAGAAGGACCAGGGCAGAGAGACAGAGAGAGAGCTTATTCAGGGCAGTACCTCCCCCAGGGCACTAGGTGGCAGGGATTGCAGCGGTGCCTTGGACTCCCACAGGGCTCCTGGGAGTTGGAGTTTGGCATGGGCGCCGGACATCTGGAGCACATGGGGGTGCCCTATAAAAAGGCGCCAGCTGCCACTACCCTGGGAGCCAGAGTCGGGAGGTGGACGACGAAGCTTGTCATGGGGAGTGGAGGTGGAAAGAGAGAGAGAGAAAGCCAGAAGGGGAAGAAGAAAAGAAAGGACTGTGTGTAGTGCTGTTAACTGTGCTGTGCAGGTGGGAAACGGGGTGGGAAGGCGTTTCCCACAAGGAAAAAGTAAAAAACGATTAAATAAAAGACTTGTGTGCTGAATTTGGGTGGCAGGAGCGCCCTCTGCAGGCCACAGTGTGTATCAAGATGTGTCTATCAAGACCATAGACAGTGCAGTCATCATTAGAACATCAGAACAATCGAGACGAGAACAGGCCATTCAGCCCAACAAAGCTCGCCAGTCCTGTCCACTTATTTCTTCGAGTTTTGAAAGTCCCTAAAGTCTTCCTGTCCACCACACTACCTGGTCACTTATTCCAAGTGTCTATCGTTCTCTGTGTAAAGAAAAACTTCCTAATGTTTGTGCGACATTTCCCCTTCACAAGTTTCCAACTGTGTCCCCCTGCGTGTTCTTGATGAACTCATTTTAAAGTCACCGTCTCGATCCGCTGGACTGATTCACTTCATCATTTTAAACTCTTCACTCAGGTCTCCTCTTCATCTCTCTATAGGCTCAGCTCTTTGAATCTTTCCTCCTAACTCATCCCTTGTAGCCCCCCGTAATCAGCCTAGTCGCTCTTCTCTGGACCTTCTCTAGTGCTGTTATGTCTTAATGGAGACCCAAACTGCACACAGGACTCCAGATGAGGCCTCTCCAGTGTGTTATAAAGCTGAGCAGAACCTCCTGTGATTTGTACTCCACACGTCAAGGCGCTATATAACCTGTTAGCCTTCTAAATGGCTGACTAAGGAGAGTGAGAAGAGAAGGAGAAGGAAAGAACCTTCATGAGCGAGACTCAGTGGAACACCAACTCTGCAAACACCTGACATTCATCCTGCAGTGGGTACGTCAAGGCCCAATTACTGAGGGTGAAGTTAGGGACACTGGATACAAACTGAAGAACAGTAAAAGGTCCAGGAGATGTTGAAAGACAACAAAGAGGAAACACCAAAACTGTTTTACAAGGTCCTATGATGGTGCGGGTCCTGCTTCCTCTTCCAGCTTTGGGAGCCTCTTGAACCCGACACTGTCGATAACGTAACCGAATGAGCTGACAGATGGGGGCAAACCAAACGCTAAGCAACAGGATAGTACAAAAGTGCTCTTATTAAACAAAAATCAAAACCGGTTTGTATCCCACAGAAAGTGCAGTGCTCTGTTATTTCCTGGGCCGTCTTGACACGTGGGCATGCTGGGCAGTTGCCTGCGGGGCCCCATGCTAATCATGTATGTTGTGACTTGCTGAGTGGTTGTGTAGGTAGGGGACTCCAGTGGACTATTTTGCCTGGGGGGCCTATAATTCTGTTAATATAGCACTGATTATTCCATAAATAAATAATCCATAATAATAAATACTCCATGGAGGCCACAGGTCCGCCACCCCCTCGACCCTCTGCAGTTCGCATACCAGGAGAAGGTGGGAGCGGAGGATGCCATCATCTGTCTGCTCCACCGATCCCTCTCTCACTTGGACAGAGGCAGTGGTGCTGTAAGAATTATGTTTCTGAACTTCTCTAGCGCCTTCAACGCCATCCAACCTCTGCTCCTTAGAGACAAGCTGACTGAGATGGGAGTAGATTCACACCTGGTGCCATAGATTGTGGACTATCTTACAGACAGACCTCAGTATGTGCGTCTCGGGAACTGCAGGTCTGACATTGTGGTCAGCAGCACACGAGCGCCGCAGTGGACTGGACTTTCTCCGGTCCTGTTCAGCCAACGCACATCGGACTTCCAATACAACTCAGAGTCCTGCCACGTGCAAAAGTTCACTGATGACACTGCTATGGTGGGCTGCATCAGGAGTGGGCAGGAGGAGGAGTACAGGAAGCTAATCAAAGACTTTGTTAAATGGTGCGACTCAAACCACTTACACCTTAACACCAGCAAGACCAAGGAGCTGGTGGTGGATTTTAGGAGGACCAGGCCCCTCGTGATCATCAGAGGTGACTGTGCAGAGGGTGCAGACCTATAAATACCTGTGAGTGCAGCTGGATGATAAACTAGACTGGACTGCCAATACTGACTATACTTCATTAGAAGGTTATCGTCCTTCAACATCTGCAATAAGATGCTGCAGATGTTTTATCAGACGGTTGTTGCAAGCGCCCTCTTCTACATGGCAGTGTGCTGGGGAGGCAATATAAAGAAGAGGGATAAACTGGTGAGGAAGGCAGGCTCTATTGTAGGCACGGAGCTGGACAGTCTGACATCCGTGGCAGAGCGATGGGCGCTGAGCAGACTCCTGTCAATCATGGAGAATCCACTGAACAGGATCATCTCCAGACAGAGGAGCAGCTTCAGCGACAGACTGACAGACCCCACACTATGCGACTCTTCAATTCCACTGGGGGGGTAAACGTTAACATTATACAAAGTTATTGTCTGTTATACCTGCATTGTTATCACTCTTTAATTTAATATTGTTCTTAATCAGTATGCTGCTGCTGGAGTATGGGAATTTCCCTTTGGGATTAATAAAGTATCTATCTATCTATCTATCTATCTATCTATCTATCTATCTATCTATCTATCTATCTATCTATCTATCTATCTATCTATCTATCTATCTATCTATCTATAAAAACAATGTATTGAAAACCAGGCTAAAAACGAGACTAAAATGGGTCAACGGGACAAACAGGCCGAGCACAACTCTTTCCATGTCTCCCCAGCTCATCCATGGCTCACTCAATTGGCAGCCGCAGTCCTCTCACCCCGGACCCCCATCTTGGCTGCCTCCATTGGCGTCTGCTAGACCGCTCAGGGTCAGTTGTCCTCTCGTCATCCTTCACAGCCACAAAGTCATCCCTCGGATTCCTGAAGAGGACACCCCCTCGATCGCACCCACTCCTCAGCACAATAAGTGGGGGTCCACCTTTCCTTAGAGTTTCGACCCCTCGCTCCGTCACTGGACCCCTGACCACGCTGATTGCACACTCTCTCCCACTCTCGCTCTCGTCCTCTTTCACTGCTCCAATGCCGCACTCTCATTCTACAAGCCTGTCTTCTTTTTTCTCTTCTCTGTTTACTCCACAAATATCCTTCCCCATATCTGAGTATGCGATAAAGTTGAGGGGAGAGATCTGATTTTGGTTTTCCTCCTTTTCTGTGCCGGCCCGTACTTAGACGGCTCCGTGGGTACAGAGCCTCAATCACACACCGCAGGAAGCCGATGAAGCAAATGAGACCAATCTCACCCTCACGTGCAGGTGCGTCTCACCCCAATTATCTCATCATCTCTACACGGTTGTGTGAGCGCGCCCACGGAGACTGACATGGCCAGATTATTTATTAAAAACTGGCCACTCATCCAGAGCTGCAGACTCGCTATATCAGAGGTCTTACAGAGAATATGGGACCAGGAAGAAACACCAGAGAACTGGAAAATAGGGCTTATCATTAAGAAAGGCGACCTTGGCGATTGTGAGAACTCTTGTACACCTTGCCAGAACTCCTGGACTGTACTATATCTCTAAAATATCGTACGTTGGGGCACTCATATCTCAAGGTACCACTGTGTATATATATATCCATCCATTATCCAGCCCGCTATATCCTAACTACAGGGTCACAGGGGTCTCCTGGAGCCAATCCCAGCCAACACAGGGCGCAAGGCAGGAGACAAACCGCGGGCAGGGTGCCACCCCACCGCAGCAATCAAACATAAAAACAGAATGAAATATTAAAACAAAATACAAAGCAATGACAACACAAAAAACACCCACAGACGACAGTGCCACCCAAATGCCAGTCTGAACAAATGAGTCCCAAGTTGACACCCAAACAGTTCAACAGATTCTGCTGATGTCAAAGTCAGTGGCAGACTCACCTGTAATCTTGGAATATGTAGGCTCCGGAGACCACCAGGATTCAACATGGTGACGATCCAAACCGCACTTGGCTGATAACACATCCATCCCGGAAAACGAAGTCCTGATGAAATCCAAATCTCACCAACAACACCACTGCGCTTTCCCCGTGTGCAGCGTCCTCTCCGTCCCCTCCAAGGCAGACAAACTGCAGCACGCCAGAGGTGAGCAGGTAATTCCAATAGAAACGGTGGGACAAAAAGACGCTTTCTGTTCTAACTTTTTTCAAAACATGGCAGGATCGAATTGATAATATTTTAGAATAAGCATTTCAATTGGGAAAGGGATTTTCTCCCCCCTTTTTTCTACTCCTAAAGTTTTACTCTGGCTGTCGGCCTACCTCTCTTTATCCAACGAGTGAGGGTTGATTTGAACTTCATGTTGTCAAGTTTGACTTGCTTGTATGGAATGTCACGTGCTGATAATAAATACAATAAAATGTTAAAAAAGACACTTTCTGTGTCTTGTAATAAAGCACATACCGTGCATCCGGAAAGTATTCCCAGCGCTTCATCACTTTTTCCACATTTTGTTATTTTACAGCCTTATTCCAAAATGGATTAAATTCATTTTTTTTCCTCAGAATTCTACACACAAGTCCCCATAATGACAATGTGAAAAAAGTTTACTTGAGATTTTTACAAATTTATTAAAAATAAAAAACTTGAGAAATCCCATGTCCATAAGTATTCCCAGCCTTTGTCATGAAGCTCCAAATTGAGCTCAGGTCCATCCTGTGTCCCCTGATCATCCTTGAGATGTTTCATTGGAGTCCACCTGTGGTCAATTCAGTTGACTGGACATGATTTGAAAGGCACACACCTGTCTATAGAAGGTCCCACAGTTGACAGTTCATGTCAGAGCACAAACCAAGCATGAAGTCAAAGGAATTGTCTGTAGACCTCCGAGACAGGATTGTCTCAAGGCACAAATCTGGGGAAGGTTACAGAAAAATTTCTGCTGCTTTGAAGGTCCCAATGAGCACATTGGCCTCCATCATCTGAAAGTTGAAGAAGTTCAAAACCACCAGGACTCTTCCTAGAGCTGGCCGGCCATCTCAACTGAGCGATCGGTGGAGAAGAGCCTTAGTCAGGAAGGTGACCAAGAACCCGATGGTCACTCTGTCAGAGCTCCAGAGGTCCTCTGTGGAGAGAGGGGAACCTTCCAGAAGGACAACCATCTCTGCAGCAATCCACCAATCAGGCCTGTATGGTAGAGTGGCCAGACGGAAGCCACTCCTTAGTAAAAGGCACATGGCAGCCCACCTGGAGTTTATAAAAGGCACCTGAAGGACTCTGAGACCATGAGAAACAAAATTCTCTGGTCTGATGAGACAAAGATTGAACTCTTTGGTGTGAATGCCAGGCATCACGTTTGGAGGAAACCAGACACCGCTCATCACCAGGCCAATACCATCCCTACAGTGAAGCATGGTGGTGGAACTGGGAGACTAGTCAGGATAAAGGGAAAGATGACTGCAGCAATGTACAGAGACATCCTGGATGAAAACCTGCTCCAGAGCGCTCTTGACCTCAGACTGGGGTGACGGTTCATCTTTCAGCAGGACAACGACCCTCAGCACACAGCCAAGATATCAAAAGTGGCTTCAGGACAACTCTGTGAATGTCCTTGAGTGGCCCAGACTTGAATCTGATTGAACATCTCTGGAGATCTTAAAATGGCTGTGCACCGATGCTTCCCATCCAACCTGATGAAGCTTGAGAGGCGCTGCAAAGAGGAATGGGCGAAACTGGCCAAGGATAGGTGTGCCAAGCTTGTGGCATCATCTTCAAAAAGACTTGAGGCTGGAATTGCTGCCAAAGGGGCATCGACAAAGTATTGAGCAAAGGCTGTGAATACTTATGTACTTGTGATTTCTCAGTTTTTTTATTTTTGATAAATTTGCAAAAACCTCAAGTAAACTTTTTTCAAGTTGTCATTATGGGGTGTTGTGTGTAGAATTCTGAGGAAAAAAATGAATTTAATCCATTGTGGAATAAGGCTGTGACATAAGAAAATGTGGAGAAAGTGATGATGCGCTGGGAATACTTTCCGGACGCACTGTAAAAGCTCATAAAGGGTCTAAGGGAAATATTATAAAAAGCGCAAAAGGAGCTAAAGTCACGTTGTTCGGGTCGAGTCTACCCCAAGATGGCGATGTTTTTTTGTCAACAGTGATCCCTCCTCGATCGTCGGGGTCGCGTTCCAGAACCCCCCGCGAAAGGTGAAAATCCATGAAGTAAAAACCATATGTTTAAATGGTTATTTTTATATATTTTAAGTCCTTATAAACTCTCCCACACTCTTATAAACATTCCCCGCACAGTTATACAGCATAAATCCTTTGTATTCTCTTAGATATTAGGTAAGAGTCGTTGATATTCTGTAGGTAAACACGCTGTTTATATACAGTACAACCTAAATATTATTTTAAAGATATCGAGTGTCTCCGATATCACAGATGTTACAGCCATTACGATAGACAGGCAACCAGCAATAAATACGTACAATGCAAGAAAAATTGTATGTAGAATGTAAAATGTGTGTAGAGTGACACTAAATGTACGTACAAGTACTAAGTACGTAAAAAATGAGTTATGGGTACTCGGCGACTCGTCCGATAACGATGAGTTTAATTTTAACAGAGGAGAGCGTCACAGCTCTTCTACAGGAGCCTCTTCAGGTGACTGTGTAGCACCGCCGTCGTCCTCGTCTGGAGTTTCTTCTTCCACTGACGCCGTACTCTGCGGTGTTTTGCGGGTAAGGAACATCGTGATGTGCAGTTGCTGACGCTGCTTTTTCATTTGTGTAAGGACACTCCCGTGGCGTCGTCAAGACCATTTCTAAATTGCAAAGAGCAAATCGTTTGCAGGTCCTATTCTTCAACTGATATCTGGAGATCTTTTGCCATTCGTTGAATGGTCGCGAGACGCTCGAGAGTTAGGCTGGCGTCTTCTTCCTGTGCTGGGTCCTCTTGTTCCTTATCTTCCTCGCTTGCTGACTTGGTCATCTCGGCTGAATCTTCATCGCTCAGCGTTCTCGGAGTGGGCATCGAGCAGCTCTTTGACGAAAGATAACTCTTTACAGACACATTGATGCTGAATAAGCGAGACGAGATTTCTTGGGTAATGCAAAGCGGAATTGAATTCTGCGCTCCATCGCTGAGCCAATCAGCACCCAGGAACTTAATCGCAGTGCTCTGATTGGGTAACCTCTCAGCCATCCTCCAATAGCGTCCCTTGTATGAAATCAACTGGGCAAACCAACTGAGGAAGCATGTACAAGAAGTAAAAAGACCCACTGTCCGCAGAAACCCGCGAATTAGTGAAAAATCCACGATATATATTTAAACACTTGGCTGACCCGCCTTTTAAGGCGACCGACTTTTAAGTATGTAGTATCATATCATATTGTAGTATCAAAATGTAGATCAATTTGATATTTTATACAAACTCCTGAATTTGGTTATATTGCATTTGAGCGCTATTACTTTAATACTCGTAGTTTCTGTTATTTTTGTGATGAAATGTAAACTTTTTTTCTATATTGAGGTCGCCCTTTTGAACCCCCCTGATATTTACTACGCGGTGAGGCATTTGTACTCCATCAACATTAATTAATTATTTCCAGAGACATCATTTTGTCTATTTTTCGCACAAAAGCAAGGGAACGATGGGATCACCAGAACTCTGCTCACATCACGTCGCTTCGTACCGCAAGCTGCAAGTAGTAAGTCTGTGATAGGCGGAATACCGCTACGCTGTCCACTCACGGGACGGAAGGACAATCCCGACCGCTTTTATATAGTAAGAACGAAGACGAAGATATCGCACAGTCTGGGGTAGAAAATCATCTTTTACCTGGAAAAACGAAACTACAAATCCCATCGTGCATTGCAAAATGGACGGGGCGTGTGTGAAACTCCACGCCTGCGTAGCACTCACGGGACGGAAGGACAATCCCAACCGCTTTTAAATAGAAGGATGCTTACATATAAAATCCGCGATAGAGTGAAGCCGCGAAAGTCGAAGCGCGATATAGCAAGGGATTACTGTATGGTGATTTCTGGGAGGAAGAGGCGGTCCCGGAAGTGATGTCATAGATGGCGGGTGGCACGTCAATCTTCATTTCTACAGAGGGGAACGAAGAAGAGATTCCATTACTGCTTAGAGCCCTCGGTTGATCAGGGGTAACATTGTCGCCATCTAAGCCTGTAAGTTGTTCCCCAAGCGCACGCATGTTACACCCTTCAGTTCTTCGGCAGCAAGTCGAATGTCAAAGAGTGCCCGGTGATCACAGCAAAGTAAAGAGTCGATTGCTTTCACAAATGAGCAACAGAAAGAGAAACGAACTCAAGCAGCACAGCCGTGAGCGACTTAACTTAGAATTCCTCTTCATTGTGGACTGAAAGAATCCAAGGCTTTGTGAGAGTCGAAGTCAGTTCTGTCGTACGCTTTCCTTTTGTCAACTATGGCAGTTCAAACAAGTCTAAAAGGTTCACTTTGTTGTGAAGCTGCTTGAGTTCAGCTGCCAAGGTTGCCCACAGGAGGGGGGAAACACCGTCAAAATATCCCGACTAGAACCTAAAAGAGTCGAGACGAGTCTTGATAAAATGAAAAAGGTTTTAGTTTCACAAAGGTTACGTCAGCCCCAAAGCTCACCCTGAACCCTGAAAATGCGAGGTACTGTAACACAGTAACCAGCGTCCCAATACAGAATCCAAAAATTAGGACGTGAGCGTCAGTAGGCTTTGTGTCCTGGGAACCGAATTTCCTGAACTATTCGCTAACATTTCAGTTATTATTTACCACGCTGATGCTGATCTTTCTGATCATAAAATAGGTCATTACGATAGCAACTGACGAGAAGAATTTAGAATTTATTGCAGAATTTGAAGGTTCCTCTCGAGTGCCTCTTTCTCTTTTGCACAATTTGGCACACAAACTCATCGGCATATCGTCATCTCATAACAGGCTTAAGTTTCAAGTTCGGTATTTTTCCATCCAGCCGTTTTAGCTCTCGACCGTCCTCAAGGAACTGTGACACACAGACAGACACACACAGCCATCATCGAGATGTTGTTGTTTTCAGTATCAGGGGACCCTAAAATGTTGAGATTTCTCGAAAACCAGAGATCAAAATTTTTGACGAATCTAAAGCTTTCATTCCTCGCCCACAGAAGATAGCTTATGGTGAGGGAGGGCGCAAAGCAAACAAATCGAGCAGAGGTTCAAAAAATATCAGTCAACCGAGTCCCAATACGAAATCCAAAAAACGAAATGAAAAACAGAGCAGGGGTTCAAAATACCCGAAAATCAAAAAGCACAGCAAAATCCCAATAACTCTCCACTCCGAACGCATTCAATGAACTGTCAGGAATCGGGGGGAGGCCCTCCCTTAAACAGGTGGTGACGGGCAGGTGGCTGCGCCCCCTTTGTGGGGCCACCCACAAAGCCCCTCCCCTTTTCCAACATAATAAATAAAATAAACATGATGTCACACTCGTGCGCTGAGGAGGCAGTCCAGAAGCTCAAAGGTGAGTGAAATATCACGAGATGAGGGGTTGATATGTGGTAACGGTGCCTCTCTCTCCATCAGACAAAACGAAGAATAATAAGTACATACGTCTAGATTCCAAAGATGGCCGCCAAAAAGTCCGTCACCTCCAGATGACGTCACTTCCAGCACCTTTCATATAGCACTACTTCCGGCTCCCCCTGATGACATCACTGCCATTACCACATCACTTCCGGTCCACCTTTGATGACGTCACCTCCTGCCGACTCACTTCCCGTCTCCATTTTGTTTTCTGTATAAAAGCACCATTTTGTACGATGACGATGTCAAAACACGACATAAGTTTTAGATCACTGCAGGAAGTGTGCGTTTTTTTCTTTGTCCTACAGACATTATACGGGGACGGTCCCCAATCCTTTTTCCTTGTGGACGCCTCTTATTTGTATAAGAAAATTCATTACCATGAATACAAATAAATTGCATAAAATAGCGAAAAACCAACAAGAAATGACACTTTGAACCCCAGCCTGGCTGAAACAAGACACAATTGTCAGGATCTCATTCTCATACGCCCATGCTGGCTGTTACTTAGTGTGTTATTTCCTTTCTGGTAATTTTCAAATGTATTTCTTTTTGTAGTTTCCATAATTTCACAAGGTACACGAGTAAGACTTACTGGTCTGTGATTTGTCCGTTTTGAAGACTGGAAGCCCCCTTTTTGCAACTTTCCAGTCCTGCGGTGTTTCTCCCTTCTGAAGTCACTGCTCAGTTTGGCCCAATCACAGTTTATCGATGGCGTCTTTCGTTTTCTTTCAGTACAGCTGGTGGAATCCCATCAGGGATCAACGAATCGAGAGCCTGAAGCACATCTGACTCTTCTGTTTTAAGATCTCTGAACTTGGCGTCCTCTACAAACACTTGGGTGACGTGGTGTATTGAGAGAAGGGTGCTAAGGATAGAGCTGCCAGGTAAGAGGAGGAGAGGAAGGCCTAGGCGGAGGTGTATGGATGTGGTGAGAGAGGACATGCAGGTGATGAGTGTGACAGAGGAAGAGATGGAAAATGGTGACCGGCGTTTGCATTCCGTTTGTTTCTTCCTCTACAAACACTTGGGTGACATGTTTGTTCATTTCATTCGCCGTTTTCTTCTCCTTTTTCGATGATTTCTCGTTCTGTGCCCCTGAGAGTTTCTTAAATTTCCTTTTATTTGTCTTTTTACTGGAGTCGTATTCAGAAAATTATTTCCTGTTTGTTTTGGCTCCACTAGCAGTTTCATTTTGAGCTTTCAAATACTTTTTTTTTTGGAATTCCTATAAGTCCGAAATATTGGGCTTGTCCAATGATCTTTTAATTTGTTAATTGACTTATTTATTCATTTCAGCAGATTCTTTTAGTCTTTTTTGCTTTATTGGTTTTCTGAATAAAATGATTTAAAGCCTCAAATGGCCCTTTTCAGGACTTCTTCCTGCCCTGCACCCAGTTAGGATATAAAAGGGGCAGGCACTCCACGACCCCGTAATGAATACAGCAGACGGAGCAAATGGCTGGTTGTGATTGGATCAGGTTAATGGACTGCTTTTAATTGGCAGCCCGGAGATGTTGTGATGTAAGATGGCTGTGCCCCCAGTTAGGCCTCAAGAGTTTCTCACCATCCTGTAAAAAGCAGAATATGGACAAGGAGAGCGCGCGTGTGACAAGGTAGGCGACATGCAGACGGTAGTGCTGACGATCTCAGCCGGCTCAGTCACGTCTGTTGTCCATATTGCAGTTGTGGTTTTTGTTTAGTGGCAAGAATGTCAGAGAAAAAGGAGATAAAGTTTCAGCATACAGATAGCTCTACAGCTGAACATTGTTGTACAACTTGTGACCACTAGAGGGGGCTCCTCATTGCCCTGCTTCAGACACAACTCACCCACAGACACTTCCAAGTTCATTTAAATAAAACTGTATTAACAACAAATCCATCCATCCATCCAATATCCTAACTACAGGGTCACGGGGGTCTACTGGAGCCAATCCCAGCCAACACAAGGCACAAGGCAGGAAATAAACTCCAGGCAGGGCGCCAGCCCACCGCAGTTAACAACAAATCAATTGTATTACATTGCTGGTCTTCTTCTGTCCTCCACAAGCATCGTCTCATTCGCTCCCAACTCCGGACCACCTTTCAGGAGTGAGACGGCTTCTCTTATGCCGGGCCTGGGAGTACTTCTGGGGTTATAGTGTTACATAACTGGAGTATTTCTGGGTCAGGCGGAAGTCCTCTAAAACATGGACAGTTACTTCTAAGAGTGCCCCCTGGTGGCACCCAATGACCCCAACAGGGTTGCCCTTCAAAACTCCAATTCCCAGGCCACCCTGGGGCCAAACAACAGAAGCATGGCCCCCTCCTTTTATACTAGGAAACAAATTGTCCATCCATTATTTGTCTGTCCCAACTGGGATAGGATTCTACCATTAGCCAATTTCCTGTGGTCCTTCCATTATGGCCTCCGATGGCAAGCATCCCTCTTTGATTTCAGCTGGGATGTTGGTCCATCCAGCACGGCACTTACAATCATTATGTCGTGATTCACACAACAAGGTACTTAATTTTCGTGTGTTTCCTTCCAATGCGGAAGGCAGGCCCGGTTCTGCCAGTCATGCAAAGGGTGCATACACGAACGCAGGCTTGGCGGGGGGCTCGTCTTTTCCCCTTAAATGTTGGTAAATAATTTAATTTCATCATTTTCCAACTTTTCTGTAGCCTTAAGAATATATTTAACCCTGCCAGTCACAGTTCTGTGGTGGGCTGGCACCCTTCCTTGGGATTTGTTCCTGCCTTGCGCCCTGTGTTGGCTGGGATTGGCTCCAGCAGACCCTTGTGACCCTGTAGTTAGGACATAGCGGGATGGATAATCACTGACTGACTGACAGTCACAGTTGCAACAGGCGAAAGAAGTTTCTCTAAACTAAAAATAATTAAATCTTACTTAAGATCGTCGATGTGCCAAGATAGATTGAGTAATTTAGGTTTAATTGCAATAGAAGGATTTGTCAGAACAAATTAACTTAGATGGCATTATTGACGAACTTGCAAGTAAGAAAGCACGGAGAGTGCAATTTTAATTTAATATTTTATTTAGTGGAATAATTATAATACATGTAATTTAATAATAAACAGTGGAACCTCGGTTCATGAACGTCTCTGAACACGTACAATTCAGATTACGACCAAACAGTTCGCCAAACTTCTGCATCTGTTCACAACCACACACTCGGTATACGAACAAGCCAGTTTCCCTTTTGGTTTGCACGTGCTCAGTCTCTCCCTGTGCATTCCCTGTGCAGCCAGCGAGTGAGAGAGCGTCACACACAGACACACACACACACACACGCGCGCATGAGAGAGAGAGAGAGAGAGAGAGAGAGAGAGGGCTGGCCACGTAAGGCCGAGAAGGCAGTTAAAGAAGGCACTGGGCTTGTTTGTAAAGAGACTGCTTCCAGCATTGTTTTACCCTCATTGTACTCAATGAAGACTTTTTTCTATTGGATTTTAACTTCCACTTCACTTCTGTTTATAGCGATCGGTTCGTATTGGACGTTGTTGCAATGTCACTTTTCTTGGTTGTTTATTAAAGAACGGATTTTTCAGATGTTCATTTTTTTCCCTGTGCTTAAAACTCATTAAAAAAAGTGTTTTTAGCAAGCGGTACGTAGCACTATAGTGCAAACTCTTTCAGTGTTCGTTTTCTCTGTTCAAGGTTTTCTCAGCGTTATTCAGTGTTTTTATATTTAGTTTACTATTACACTGTGCATTCTATGGTATAATTAACTATATTTGTGCTTAAAAATTTAAAAAAAAATATATATTTACATATAGTTCGTACGGTTTACGAGCAGAGTTTTGGAACGAATTACGGTTGTGACCCGAGGTTCCACTGTATATGCATATTCAGATTTTGTTTTCCTATAAATATCTTTCACAGGTGTGATGTGAAGAAATAGACTTTTGCTAAATTTTGTATTTGCGAGAATATGAGGCAACATCTTTTTCAAGAAAATTCAGTCTATAATCTGCACTCGCTTTATATTCGGAATTTTACAGATGAATTAATTAAACTTGTCGTCGATTGCGCAAGTCAAGTTTTCTTCTACCTACGAAGAAATTTTCTTTCATTTTTTTTGACATTAAGGAAATTGCGAAAATGTTAAATTTTAAATACATTGGTTTAGAAAACAAGTGAAGGTGTTAGGGTGAGGGGGCGGCTGAAATTAAATGGCACGATGGCGGCTTCACCTCTAGAACCGGGCCGGGCGGAAGGGTTGTCTACTCCCCTCTAATGGAACCCAAAAGGTACAGCAATGGATGGACGCTGGTTTCACTGCTGCTTCACAGTTCCATAGTGCTGCCTGGGTTCAAACTCTGGCCTGCCCCCTGTCTGTCAGGAGGTGCTCCATTTTCTTCAAATCCCGGACAAATGGGTATATCCACGAGTGTGCCATGTGAAGCCTGGCATCCAAAACAGGGTTGGTGCCTGCCTTGCCTCCAAAGCTGTTGAAGTAGGACTTGTCTCCATTCTACCTCTCAATGGAATGAAACAGGATGTATAACACGTGGATGCTAATGTCACCGGTGTCACACATTTCCAGACTCCAGCCTTCGTCTTTCTTTTGGGATTTTTAGGTGAATTGCCGATCCTCAGATGGCCCCCTAAAAGTGTGTTCTGTAATGGTATCCATCCTTCCAGGGTGGGTTCCTGTTGTCTGCCCACACAAGGCCTGAATACTTTTAGCAGTGTTGCTTCACGTCTGCTTACTCCTGGGTTCAAATCCCACCCGTTCAGTTTGCACCTTCTCCCTGTGCCTGTCTGGTGTTTCCTCTGCTATTCTGGTTGGGTGTCACCACTGTAGCCCTATATGTGTGTGTATGTGTGTGTGTGTGTGTGCGCCCGCCTGGCATCTCAACCATGACGTCATCCTGCCTTGTTCTCAGTGTTTTCCGCAATCCCTGACAGTTTGTGCCTTGGGATGGTGTTCCCCGTGAACGTCTCCCACCACAGCTGATTTTTCGGGTTCAGACACCTCAGGTAGACTTCAACTGGCGCTCGGCAGACATTATGTGTCACAAAACCCTTCCCACCTGTTAGGTAATGAAAACGTGAAAAAGCGGGTTCAGGCTGGGCTTCTCATATTTGAGGTCTAAGCCAACATGGATTTAAGGGAAAGAGGAGCGTAAAGCAGGAACAGACACAAGCCTGGCACAAACCACGGGCGCCATGCCACTCTGAACGTGGCGCTGCAGCCTGTGCCATCAGATGTGCCTCAGATGCACTGAAAGCACGACCCTCTTCTTCTCGTCTCCATCAATCAGCACATTTTCTCCGTGTGGGCCCCTCTCCCTAAGCGGCGGATTTATCAGCCACGTCTCTGAGGAACCTGGGAAACTTCAAAGCGGGCCGCAAGTCGGCACATGTTAGCATTTACTGAACGGGCGAGGAGTCATCGTCATGTTCATCTGAGCGGCTTATGGTCCCAATTTGGAATGAGGCGGCTGGATGGGGTTGGGCCCGTCGGTGGCGTCCGTTAGAAGTCACGGTGCTGGATGAGGGGCTTAGTGGCTCAAATCGTGGACCACAGGGCACTAGGATGCTGGTTCAATGCCCGCTCCCTTTTCATAGCATGACATTAATTTCATTCCTTTTCATATTTGTGCTCCGATTGCAAAATGTTACAGATATTGTAAAACAAATGAGATGAGAAATCGTGATGAGGTAATAAGAAGGAAGGAAGGAAGGAAGGTGTCTTTAAAAGAAAGCAAGCAGCCATGGTGCAAGACATTGGCTCTCTTCTGCTGCTGGTCTAACCAATGACATTCACTTCCTGTTGGTGATTTCTTTTATAGGGGCGGAGTGAAGGGCGGAGTCAGGACTCTTCTTTTGTCTCTTTGTCTTGTTGGCTGCAGGTTAAAAAAGGAAAATGTGTGAAAGTTACGCAACCTCAAAAGTCTTCCCCAGTGTACACTTGAAATCCTTCCCCAGAACACGTCTGTGCTTTTGACAATAAGCAAAGCTAACGGGTCCGTCCATCACGGTCTGTCCTTCACAAAACTTTAAAGCTTGTGAAGTATAGAGGGCGCTCTCGAGCTGCTCACAAACCAGCATATAAAGTGCCTTGGGCATCAATGGGCAGTCACATAAAAATATCTAATGCTTGTGTGTTGTAGGGGGCGCTGTGGAGTGGTTGCTTAACCCACATGTAAACTGCTTTGAATTTCAATAAGCAGGCAAAAAAAGATAAAAGCAAGTGAACTGTAGAGGGCGCTCTCAAGCAGTTTCATAACCCACTTGTATAGCGCCTTGAATGTCATTAAGCAGGCATAGAAAAGTCTAAAGCTTAGGAACTGTAGAGGGCGCTCTCATGCTGTTCCTAAACCCACATATTTCAAAGGACAGATACACAAAAAATTAAAGCTCGTAAACTGTAGGTGGCGCTCTCAAGCGCTTTCTAAGCCCACATGTATAGTGCCTTGAATCTCAATAAGCAAGCATACAATAATAGAAAGCTTATGTACTATAGGGGGCGCTCGCATGCTCCCTTATTTGTTCTATCGACACCCTCGCCTTTCAGTCTCCCTGCCTACCGGCGGGCATTTCCACCAAACTCTCCTCCTGACTTCCCCCAAGCTTAAGCTGGTAGTAAACGCTTGGCATTCATTTAGTTCTGAGATCAATTCCTATGTCTCAGAGGGTCCTTGTCTCATTACAGGGTCACCAGGTTAAAATGCCCCCTCATTGGCTACTGCTGTCCCTGTATCCCTACATTTTAAGCAGTCCTTAAAGGTGTGAGAAGAGCAGGACAATTACACTCCTCCAAGATGGAAATCATATCCTGACATCTAACAGGCTCTAGGTTAATGACTGACCCAGAATGCACTGGTAAAAAGGGCACCATAACAATAACACTTAAAATATTATATTTATATAGTGCCTTTTCAATAATCATTTCAGTAACACAATTACTAAAACTGGAATACATCAAAGAATTCCCTTCATTTCTGAACTGGAGCCTTATACTGCCCCCTACTGGCCGGGATGCCAAATAGCACCTTTCACTTCTATGGCACAAATCAAGGTTTGCTGCCCCCTAGTGGCCCCCTAACTTCCCAGTCGTGCTCTTTCTGCTTGAAAATATTAACCTAAACTTTTTAGAGATTTTTATTTGGGGGTAAAGCCCCCTTGCTTTTCTTTCCAGAATAATATACCCTACTGTACAATGTATGATTTATGAAAGAATGAAAGATGAGATCTAGTGCAATTTCTAAAATCCTAATCCTGAGTATGACACACGCGTGACACACTTTATTGTTGGTATGACTGAATTTCTTAAAGAAGGCAACAATAAATACGACGGAGCCACTTCTGCCGCCCTGGGAATGCGTACTGACAGCTGACGACATATTTATAGATAAAGCGACAAGGCGTCATGGCGGCCACAAAGGAGTTGCGACTCCGGCACATTCCGTATAATCCTCTGTTGAAGGACTCAGGATTTGTGTGTGTGTTTAACTCTGCTTTTTCTCTTGAGCTGCTTAAGGCTGCTCTGCCCCAAGGTTGAAACCAATCTGCTATATTCAAGTTTCTCTAAATTTAAGGTTGGGCTGTTTAAGGGATTTTTGTGAAATGTGTGGAATATTTGACTCTACTGGGATGTGTTTGCTTTGCACTTACTTGTGGTGATACATGGAGGGATGCCCACCCTGAGCCACGTTGTCATGAGAAAGGTGGACCGTGTTTGTGTATCGAGCCTACAGGGGGCGCTGCAGAGAACAGTAGAGGATGAGGGTAACAATGGAAATAAAAAGCAAATGACGTGCTTTTAGAGTGCTGGATAGTCTCAGATACAGTCATGTGAAAAAGTCTGGGAGCCCCTCTTAACTCTTTGGAATTTTGTTTCTCATTGGCTGAGCTTTCAAAGTAGTAACTTCCTTTTAATATCCGACATGCCTTATGGACACAGTAGGATTTCAGCAGTGACATTAAGTTTATTGGATTAACAGAAATATGAAACATGCATCATAACAAAATTAGACAGGTGGGCACCCAACAGAGATATGACATCAATATTCAGTTGAGCCTCCTTTTGCTCCTTTGAGCCTCTCGACGCTGTCCTCCTGTAGCCTGTGATGAGTGTCTGGACTCTGATGTTGGTATTTCTGACCTTCTTCATACAAAATCTCTCCAGTTCAGTTCAATTTGATGGACAGCCTGCTTCAAATCATCCCATAGATTGTCGATGATATTCAAGTCAGGGGACTGTGACGGCCATTCCAGGACATTGGACTTCTCCCTCTGCATGAATGTCTTTGTAGATTTCTAACTGTGTTTTGGGTCATCGTCTTGTTGGAATATCCAACCCCTGCTTAAGTAACTTCAACTTTGTGACTGATGCTTGAACATTATCCTGAAGGATTTGTTGATATTGAGTTGAATTCATCCGACCCTCGACTTTAACAAGGGCCCCAGTCCCTGAACTGGCCACACAGCCCCACAGCATGATGGGACCTCCACCACATTTGACAGGAGGTAGCAGGTGTTTCTCTTGGAATGCGATGTTCTTCTTCCGCCATGCAAAGAGCTTTTTGTTCTGACCAAATAACTCCATTTGTGTCTCATCAGTCCAAAGCACTTTGTTCTTGATGACTCTGACTTGTCTAAATGAGCATTTGATACAACAAGTGACTCTGTTTGTGGCGTGAGTGCAGAAAGGGCTTCTCTCTCATCACCCTGCCATACAGATGTGCTGAATTGTAGAGCGATGTACAGATACACCATCTGCAGTGAGATGTTCTCGCAGGTCTTTGGAGGTGATCTGTGGTTGGCTGTAACCATTCTCACAATCCTGCTCATGTGCTGCTCCTGTATTTTTCTTGGCCTGCCAGACCTGAGTTGGTTTAACAGCAACTGTGCCTGTGGCCTTCCATTTCCTGATTCCATTCCTTACAGTTGAAACTGACAGTTTAAACATCTGAGATGGCTTTTTGTAGCCTTCACCTAAACCAGGAGACTCAACAATCTTTGTTTTCAGATCTTTGGAGAGTTGCTTTGAGGATCCCATGCTGTCTGTCACTCTTCAGAGGAGAGTCAAAGGGAAGGAAGCACAACTTGCAACTGACCACCTTAAATACCTTTGACCACTCATGACTGGACACTCCTGTCTATGAAGTTCAAGGCTTAATGAGCTCATCATACCAAGTAATCAGCACTGAGCAGTGACAGGCATTCAAATCAGCACAATGACAAGGGGACCCACATTTGTGCACAGCCAGTTTTTCACATGTGATTTAATTTCATAACTAAATACTGCGTCACTAAAAATCTTTGTTCAGAAAACACCGCAGTGCTCAGATGTTCCTAGGAAATGAAAGACATACCACTGTGATCTTTACTGTTGAAAGGAGAGTCGATTATTACACAGGCTGAGAGGGGGTCACAAACTTTTTCATATGACTGTACATAATGAAAGACCACCATGCCACAAGGTGTTGTGACTCTGAGTTATTTATCCCCTTCGACTTCAATTTGTATATTAATTTGTTTTGTTTTTCAATATTTTTTTGTGATTTTTGTGACATTAACACGTTTCCATTTTGCACAGGTTGCTCAGTCTGCCCTCCGGCTTTATATTGAATCAGAGGGAGAGAATCTCAGCAGTGGCTCAGGGAGTTGCAGGACAGCTGTCACTATTGCTTTTTCCTTCATATTTCTGAGTTTTATGGATTTTTGCTTCTTTCTTTTGGACTCAAATTACTAACCATTGGAATACTAGAAAGATTTAGATGAGACCAGGCCATTCAGCCCAACAAAGCTCGCCAGTCCTGCCCACTTTATTCTTCCAAAGTAACAACAAGTCAACTCCTCCTGTCTTACCACACTACTTGGTCACTCAGTCCACATGTCTGTGGCTTGAAGTGAGAAGAAAAACATTGCAATGTTTGTGTGACATTTACTATTAACAAGTTTCCAGCTGTGTCCCCCTGCGTGTTCTTGATGAACTCATTTTAGAGTCCCAGTCTCGATCCGCTGCACTGATTCACTTCATCATTTTAAACACTTCACTCAGGTCTCCTCTTCATCTCTCTGAAGGCTCAGCTCTTTGAATCTTTCCTCCAAACTCATCCCCTGTAGCCCCCCGTAATCAGCCGAGTTGCTCTTCTCTGGACCTTCTCTAGTGCTGCTATGTCTTTATGGAGACCCAAACTTCACACAGGACTCCAGATGAGGCCTCACCAGTGTGCTATAAAGACTTGAGCAGAACTTCCTGTGACTTGTACTCCACACGTCAAGGCGCTATATCACCTGACAGTCTGTCGATCATGATCATGTCGAGTCCACTACGACTCCTAAATCCACCTCATGACGCGTACTCTCGATTTTCAGACCGCCCATTGTGTTTCAATACGCAATCATACCGTGGACCCAAAGTAATTTCCCCCATAGGATTGTATGTAAATACAATTAATCCGTTCCAGACCCTACAAACTGTATGTAAATATAATTTTTTTAAAGATTTTTAAGCACAAAAATGTAATTATATCATAGAATGCACAGTGTGATAGTAAACTAAATGTAAAAACATTGAATAACACCGAGAAAACCTTGAACAGAGAAAACTAACATTGCAGGAGTTCACGCTACAGCCTTACGACCCGCTCGCTGTAAACACTTTTTTTTAACGAGTTTTAAGCACAGGGGAAAAAAAATGAACATTTGAAAAATCTGTAATTTATATAAAAACTAACCTTAAACAACCAAGAAAACTAACCTGGCATGAGTCGAGTTCTGGCGTGAACGAAGCGAGCAGGAAGCTGGGTGGAGAGGAGATTACAGGTAAAGTCCCTCTGCGTGATGCACATCTGACCGAGAACAACGTACTGTACAGGGAGAGACCGAACACGTGCGGAAATCACCGGCGCGTACGAACCGGAAGGGAAACTGGCTTGTTTGTCACCCGAGTGTGGGGTCGTGAACAGATGCAAAAGTATGGCGAACATTTTGGTCGTAACCCGATTTGTACGTGTCCCGAGACGTTCGGGACCTGAGGTTCCACTGTACCACTGTCCACTTTACTGACATTAAATGTCATCGTCCACATATCTGCCCAAGCCTGGTTGCTGTCCAAGTCCCTCTGTGATGATTCAGCAGGTTCTCGATGACCTGCCAATCCACTGAGTTTGGTGTCATCTGCAAACTTCACCAGCCTGTTCTTTATATTCCTATTCAAATCTTTTCTATTTATTAAAAATAGCAGGGGCCCTGGCACTGACCCCTGCTGGACAGCACTCATAATTTCAGAAAATCTAATAATATAATAATAATCATTAATTGCTCTTCTGTGGACTTTTTCTAGTGCTGTGAAGTCCTTTAGGAAGACCACAACCTTCAAGAAGTATCAGGATGAGATGTGGGGGCAGCTGAGCTCTTAGCTAAACAAATGGACTGAATGGCCTCCTCTTGTTTGTCAAATTTCTTATGGAGACCCAAACTGGACCCAGTACTCCAGATGAGGCCTCACCAGTGTGTTATAAAGCCTGAGCAGAACCTCCTGTGACTTGTACTGCACACATCAAGGCGCTATATAACCTGACAGTCTGTTAGCCTTCTTAATGGCTTCTGTCTGGTAGTCGATACCTTAGAGTCCACTGTGACTCCTAAATCCTTCTCATGAGGCGTACTTTCAATTTCTTCTCATTTTAAAGTCACCGTTTCAATCCGCTGCACTGATTCACTTCATCATTTTAAACTCTTCACTCAGGTCTCCTCTTCATCTCTCTAAAGGCTCAGCTCTTTTAATTTTCCTCATAACTCATCCCCTGTAGCCCTGAATCACCCTAGTTGCTCTTCTCTGGACCTTCTCCAGTGCTGTTATGTCTTTATGGAGACCCAAACTGGACCCAGTACTCCAGATGAGGCCTCACCAGTGTGTAATAAAGCTTGAGCAGAAACTTCTGTGACTTGTGCTCCACACATCAAGGCGCTATATAACCTGAGAGTCTGTTAGCCTTCTTATTCGATCGCTTAGAGTCCACTACGACTCCTAAGTCCTTCTCATAAGGTGGACTCTCGACTTTCCGACCTCCCATTGTGTATTCAAACGTCACATTTTTACTTCCTACTTGTAATTCTTTACATTTACTGACATTAAATTTCATCTTCCACAAATCTGCCCGTAGTCCAGCTGTAGACAGTTTCAAAATCAGTGATTACAAAAATGTTATTTAAAATTTTCGGTCCTGTACTAGAGATCGTCCAGCCCTGAATGGACCCCATCGGAGGGTGAAAAATGACATTTAAATAGAAGTGCACATTTCAAACATATGAGGTAACGATTCCTATTTGTTACGTCCTTTTACCTCATGAAGTGAATTGTTGCATTTCTTATGAACACCTCAGATGTTTTTTGATTTTTCCTTTTCTCGTGTGCGTTAGCCTGATGACAGATCGATTTCAATTTTTCCGCTTAACAAACCCTGCTAGACTTTAACCTGCGTTTCGTCTCCTGATCCTCTCTCATTAAGCATCTTCTCTGTTGTCGTACACTACTGGTGAATATTCTTCTGCTCATTGTTTCCTTGCTCATTTAGTGTGAGTTTAGCCTTATTTCACGTGGGAGGAGCCACTGAGGGGTGTGGCCTGTTGACTTCACAGCTAAGGCAACGCCTTTATTTTTAGGAATGGCGCTCCCTCTTTTTCTGGATTCTTCTTCTTTTTTTTTGTTACTAATGTTGTGGTTTTGTTAGAGTTGGTCCTTGACTCAAGTAAAGTTTTCTTTACATTCATATTTTTGATGTTTATTAAACATTATTTGTTGTATTTTGTTATCAGTAACGTGTTTGGTCTTCTTGTGTGTTATGTTCTGAATAATACTTTTGTAATTTATTATTTGTTAAGTATGTGTTGTATATACTGTATGTATTAATGTATTCATGTTTAGTTATGCACTCTTGTCTCCTTATAAAATGAATTGGGTATTGGGGGTGGAGCTATCATGATGATCAGCTGTAGGACCGCCCCCTGCCTATTTATTTGGACCTGAAAGTCAAACCTTCCAGAACAGCTTTGGAGTTTGTCGGGTAAAGAGCTCTATGAGAGTGTTGGCTTGACTGATTTCTTGTGTGACCACCAGGGGGCATAGCAGCATCCCAAACCCCCTCCAGGCACAGCTACACGACACAGTCCTGGGTTCAAATACAAGATCTTCTTTAGTTTTTACCTCCACCGTTCTCCAAAATTCTCTTCCACAATAATACAATTTCCAGTATAAATCTCTTTCCTCTTTCCACACCTTCCATAAAGTTTTGTCCGCACTCCCCCCAACTCTGACTGCCTTTACTGGAAACTCGGCTTCTTTTATGCCAGACCAGATGCGGGAGTACATCGGGTGCCACAGCATTGCATACTGGGATTCTATCAAAGAGGTCATAATGATCCATTGAGGGTCCCCCTGGCAACACCCAAGAACCTCAACAGAGTTGTCTCATGGGACTACAATTCCCAGCCTGCCCTGTGGCTTTCCTTTTGATGTCCCACCCATGGGCTGCTGCCACCACGCGTATGGAGGGGAGAATATAAGTTTGGGTCGGAGACGCCTTTTGTCCTCCCGCTGTGGCTTCCCTTTAAGGCTGGTAATCAACCTCCATCCTGGTTGAGATGCCCGTCCATCTTACGCGGCACTCACACTTGCTACAGTTCATTGGATTTCACAATTGCTTTTTGGTTTTCGATTGTCTTCATTTTTAGGTTTTTTTTTTCTGAATAAAGACTTTGTGTAAAAAGATTCTTCACTGGCCTCGTCCTTTTGGTTCCATCAGTGAGGACACAGAGAAGAAAAGTGACGGGGAAAAGGGCACAGCCAGAAACCAGGAAATCGAGTCGATCAGACTGTCAGACTACAGAACACAAGACGGGAATCGGAAGCCAAGAAATGAAAGCACAAACTCAAATACTTATAAGAATAAATAAATCACAAGGAAGAAAAGCATAGAAAGAGATTTGGGGTCCTAAATTTGGATGGCACGACATTGTTTTGGACAACCTTGAAACCCGTTGCCAATTCAGATGTCATCCGCATCGCATGTCCCATGGAATGCTGGGATATTCTTGTGGACAGCAGAGATGTGAAGAAAACAAAAAACTCGTTGGCAAGCATGATAACTATATGGTAAATCAAAAAATAAATCAGCTTTAAAATAAATTAGAAAATTACAATTAGAATTCAATAAATTAGAAACCTAGAATTACAATTACAATTACATAAATTAGATAACTAGAATTGAAATTAAAATGAAATAAATTAGAAAACTTGCGGTTGGCTGGCACCCTGCCCGGGGTTGGTTCCTGCCTTGCGCCCTGTGCTGGCTGGGATTGGCTCCAGCAGACTCCCGTGACCCTGTGTTAGGATATAGCGGGTTGGATAATGACTGACTGACTGACTAAATTAGAAAACTAGAATTACAATTACAATTACAATTAAATAAACTAGAAAACTGATGAGAAATTCCATCCATCCATTTTCCAACCCGCTATATCCTAACTACAGGGTCACGGGGGTCTGCTGGAGCCAATCCCAGCCAACACAGGGCACAAGGCAGGAACCAACCCCGGGCAGGGTGCCAACCCACCACAGGACACACACACACGCCAAGCACATACCAGGGACAATTTGGGATCACCAGTGCACCTAACCTGCATGTCTTTGGACTGTGGGAGGAAACCCACGCAGACACGGGGAGAACATGCAAACTCCACGCAGGGAGGACCCAGAAAGTGAGCCCAGACGGGTCTCCTAACTGCGAGGCAGCAGTGCTACCCACCGCGCCACCGTGCCACCCCAATGAGAAATTCCAAAATCTTAATCTAGAAAACCCCCTAACACCATGTATAGATCATGTCCGGGATGTGACAAAACCCAAGGGAAAATATAAACAAAGGTAACCATCGTGACACCGTAAGCCAGAGGTTTTTTGGTTTTCTCCCCCTTGAAAGGTTTTGCCAAGTATATTTTTACAATTCAAAGGCCCAAACTTCATTTTGGATGATGTGCAAGCCTTGAAGCTCTGCCTATTGAGTTTAGGGTGAGGCTGCTCGGGGTGAGGCCCGTTTCCAGTGAAGGTCCTGGTCTGGCTTTGGTTCTTTTTTGAGGCCTACCGTCCCTTTATCTCCACCTTGAGTGCTCCGAAACACAACACCCAAACTTCTTTTTTAATTTTACGATTCCGGGCTACCGACTGCTGTATTTTTGCAGGTATGCCTTTTAGGGCATAGCATTTTGCTTTTGCTATCGCTTTATTTTTGTTAAAGTTACTTTATCGTTAAAGAATTGATTTGATTTATTTTGTTAAGGTGACCCTCGGTGTTGGCAGGTCTCCTCCTTCCCTTTGTGATTTCTCTGTTGAGATTTGGAGTTCTTTCCCCCTTAGATAGCCTGTGTAGGCCGAAGCCTGCTTTTGAGTTTGGAGAGGGGCTGATTTGGGTTTTCTCCGCACCCCTCATTCCTTTTTTGATTTTCTTTTTGATAATTTGCATATTTTTGCTGTGTTTCCCCACATCATAGTCTGTGTAGGCCAAAGCCTAATACTGAGTTTAGACAACGGCTGATTTTCATTTTCAGGCTTCATTTTGAGTTGACGACCAGACTAGGAAGAGAAACACATTTTGTACATTTTTTAATGTAATGTCAGATGTTTTAGAAGCCATTACCTCAGCAAGCATACATGAAAGACGCTATATAGCGTATCTTTTGGCCTCTGCCCCTAGAGAGCAGAGGGGACAATGGCCTGCAACAGAGGAGCCTGTCCTGCTGTTTATGGAGGTGACGAGCAGATATGACACTTGGCTAAAACACAGGAGACAGATTTACTGCGAGGTTTGTCATTTTTTAATTTTGTAATCTACAAGGTGAGCCAAAAAGCAGCACCACATTTCAAATGTTAATTCTACACAAACGCTACAAGATAAAATCAATTTCATCACGACACCAGAAAGGGGGATACGCAACAGATTTTGTTCACTGTGTTTTAAAAGCGACGTCTTCAAGGTGGTGGCCATCATCTTAGAACATTAGAGACGAGAACAGGCCATTCAGCCCAACAAAGCTCACCAGTCCTATCCACTTATCCATCCATATCTTAACTACAGGGTTGCGGGGGTCTGCTGGAGCCAATCCCAGCCAACACAGGGCGCAAGGCAGGAAACAAACCCCGGGCAGGGCACACACACACACCAAGCACACATACGGGACAATTTAGGATCGCCAATCCACCTAACCTGCATGTCTTTGGACTGCGGGAGGAAACCCACGCAGACACGGCGAGAACATGCAAACTCCACGCAGGGAGGGCCTGGGAGGCGAACCTGGGTCTCCTAACTGCGAGGCGGCAGCGCTACCCACTGCGCCACCATGCCACCCCCTATCCACTTATTTCTTCCAAAAAAACATTGAGTCGAACATCATTAGCGATACGCTCTTTGAGATGATTTCTGAACGCTCACGCGACTCGTTCAGCCATTTCGTGGAGAGTAGCGTCCTTGAGGGCTGCCAGGTTTTGAAGTCGGTGTCGGTGTCTTCGACTTGAGAGGAAATCACACAGAGTGAGATCAGGCGAACGTGAAGGCCACCTGACATCGCTATACACGGAGATCAGCTTCTCTCCCGGAAATCTTGCATGGATCTCCACGCAGGCCGTATGAGCTGTCACTCCTGGCATCCACCACATCCATGTCTTCCAGTTCTCCAGCATTTTCATGTCACGTTGAGAAGTGACGGTGACCGTTGCTCCCCCCTTAAGGGCCTACGATGTCAAATTCTGCAACGGCCCACCAAACTGTAACCCAGGTGCTTACTGTGTGGGGGTCTCTGATGAAGGCTGATATAGGCGGAGTGGTGGCTCTAATCGGAAAGTTGCCAGTTTGAATCCCGTAAATGCCAATTTTGGACCCTTCAGCAAGGCCCTTAACTTGCAATTGCTGAGCGCTTTGAGTAGTGAGAAAAGTGCTAAATAAATGCAAAGAATTATTATTATTAACTTCACCAGGGTCGCTTTCAGCCCAACAGCTAAAGTTTTGTTTATTTACACAGCCATTCAAATGGAAATGTGCCTCGTCGCTGATGTCACATGACGATGGCATCTCGATGAACGCTTTGCAGAATGTCGGCGCACAACTCTCTACGGCTCTGCCAGTCCTGCACTGCCATCATTGTGTATGGATGGAAATGAAGGTCCTCGTGCAAAATCAAAGACGTGTTGGAAATGCCGAAGGCAGACATGTGCTGAGCGTCTAGCAGACTACACAATGGATGCCCTCACAGCTTTGATGTTTTCAGGTGTGGAGGACGGACTGCAGACTTTCTGTTCATTGTTGGACACCCGTCTGTCTAAATTTAGAATTGTTTTCCGATTTGCGACGTCACCAAATGTTGAAGTGCGTTCAGAAGGCGTGTTGCGTAGTGATGATGGATTCGTCACTTGGACAGAGAAAGCAACGGTGCGCACCAGAAGAAGGAATGTGGCGACTGAAAAGGGATCACCGATCAAAAGACCCCCAGCCACCCACCCCAAACCCACTCGGCTGCCTCTGACCTTGAGAGATGGGGTACTTCATTTTGACTCACCCTGTATATCATCTTTCAAAATGCACCATTAGGTTTCTCTTCTTTTTCTCCATTTAATAAACATTTATGCCAGGTTATTAGAATAAATTCAAGAAGAACAAACATCAGCTAATGAGATTATTTAGAGTGACACCACATCGCCCCCTAGTGGCAGTGTTTATACAGGCGGCCTTTCCACACGTGTAGATTTGTGTGCCCCGCGGTTTGAGAGATTTGGCTTGTGGTGTCATCAAGAATCTTTTTAATCCTTCAGTGTGCTTTACATCTAAGAACAATGACACAGGAAATGGAGCTCGCCGTGCCAAAACGATGAACACGATAAACAATGTGGCCGCCATCTGGGAAGTTCCTGTCTGTTTCATATTTAAGACGCAGTTTCCATAACTCGATTAAAAAGATCGCAAATGCAATCCACTTGAGGTCAAGAGCTATGCAGTGCGGTCCAGAGGCCAGCCGTTCACCTCACGTTGTGTCTTCTCAGGCCCTGCGCTGCACACATGAGTCACGGAGTATTTGGAGGCAAGCCGCCTTCATCAAAGCCATTAACTCATGGGAGTGGGACGCCAGGATTTGTCTCTGTCATGTTGCAGAATGTTGGCTCATCTGCGTTATAAGTCATTCAACATTTATTACGTTAATGTAACGCCTTTCATATTGGGCACTAACACAGAGCACTAGGGAGCCACAACTCCCCACAGGACATGCGCAGGCTGGCACAGTCAAAGCAAATCACATCAAAAGCCCGGGTGCAAAGCTCCACCTGGATTCATTCTGCATAGAATTCACAAGTTGTCTTCATAAACTGGCACGTTTCCTCAAGACATCACACTGACCACTTAAAATTGGTCCAATGTGGACAAGTAGGAGTCTACCCTGCAATGCACTTGTGGTCCATCCAGGGTGGGTTGTTGTGCCCACTCGTATGGACTAGAAACATAGACAGAGGCAGACATGCCCTGGACAAAATAGAGGGCACTGTCAGTCAACGGAGTTGCATTGCAACAAATGTAATTGAATACGCTGGGTGAATTATCTATCTATCATATAGAGCCTTTGACTTCTATCTATCTATCTATCTATCTATCTATCTATCTATCTATCTATCTATCTATCTATCTATCTATCTATCTATCATATAGTGCCTTTCACATCTATCTATCTATCTATCTATCATATAGTGCCTTTCACATCTATCTATCTATCTATCTATCTATCTGTCTATCATATAGTGCCTTTCACATCTATCTATCTATCTATCTATCTATCTATCTATCTATCTATCTATCTATCATATAGTGCCTTTCACTATCTATCTATCTATCTATCTATCTATCTATCTATCTATCATATAGTGCCTTTCACATCTATCTATCTATCTATCTATCTATCTATCTATCTATCTATCTATCTGTCTATCATATAGTGCCTTTCATCTATCTATCTATCTATCTATCTATCTATCATATAGTGCCTTTCACATCTATCTATCTATCTATCTATCTATCTGTCATATAGTGCCTTTCACATCCATATCCATGTTAACCCTTTTGTGACATATTGTGTGCTACTCCCCAACTTGCCCACCACACAGATGCCCTGATGCCCGCTACATTCATCCTTCCATCTCTCTTTCTTTTTCCTGACCTGTTCTCCTCCTGCCAGTTGAGTGTTTGTTTGTTTAAAGTGTCCTTGAGTTTGAGAAAGGAACTATATAAATACAGTAGATATTATCATTATTATTATTTATTATTGAACCCAATGTACTACCTGACATTACACTTAATAGCCATAGTGCCCTCTGATGGTCTCCTGAAACTTCAGGGCACCTCAAAGGGCCCACTCACTTTTTTGGGACTCTATGCTGCCACCTGATGGAGTTGAGGGATACAATTAGCTGCCCACTCCTCACCTTGTAAAGGTTAACATAAACCCACCATTGGATCTGGACCAAGTGCTGCTATCTAAAGGCCAGGTGGGACTTGGGTGGTGTGCTCTTCTGTTCTTTTTTTTTTTTTTTTTTGAGAATGGTGAGGCATTCTGGAGAACAATTGACTTTTTGTCTCAGGTTGTTTCGGTTTCTCTTATAGCAGGGTCCCTAGTCACAGTATAAGGCAGTGTTTCTAAAACTTTCTGATGTGGTGACCAACTTCTTCACATGAAAGTGTCCTTGGTTGCCTCCCTTGGTGAATTCAGCAAGTCAGACCTGGGAGCAGAATTATATCCCATGGCAATACCAAATGCTTATAGGAACCCACAAAGACCCCTTGTCATCCACTAACATTATAAAGAATAAGAACTCCCTACTCACGGGCGGTGGCCTCTCAGTGCTTCTGAAAGGTTGGTATGCTGCCCCCCAGTGGTGGCCTTTCACTTAAGCTGGCACAATTCTTCCCTCTCACGATTAGAGCCATACTGGACCCTGTTCTTGATCCCATGTCTACATCCTAACTACAGGGTCACGGGGGTCAAACCCAGCCAACACAGGGTGCAAGGCAGGAAACAAACCCCAGGCAGGGTGCCAACCCATCGCAGGGCACACACAAGCGAACCCTGGTCTCCTAACTGCGAGGCAGCAGCGCTACCCACTGCGCCACCGTGCCGCACTGATCCCATGTCTCGAGACCCTTTTCTCCGGCTATACTTGATATGAATTGCGCCATTTTGTGACCCGTGCATTGCATGATACCTACACGAGTATCGTCAGACTAATTATGGCGCGTACCGGATTTCATGTTAATACTCCCGGCTCCCTCGTCCAGTTTGCCCAGCGCTGCCTTCAAGAGTGGCTTCTTTATGCAAACGATCTGCTACTCCACGCTTGTGTTTCATGGAAAATAAAGTCGCGTTTTCTAATTATTTTATGCCCTGTGGTTCTGTAAAGTCGGAAGAAAAGACTGCGTAGAAGAAAGTCTTCTGTGATTGACGGCCTTCCGTCCCTTAGGATCTCATTAGGCTGGAGATGAAAACCTACTGGGCAGAGAGAAGCGCCCCGGCGCTGCTGGTCTTTTAATTTCGCTTTCTTTGGGTTTTATTATCTCAGAGGCAAACGCGACGGCGCTTTATTCTGGGGTTACAAAACTGCGGCTCGGCACGACTCGGCACGGCACGGCGCGGTTCGGCTCCCCGCGGTTTGTCACTTGCGTTCGTTTCTCGCAAGGAGGAGGCGCCTTCGTGTTGAAGCGACATTCGCCACTGCAGAGCCCGCTAATCGAGGAACCGGTACTCCGCTTTTCACGGCTCTCTCCGAATGGTGAAAATGAGGGGCGCCTTTTGTCCCTCTGGTCTTTAGAACTGAGACGCTGACCGGCCACCAAACAGACGTCTGAACGGGAGGAAAGTCAGCCCGCTGGGGACTCCCCGACTGTTTGGGAAACACCGGCGGTAATCCCGCTGACTGGAAACGCGGGGATTGGACGGCAGTGGGCGTCAAACAAAATCGGGGGACCGAGGAATCGATGAGGCAATAACAGGACCAAACCCCAACAGCCCCCACACCACCATTGACCCTAATTCAGCTTCACGAATCAATGCCTTCTAAATGAGGGTAGGGGCCTGCCGATGCCGAGAGGACCGAGCGGGGAGTCCAACAGCCCACCAAGATTTATATAAATATTGCCGATCGGCTTTATATATGGAGGGGTGAACACGTGATAAGCGCTGTATGTAGCGCGGGGCTCGAGATGGGCGCTATATAACAAATTGATAGATGTAAAGTGAAAGGCATATAATGAGGGTGCAATGCAAGATAGATATAAGATAGGAAAGGCACTATATAATACAAAGATAACAATGAAGAGCAGAAATACATTATAAAAGAAAATATATAGAATGTCATTATCTCATAGATAGATAGATAGATAGATAGATAGATAGATAGATAGATAGATAGATAGATAGATAGATAGATAGATGTGAAAGGCACTATATAATAGATAGATAGATAGATAGATAGATAGATAGATAGATAGATAGATAGATAGATAGGAATGGCACTATACAGTATATAACCTGGATTATAGAGAAAGATGGACAGAGAATCTACATAGAAGGACAACTCTGGACAACATGGATAGATAGAAAGTGAAAGACACTTTATAATATAAGGCGGTAGATGATAAAATGACTATAAAAGATAGTCATTGAAAGGCACCATATAATGCAATAGATGTTAAAGATATTATATAAAAATAGATACATAAATAGATGGAAATGCAGTATGAATGAATAGTCTTGATGATAGATTGAAAATAATAAATAGAAATGTGCAAAGTTAGAGACATATGTAAAAAGACAATGTGTAATAGATGAAAGATAGGAGGTGAAAGGCACTATATAATGTGATAGATGTTAATAAGATTAGATACTGTAGATATGAAAGGCACTATATGATAGATAGATAGATAGATAGATAGATAGATAGATAGATAGATAGATAGATATGAAAGGCACTATACTGTAGATAGATGTAAAAGGTACCATATAATAGGAATATGTGAAAGGCGCCATATAAGTGATAGACAAATATTAAAGATAGTATTAGGTATATACGAAAGGCACTATATACTATAAAGTGATAGACAGGTGTTAAGGATAATATGCACAATTAGAAAAATAGATAAAAGGGTATTGCATACAAGATGACGATGACAGATCATGCACATGACGACACAAAGTTAGAAAGGCACTATATAATATAAAGCAATAGACAGATGTTAATGACATAGATAGATAGATAGATAGATAGATAGATAGATAGATAGATAGATAGATAGATAGATAGATAGATAGATAGATAGATAGATGTGAAAGGCACTATATAGTAGATAGACGGAAAAGGCACCATAATATATAAAGGGATAGACAGATGTAAAAGATAATAAATAAGATTAGATAGAGATGAACGGCACTATATAATAGATAGACGTGAAAGGCACTATATACTATAAAAATGTAGGTATTAAGGATAGTGTATTAGATTAGATTGAGAAAGGCATTGCATAAAAGCGGAGGATGGCACGCCGTTAGAAAGGCGCTATAAAACGTGGCTTGCTAATTGAAAGCACAGCGCAGCACCGACGGATTTGCCGAGGTTTTTACAGGCGTCAGGTTCACACTGTGGTGTTTTTCGTTTTTTTCTTCTTCATTTTATTTCTCATTTCAGAGCAGACGGCGCTCTTCTATGTGTCTGAGAAGATGGTCGTCGCTCATCGCCGCCTTTTCTTTGGTCACAAATGCAGACGGTCGCTCTATTCAGGCTGCTATGGCAGCAGCGGGCCATGCGCAGCCTCTTCTTAAGAGAAGAATAAAGAGCTCCTGCGTCAAGACTATTGTTAGGCAGGAACTGAGAGTGAGGAGTGCTTCAAAGCTCAGCGGATTAGTAGGAGAATAATGTTAAATATTTGTTATGAAATATTTATAAGCTTTCGCTGCCAAGGAACAGTTGACATGCGTGACAAAATAAATACAATTCGCTCACTCCCCCGTCTGTCTGTTTCTTTCTGTTCTGTGACCTCCTCGCACAATCAGGCAAAACACACACACACACACACACACACACACACACACCCCGAGACCCCCACGCTGATCACTTGCCCTCTGCCTCGGGCTTTGCGCCACGCGCCCACCGACTGCTTCACACAGATTTGCCCTCACAGGCTGCCCGCAGCTCGCGTGTTTCTAAGAAGGCTTGTGGAGCAGCTGGTAGCCCCGCTAAGGGGGTGGCAGGAGCTTCTGCGCGGTGGTCTCGCCGGTGCTCAGCGCGGAGAATCAAAGTGCATCTGTTTGCGCTCTTCAAGGACGGCTATTAAGGAAAGAATTCACCCCGAAAGGCACTATATGCTGAGAGTGGCTGTAAATGAGTGTGCCACCAGAGGCGCTGATTCGGACAAAGTGGAGACTCTGGAGCTTTAAAAATCATCCACATCCCAGCATGCACTGGGGCGTGTATACGAATGACCACTTTGCCCCATTTAGTAACTCAAGTCCGATGCCATTTGTCATAAAGTGCCATTTGAAGTGCGCCCCATATTTAGAATCACAGCCTGAACGTCATCAGGTCCACCAGTGTTTATTCTATGTAGCGCCTTTCTTTGAGCATCCCATTCGTTTATAACGGTCCCTTGCTTGTTATTCTATAGAGTGCCTTTCATGGCAGTCCATGACTAACTTAAGAATAATCAATGACATCAGTGGCTGGCACCCTCAACATCTCTACACCTGCAAAGGCTGCAGTAAGTGAGAGATCCTACAAGTCCTGTCTTTATTTTATATAGAAGATGATCCACAGCTTTACATGACAAGATGGTAACAAGGAAGGGTGACACATATAATTCAAATTAAATAAAGTAGGAAATCATGTAAGATGAGCATAAATAAAAAGAAAAAATCACTCTGCCAGTCCTTATTTCGTATGGGAACTTTCAAGATCATCAAGTGCCTCACCAAGCAATGATATTCAAGCAAAGAAAGGGTCCTATATAGTTGGACAACAGCATTTGGCAGCCATGGCAGCTGAGGTACAGGCTCATTTAAAGCAGTGTGGCCTTCAGGGTGAAAAGCAAACTTACAAGAGAAGCCGACCCGACCGATCGATTGCCATCCATTCACCCAGGAACCCAAGTAACCATCTCACGTCCTACCTGTTGCCAGTGTTGGTTACGTGGTGCGCACCAGCTCTGAGTAAGATGCCAGTCCTTGAAGGGCCAGCTTCATTTCTTGACCACCATACCATGAGGACTGTCATGTTGGCTTTTCATATGATGGGAGGGCAGAACTTCACTGAACCTTGAGGTGACTTTTGAGAAAAACAAAGCAGGCACAGGGAGAACAAGAAAGGTCCACACAGACTGTAACCAGACGCCAAGTCAAACCAAAATATCTGGGGTTGCCAGGAAGAAGTGCTAGTCACAGTCTCACCAGGCCTCTTTATATAAGATTAAATAATGTTACGCCGTCTTTAATAAAAGGATTAGTGTCCATGTGTCTATCCGGTTGTTACATTTCTGTCATTCCAGTAGATGGTGCATCAAAAACAGTTACAGTAATACAATGCATTACATTTGTCACTCCAACAGATGGCACTTCACAATCTTTAACTCTCTCTTATCAAGAAGCAGTGCTACCACTGCGCCACTGTACTGCCTACAGCCCTAATGTTAGATTCAATTTAATCTGAGTAGATCTCTATCCCTCTGTTTCCAAACCCACCTATCTAGTTTATGGAAACAGGAAGGTCGGAGTCAGGGGGAGAACTCGGAAATTCAAATCTGGATTCCCATGTTGTGAGGCAGCAGCTCTACCACTGTGCCACCGTGCACACTCTATATTATATTACTAGCCGCGCTGCCAGTCTAAGTCAAGTTGAAATCTAAGTCATCGACCTCAGAATAAATGTTTGCAGCGTACCAACTATTGAAATGTCTTTTTTTGTAATGCAGGGTAGTAATAAAATGCATTTCATTTGTCATTCCAACAGATGGTGCATCACACGCATTTGATGTCATGAAATGCAATGCTATACGAATGTCGGTGATGCGTCGTCTATTGGAATGACAAATACAATGCACATGTCTCTGTTATATGACATTTGCTATGGGATTCGTAATAGCAATATTAATGTTTGTGACGCTCCATCCATTGAAATGACAAATGCAATGCATGTGTCTCTGTCATTTGCCATTGGGTTTTGGATTTGTAAAAGAAGACTTAACGTGCGTGATGCTCCATCTGTTGGAATGAGAAGTGTAATACATTTTATTGCTACAAATGCTTTTGATGCACCATCTGTTAGAATGAAAGAGACATAGTGACCAGATAGCAACACAGAAACACAGACATTGTATATCTACTATCAGGCAATTCAGTACTTCCGCCTGGGGCTCTGGATGAGCTCATCTTGAAATACCATTTTGAAATATCTGTAAAATATACATTTATTGATTTTTTTATTTACATATTGATTGATTGATTGATTGATTGATTGATGGATAGATTGATTGACTGTATTATGTGTCCTTTGAGTCTGTATGCCTGTTTTTATGTTTCTTCTTCTGTATGCATCTGAATTTCCATTTGGGATTAATAAAGTTGGGTGGTATGGTGGCACAGTGGGTGGCGCTGCTGCCTCGCAGTTAGGAGATCCAGGTTCACTTCCTGGGTTCCCCCCGTGTGGAGTTTGCATGTTCTTCCCGTGTTTGGGTAGGTTTCCTCCCACAGTCCAAAGACATGCAGGTTAGGTGGATTGGCGATCCTAAATTGTCCCTAGTGTGTGCTTGGTGTGTGTATGTGCCCTGTGGTGGTGCCCGGGGATTGTTTCCTGCCTTGCGCCCTGTGTTGGCTGGGATTGACTGCAGCAGACCCCCGTGACCCTGTAGTTAGGATATAGCGGGTTGGATAATGAATGGATGGATTAATAAAGTTTATCTAATTATATTATATTATATTATATTATATTATATTATATTATATTATATTATATTATGCCCTGTGATTGACTGGTATCCTGTCCAGAGATTGTTCATTTCATGCTTTCTGGGATAAGCCTCTGCCCGACACCCCGACAATCCTACACAGTGGGCTTGGAAAATGGAATTCTATTCTATTCTCCTCTCTGCCCTTTTTTGACAATTTAATCTATTAAACCTGGAGCCAAACAATGCAGTAATGGCTGCAAGGCAGGAAGCAGCTTTAAACAGGACCCAGTTGCACTGCAGGGCACACTCACACATTCACATTCACACACTGTCACTCACTGAGACTGGCGCAGTTCAGATTTGTCAGTTTAATCTTAGAGGAATCTTAATTTTATATAGTGCCTTTTATAGTGAGCGATTATCAACATAACCACATTTCTCAGAGAGTAATACTTCTTCTTATATAGCGCCTTTCCTAATGATTGGTGCCTCCAATGGCTTTATCTTACTTGTTCCAAAGCCTCCAACAGCGCACGTTGCATATTTTTTTTCGATTCTTCATTTTCCTTTCACCAGGGTTGCCCCCATAAATGGACGGCCGGCATCTCACATAAAGCGTCGTCGCACAAATAAGTGTCACTGTATATATATATATATATATATATATATATATATATATATATATATATATATAGCGCCTTTCAAGGTGAGCGCTTTGACTCGCTTTCCCAGCGCAATGTCTTTGATGTCTTCCAGTCTTTTCATGAATTGTTAATCGCCATCCCAGCAGACCGGAGATCATCTGGTGAGCTGTAATTGTATATAGCGCCTTTCAGGCTCACAATGACACTCGCCGCCCGGTGCACTCTCTCGATCTTTCTTTCGATCTTGGTGTTCCCAAACGTCGTAAAGCGCGCGCGCGGGGCGCCCGATGAGATGGCAGCGGCCCACCGCCGAGTAATTGGGAGTTAATGATCGACAGTGATGAGGTGTCAGGGAGTGGCGCAGCGCGGCGGCCAGTTTACCTGCGCGATGGATGGAGGCTCGTCTGGAGCCCTCGGGGCAGTCTGGAAAGCATCGATTCCAATGAGGGATTGAGCGCACAATGTCTCGCTAAGCCCACAATTCTTTTTTGGCTGCACTTGAAACGAAAAAACAAAGCGGCGCGAAAAGCCTTTTAACGTGTGCTGGCTGGTCGACGTGAAGACGCGGGGATGAAGTGCGCACCCCGCCCGACCCCCAGCCACACACAAGGCTTTCATTTGCTCGACGTGTGCTGGGATTTGGGTCCCGGGAGGGGATCTCGTAGGGTCATCCCACACTGAGGGAAGGACTCCGTGCCGCCTGCCCTCAGTAACAATGGCCGACTTGTTTGACTTTTTTCAACGATCCGGCGAGGAAGCAGATGTGGCGCACATGTGCAATTAGGAAGATGAAACGGCGCAACCCACTTGTAGGATTCAAGAGCCGCTGCCGCTCACCACATGTGAGGCCAAACTTCAGATGGCAGCCTGTCGACCCTGGAGGATGGGAAAGTGCGCCTCAAACTCTTTCATGTGCGTATAGCGCCTACCAGGCTGAAATCAAACCGCTGATTCGTGCGATTAACGGCCCCCCGTAACCCACAGACAAGTTAAGGGCAGAGTCATGAAGGCTAAGAGGCTTTACGGGCCGAGCAAATGCCCACCTTAATGAATGGGTCACCGATTGAAATTGGCCATACATATATTTGCCTATCAGACGCTTTTGTCCAAAGCGACTTACAAAGGAGGTCAGAATAATCGAGTCTAGGAGAACATCAATCGGGGGACAACACGTGGAGCAGGACACGTCACAAAAGTTGATCACCACAAATGAAGAGCTATAAAGTGAGCAGAAGCAAAAAAGAATCAATGAAAAACAGAGCATTAACAACTTTCATTAACTATTTGACCAAAATTCGCAGAACTGTGAACATGTCAATGTGAGACCTGGTGGTCACTAGGGGGCGGCTTGTTGTGATGTTAGTGGGCCGTGGGGACGGTGGGGTTGTAAGGACTACAACATTTGAGAGCCTGGTAAGTTTAGATTTACGGTCTGGTTTAAGCATCTTGTAACCTCTAGGGGGCGCTATATAACAGCCTCGGTGTGATTAACAAATGAAGTGAGATGGAGGCAAGTAGTGGAAAGGGTGAGGAGTGAAAAACACCAGCAGATCCCCTTCTGACCTGCTTTAGTATGAGCACTAGGGGGCGACAGCTAATAATCCTGGTGTGATTTCAAATTGAAGAGGGCACAAAAGGGGTGGTCTTATGACTGAGTTCAAAACTGCACATCCCCTCTAGAGGTCAGCGTAGCCCCTGTTCTTTAAATGTTTTAGGAAGTTAAGATCAGACAACCATTAGCCTACTAAGGATCAATCTATTATACTGTGAGCATTGTAAAACCACTAGGGGGCGATACACAATAGACTTAGTGTGATTAACAAATGAAGTGAGATGGAGGCAAGTAGTGGAAAGGGTGAGGAGTGAAAAACCCCAAACTGTTGTTGTCAGCAGATCCCCTCTAGAGGTCAGCGTAAATATAAGCACCACTAGGTGGCGATATTCTCTACATCAGGCATTTTAAACTCACTACCATTGGTGGGCCACTTCGACTGCCATATGTGCGTCAGCGGGCGGCACTGTAACACATACTATTATACTATTATGCAAAGTTACTGTAGCTTTCTTTCCAATACTGAAAACTGTAAAAAATGTAACATTTAAAGTTTAAAGAAAAGCAATTTATTTCCATACAATCTCCGTACAACAGCGTACAGTTAGAGTCTTAGCCTCTTAGCTAAGTCCTTATATAGGAGTCTTACAGTGTGAGATCTATTTATTTTGTCCCGACACTTGGCATCTCTTGTTGGTAACCAGTTCATCAATATCAGACTTGAAATCTTGTGCTGTTGCAACTTTTATGAGGGATGAAAGGTGCTCGACAGTAAGTCTTGAGCGATGTGGGGTTTTGGTAGCTTTCATTGATGAAAACAATTGCTCATAAAGATAAGTGCTTCCAAACATAGACAGTACTCTCGATGCCAACTTATGGATCTGTACATACGAGGGTGGCAGGTAAGCATACAAGCCTGGCACACCAACTTCGTTGTATTTTGCCTTCAGAAGAGAATCTGACTGCAGTTCAGTCAACTCCATTTGGATCTTCTCAGGCGCATTCTCAACGTGGTAAGAGAGCAGCGCAAAGTCCTGTTCGTGTGAACTGAAATCGCGAAAACGCTCACTGAATTCATTGCTCGGTAATTCAAGTTGGAAAACACATTCTCCAAAAATCAAATTTGACTTTACTAAGTTTACTTCAAAGCTTATATTGTAAAATAAGCCGATATGCAAAAAGCCACCTGACTTACACTAATTATAGAAACTCAGAATCACAAAAATATGGTAATAACCAACTCATCAACTTCTCGTGTCCACTTCAGATCTTCAGCTGTAGTCTGCGCTAACTGTTCATTACAATACTGGCACAAAATTACATAAAACTAGAGCAAAAAAACGTGAAAATATGCGAGTTATTACTACTCGTGATGGTCAGTTCTGCCCAGTGGCCCAGCCAGTAGTGTAGCCTGCCAGGCCGCCACAGCCTAGCACTTCAGTTGCGACGTCGCGGCTCATTAACTTCGTCAAGGCTCGTGTTTAGAGCAGTCTCATGCCCAGGGGATCAAGGAGCTGATGCCGCGGCTGCAACTACACTAGCAGATGACATTCCCGGTACCGTAATGCAATGAGAAAACGTGCTTTTGCCAGAAGGCGGAAGTAAGAAAAGTCAATAAGTAACGCTGAAGATGCAGAATGACGATTGTAATCATTTTGTACAAGTTTAGCGCTAACTAGGATTTGTCATGTGGGCCACACAGATTTCTGTTGCGGGCCGCGTGTTTGACATGCCTGCTCTACATAATTCTAGGAAGTTAAGTGCAGAAAACCATCAGCCTGATGCTTTAGTATGAGCACTAGGGGTTGATAACCAATAGCCTTGGTGTGATTTCAAATTAAGGTGGGTGCAGTGGGGTGGTGATAGGACTGACTGCAAAACCGCAGATCCCCTCTAGAGGTCAGTGTAAGTATAAGCGTCATTAGTTGGTGATATTTACTCTTCTTTGAATATTCTAGGAAGGTAAGATTAGAGAACCATGAGCCACATAAGCGTGGATCTGCTATACTATGAGCATTATATAACCACTAGGGGGCGATATACAAAAGTCTTGCTATTATATACATATTAAGCGGGATGGGGACCATTGGTTGGAAGAGTGAGGACTGAGAGATTTTGAAGGTAAGTAAAGGCGGAAAATCTATCCATCCATCCATTATCCAACCCACTATATCCTAACTACAGGGTCACGGGGGTCTGCTGGAGCCAACACAGGGCGCAAGGCAGGAAACAAACCCCGGGCAGGGTGCCAGCCCACCGCAGGGCACACACACACCAAGCACACACTAGGGACAATTTAGGATCGCCAATGCACTTAACCGAAATCCACCAAAATGATAAATGCTGATCTGCAGATCCCCTCTAGAAGTCAGTGTACCACTAGGTGGTGATATTCATTATTAGAGAGTTAAGGGCAGGAAGCCACCCTCCTGCTATACCCACTAGGGGGTGATCTACAATAGCCTTGGTGTGATTTACAGATTAAGTAGGATGGGGATGGGTGGTGGTAAGATGAAGGGCTGAATGGTTTTGGAGGAAGTAAAGCTAGAAAAGACACCAAAATGGTGGGTGTGGATTGGCAGATACCATCTAGAGGTAAGAGTACGTGTAAGCACCACTAGGTGGCGCTATTCAGCATTCTTTGTGTTGATCTGCCCTAGTATGAGGACCTGCATGACCACTAGAAGGGTGAAATAATGAGCACTGAATGATATTTATTAATCATTGGATAGATCAGCTCTAGTAAAAGGACCAAATGAACACTAGGGGGTGATATACAATACAATAGACTTGGCGTAGGCTGGGGTAGGAAGGGCTTTGGGCCAAATGATGAATAGTTTATTTTAGGGGTATGGGGAAGGAAACACTCCAGGTGGGTAGCAGGTTATCAACGGTCAATAATATTTAATTTCCGTGATGAGATTCAGTAAGTAAGCAGATGAAGGGGTTTGTTTTGATTTATCACACAAGTGGTGTGAGGCCCTCAAGAGCAGGCCTGAATCCCACCAGCCTGCCCAGAAAAGGCACACCAGATGGCAGACAAGCTTCCACTAGAGTGGCTGGCTTCGGCCTACACAAGGCCAAAATACACTAAAAAGACAAAATAAATAAATAAATAATAATAATTAATTCTAAACTTGGCCGCAAGGAATGGACCCACTTATTAGGTTGTATTATGGCATAAACTCAAATGGACTAATAATAATAATAATAATAAAAATACATTTATACTATGTAATGTTTCAAAACACACTCCAAATGCCCCACAAGGGAGGGGATCACCATAAAGCCCTGGCTTGTACAGAGCAAGGAAATTAAGAAACTTTATAAATGAAGGATTTTATTGGAGTAGTTGAAAAAAAATGACAAAAATAGTTTACAGGAGACAAAAGAAGCAAAAGGAACTTGCCTAACATGAAATCCAAAGCAAAGAAGTCCCAGTATGAAATCCAAAAGAAAATGAACATAACAGAAGAAAAAAAAAAGAAATCATCGAAAGCCAGAGATCAGAAATCAAAGAAAATGCAAAATTCACAAAATCCACCAGAGTGCGTTCAAAATGAACCATCCTGGACTTCACTTCCCAGCCTGCCTTTAGAGTGCCGGGGGCGGTCCCATAATGGTGAAGGTCCTTTGGCCCCACCTCTTGAGGAAATCCATCCACAAAATACAAGGAATAAAAGAAAACCACAAAATACATGTAGATAATACATAATCACTAAACAGAATGAAATTGATAAATCACACATAATTATAGGAATATGAACAGAATATCATAAAAATAATTGAACAATTTTGAAAAGTGAAAACAGTGAACAAAAGTCAAAGCCCCATTTAGTCCGGTGTAGGGAGTGAGGCTTATCTGGGCAGACTGGTAGGAAGTGTGACCTGCTTTTTGCTCCGTTTTAGAGGTCTCACCTCTGTTTGTCATTCTTGCATTTGCAAAACTAAGCTTATTGCCGCAAACTCTAATGGCATTATGTTTTAAAATTATTGTAGGAGGAGAACAGCCATCTCAGCTGGGAATGAGGACAGTTTCTTACCCATATGGGAGGCCAGAACAGAAGGACAGACATGTTGGCCAGCTGGACAATGAAAAAACTTTGTGCCTGTCCAGACCAGTATGTTGTTTAAACCAGTGGAAGCCGGGAGTTGGGAGCAGTTCCGTCTCCCATACAGCAGGTTGGAGTGGTCCTTGTGTGGCAGCCCAGTGGAGACACCCACAGGGGTACCTGGGACTTGGAGTCCAGGCATGCAACCCTGTCAGGGTCCTTGGGTGCCAATAGAGAGTGATGTACTTTATTTATGGTCCAGAAGTGCTTTCAAGAAGACTTGGTATGGCGCTGGAAGCATTCCTGGGTCTGGTTTGAAAAGAAGCCCACCGCCTCACATTGGATGAGTGAGAGTTGGAAGGCAGCGGGCAACACTCAACAAGAGGATGGAAGAAGGAAGAATTGGTTTATTTTGTGTCTTTGGAATGGTGATTTGGTGATAGATAGATAGATAGATAGATAGATAGATAGATAGATAGATAGATAGATAGATAGATAGATGTGGAAGGCACTATATAATACACTGCTCACAAAAATTAAAGGAACACTTTTTTTATTGGGCCTGGCATGAAATCAATTAAAGCTGTCTGATAATTTTCTGGTTGGTTAAGCAGCTGAGGTCATTGTTAATCACTTTCAGCTGTATTGGTGTTAATGGAACTTAACGACAGGTGCACTAAAGTGGCAACAATTAGAAAAACCCTCAAAACAGGACTGGTTTTACATGTGGAGGTCATTTCAAGTTTCTCCCTCTTGATCTTTTTTGGCTGGTTTTCCACTCGTGCTAGTTTTGGCTTGAGTAATCATCTCTACTGGCAGTATGAGGCGATTCCTTAACCCTACAGAAGTTGCACAGGTTGTCCAACTTCTCCAGGATGGCACATCCACACGTGCTGCAGCAAGAAGGTTTAATGTGTCTCCCAGCACAATCTCCAGAACATGGAGGAGATTTCAGGAGACTGGCTGTTATTCTCGGAGAGCTGGACAGGGCCGTAGAAGGTCCTCAACCCATCAGCAGGACCGATACCTGCTCCTTTGTGCAAGGCGGAACAGGCTGAGCACTGCTCGTGGCCTACAGAATGACCTCCAGAGGGCCACTGGTGTGAATGTCTCTACCCAAACAATCAGGAACAGACGTCATGAAGATGGCCTGAGGGCCCGACGTCCTGTAGTGGGCCCTGTGCTCACTGCCCAGCACCGTGGAGCTCGACTGGCATTTGCTCAAGAACACCAGAATTGGCAAGTCCACCACTGGCCCTGTACTTTTACAGACGAGAGCAGGTTCACCCTGAGCAGCTGTGATAGGCGTGAAAGAGTCTGGAGAAGACAAGGAGAACGATATGCTGCCTGCAGCGTCGTTCAACATGACAGGTTTGGTGGTGGGTCAGTGATGGTCTGGGGAGGCATATCCATGGAGGGACGCACAGACATCTACTGCGTAGGAAATGGTGCTCTGACTGCCATAAGGTATCGAGATGAAATCCTTGAACCCATTGTCAGACCCTACGCTGGTGCAGTAGGTCCTGGTTTCCTCCTAATGCACGACAATGCCCGGCCTCATGTGGCAAGAGTATGCAGGCAGTACCTGGAGGATGAAGGAATTGAAACAATTGAATGGCCTTCACGATCCCCTGACTTAAACCCAATAGACCATCTGTGGGACATTATGTTTCGGTCCATTAGGCGCCGCCAGGTTGCTCCTCAGACTGTACCACAGCTCAGGGATGCCCTCATACAGATCTGGGAGGAAATGCCACAAGACACCATCCGTCGTCTCATTAGGAGCATGTCCCGACGTTGTCAAGCATGCATACAAGCTCGTGGGGGCCACACAAGATACTGAAAAGCATTTTGAGGAGCAGAAATGAAGTTTTTGAAAAAATGGACTAGCCTGCCACATCTTCATTTCACTCTGATTTTAGGGTGTCTACACAATTGAGCCCTCTGTAGGCAGAAAACTTTGATTTCCATTAAAAGACGTGGCATCCTTTTGTTCCTAAGACATTGCCCTGTCGTTATTTGTATAGATATCCAACTTCATATTGAGATCTGATGTATCTAATGTGTTTCTTTAGAGTGTTCCTTTAATTTTTGTGAGCAGTATAGATAGATAGATAGGTAGATAGATATATGTGGAAGGCACTATATAATAGATAGATAGATAGGTAGATAGATAGATGTACATGTGCATATGTGAACACACCTCAAACCCCACCTTGAAACAACCATATATGGACTATGCTAATGAAGCTCATACATATGCAACCACAATGCTGCAGACCTTCAGTAAAATTTAACCATTTACTTTCTGGGTTCCTTGTTTCTGTTGTATTTGAGCATGTGAGGACCTTGTGTGACCTTGAGCTGGGTGTGTTCCTGGTGTCACCGAATTAAAACCACCCTTTGTGTCTGACAATCTTCATGCTCTAAAAGCAGCACCAAACAAGTCAAACCATTAAGAACGTAAGATATTTGACAAATGAGAGGAGACCATTCAGTCCATCTGTCACTCAATTGTTTAGCTGATAGCTAAGCTGTCCCCAATGTCTCCTACAGATTTGAGGTTTCTGCTTCAGCTCCACGTCTTGGCAGTTTGTTCCTGAGTCCCACAGCTCTTTGTGTAAAGAAGTGCTTCCCGACTTCAGTTTTAAATGTCCGTTCCCTTCATTTCCACTGATGTCCTCAAGTATGGGATTCACTCTTAAGCTGAATGAATGCTGCTGGATCTCCTTTATCGATGCCTTTGCGGATTTTGAAGACATCACTGAGGTCCCCACGCAGTCCCCTCTGCTCAGACTAAACAGGTTTAACTCTCAGAGTCGGTCCCAGTAGGACACGTCCCAAAGTCCCATGATGCACCTGGTTGCTCTCCTCTGCACAGCTTCAAGTGCTGCTATGTCTTTCTTGTAGTGTGGTGACCAGAACTGCACACAGGACTCCAGATGTGCTCTCACTAACACATTATACAGTCTGAGCGTAACATCCGCTGACTTTAATTCAACCGTTTTTACGATGTAACCTAACATTTCATTTGCCTTTTTATTCGCTTCTGAGCATTGCTTAGTTGATGAAAATGTGCTGTCATCATAAACCCCCTAAATCAGGGGTCCCCAGCTCTGGTCCTGTGGGGCTGCAGTGGCTGCAGGTTTTCATTCTAACCCTTTCCTTAATCAGTAACCTGTTTTTGCTGCTAATTAACTTCTTTTGAATTCATTTTATCTGACTTGCTCCTGAAGACTCAGACCCCTCAATTGTTTCTTTTTCCTTAATTAGCAGCCAAACAATAATGAGATATAAAACAGGGCCAACAAACTGTGACCATCACACAATATCTGAAAATAAAGAAAGGTGAGGGTCTCAGGAATGTCGATCTGCTCTCAGAAAAGAGAAAATCCACAATTTCGGAAATGTCTGCCATTGCACAATGAGAGCAGCAACAGGCCATGGAATTAAAGAACGAGTTTAATTAACGACAAGAATCAGCGCCTGATTGACCAACTGGTTGGAGTGAAATTGGTTGGAGTTTGAGGTCCTGACTTAGCTGGTCTTCTGTTGGCTCCCTCACTTCACATTTCATGTCTATTTGGGTGCCATTTTAGGGAAGAAATGAAGCAGTTAAGTGGAACGATGAAGAAATTCAGGGAAACATTTCTTAAAAACCAAGTCAATTAAAATTAATTGAAAAGAAATTAATTAGCAACAAAAACAGATCACTAATTAAGAAAAGGGTTAGAATGAAAACCTGCAGCCACTGTGGCCCTCCAGGACTGGAGTTGGGCACCTCTGCCCTAAATCCTTCTCAGAGGTTGCTTCCTGTAGGCCAGTGTCTCCCATCTTGTATTTACAACTGATGTTCTCCTTTCTCACGTGCAGCACTTTGCACTTTTCCACTTTAAACCGCACTTTCCAGGTGTTCGGACGGTTCTGAAACTTGTCCGGGGTCTTTTTGAATTCCTCCAATTTTAGTGTCGTCTCCAAATTTGATGAGTTTACTAACTCCACCTGATTCAATATCATTAATATAAATCAGAAAAAGTCAAAGAGAGGGGTTCAAGGACAGACCCCTGAGGGACACAACTGATGACCGAGCCCCATGTGGAGGATCCTCCTCTTCTCTGTACCCTTTGTCTCCTGCTGGGTAACCAACTAGAGATCCAGTCCTGCAGGTTTTGTAGTGTAGCATTCATCTTAAAGAAATAGCATTAAAGGTTCATAAATATCAGAAACCTTTGAAGGTGTATCAGGAAACCAGACAAAGGTCAAGAGAACAACAAAGTGTACTGTGAGATGGCTAAGAAATCAGCAGATGTCCTGTAAAACAACCAGAATGGACGGATGTTATATGCACAGACAATTCAAGGGTGGTGGCTCAGCTCAAAAGTAAAAGAAGAAGAACCAGAACAGAATATGACAGACTTTTATTGTATACTAGCTGTGTAAGCCTGTGCTGTAAAAAGCCTGGGGTCCTAGAAACTATTAAAATCGTCAGAAAAAAAAAATGGAAATGCCATTTGGTATGGGATTCATTAAAGCAGTGTTAATGTTTCTGATGCGCCATCTGCTGGAATAACAAATTTAATGCATATGAATATGTGATGTGTAATTTAGTATGGGATTCGTAAAAGCAGTGTTAATGTTTGTGATGCACCATCTGTTGGAATAACAGACCTTGCACCAAATTACATCAGTGACCTTCTCCATCACTATGTGCCTGTCCACCCACTAAGGTCCTCTGACTCTGCCAATCCTGTTGTGCCCCACACTAATCTACACTACATGGGTGACAGCAGGGCCTTCAGCTGTATAGCGAGTGCCCAGACTCTGGAATGACCTACCGAAATGAATCGGATCAGCTGACTCCATGAATTCTTTTAAAAAACAACTCCAAACTCATCTGTTCAGGAAGGCGTTTAGCTCTACTTGACTTTACTACCCTTCTCTCAGTTTACCTCCATGTCAAGATGCTCAGGTAACCTCTGTGTGTCTGTGTGTGTGTCTGTGTGTGTCTGTGTGTGTGTCTGTGTGTGTGTCTGTGTGTGTGTGTGTGTGTGTGTGTGTCTGTGTGTGTGCAGACCATCAATTGTGTTGTCTGTTAGGCTTTTCTCTAAATTTACTATCTTACTCTTCTTTATTTATTTATCTGGTTTAGTACAATGCTATATACTGTATAACCTGCCATTCTTTCTTGAGCATGGGAAAGGCGCTATATAAATAAAATGTATTATTATTATTATTATTATCATTAAATTCAATGCATATGTCTATGTGATAGGCTATTTGTTAAGGGATTCATAAAAGCTGTCTTAATGTTTTGATGCACCATTTGTTGGAATAACAAATTCAGTGAATATGTCTCTGTTATATGCCATTTGGTATGGGATTTATTAAAGCAGTGTTAATGTTTGTGATGCACCATCTGTTGGAATGACAAATTCACTGCATATGTCTCTGTGATCTGTCGTTTGGTATGGAATTCTGAAAACAGTTGAAATATTTATGAAGTGTCATCTGCTGAAATGACAAATGCAATACAAAAGTCTGTGTGATATGCCATTTGTAAAGGGGTTCATAAAAGCAGTGTTAGTGCTTGTGATGCGCCATCTGTTGGAATGACATATTCACTGCATACATCTCTGTGCTGTTTATTAAGGGATTTCTAAAAGCAGTTTTATTGTTTATGATGTGCAATCTGTTGGAATGACAAATGCAATGTTTATGTCTCTGCTAAATGCCATTTGGTATGATGTTTGTGATGTGCACTTGCTGAAATGACAAATGCAATTCATATCAGCTGGTTTTCTTTCCCATGTAAAATCGCTGCCAGCAGTCATCCAGTCTCCATTGGAGAATCGCAGACGCAGTGGACTAATGGTGTATGCTGAAACTGTCCATGTTGACCCATCGAACCACACTCAGCAAACTGCACGTGACCCTTTCCCATTGAGCATTATTATGAATCACGACCCCTCGAGATCCAAATTCGAACAACATGCAAACGTATGCCCTAAACTTTTGAATTCTTTAACTGTTCATGTTATGTCTGCCTAAACATTGGCAGATATTCAATGTCATCTAAAAACTGTTATGAACTTGAGAGTTGCTAAGTACAAAAAGATCCTCATTGGCTGAGTCTGCCCACTAGAGGGGAAATAACCATCAAACCCCAGCTAGTTATGCCAAAGGGCAAAAAAGAATCTTTAAAAATAAAAAGGTTTATTTTTACAAGAAAATCTGTTAATCAAAAGTAAACTCTGAGGAGCACAAGGCAAAAGACACAGAAAAAGAAGCTATCCCAATAGCAAACAAAGTGCCAATATGAAATCCAAGACTGGTCAAAAAACAGAGCACAGAACACACAAAAAACAGAGAATAATCAAAAGAGACGCTCATTCACAATGAACCGCAGGGGACTGTGGGTTACCAAAGCCTTTAAAGGAGTGAGGGCAGTCACTTGTGGTGATGGCAGTTGGCTCCGCCCATAAATCACATGGAACATAGAAGATGAACAACAAAGACATTGAGGAAACATTGTGGGGGTGGGGGAGGATGGGGGGTGTGGCGGGGGATTGCAACCTGAGAAAAGCTCATTTTTATTCCTTGGCTTTTACTTCAGTATGAGATTTGTTGTATTCCTATTGCATTTTATTTTATTGTTCTTATTGTATTTTGTTTGGTGCATATTCTGACTTATTCCATTGATCAGCACCTTGGTCAGCAATTGTTGCTTTTGAAAGATGAGACGCACACATGAACATGGGGCTGTTTGCATGCCAATGCACTCAAGAGCACACCTACACACACGCTGACTCGTGTCACTAAGGTGGCACACTTGGCGTGCAGTATATGAGAACATTAGAGCAGAATCATGAAGAAGAGGCCGTTCAGCCCAACAGGCTCCCCAGGCCCATTTGCTAATTTCCCCAAAGTAACGTCCAGTGGCCGGCCGTGCCCTTTTCACTTGGCAGTGGTCAATGCCCTGTAAAGCACTTTTACGCAGAGCTACAGAAATGAAAGGTGAAATCTGAGCTTGTCATTTCACACTTTTCACAAAAGATCATTTCAGTGTGCTTCATTATGCTTGGATATTGAATTCCAAATCCCCTTTTCTAAGTGCTGCAAGGCGCTATAATTAAAGAAAAGTTTCCACTGGCGTGATTGAGAGAACTCAGTTTCTCTTTTTTTCTCTTCTCCTGGCGCTGCCAGAACACCTTCTGTCTTCTCCGACGGCTGTGCTCCAGCAGGACCCCCGACACTGAGGTGTGGCAGAATTCCAACAGGCTCAAGTGGTTGGGGGGTTTGGTTTGTGTGAAGTGCATTTGGCTCAGACAGGGCGTGGCGGGCACGTTGAGAGCCAGACACTACAGCAGGTTATACGTCACCGATTAGACAGAACAATGGCGTGTAAGCCCACCTGGAGGGCGGAGCTCAAGCCACAACTGAGGGCAGAATGAAAGGATAAAGTGGGCCTTTTGTTTGTGCCGCACTGAGGGAGCCAAAAAGTTGGTCAGGTGTGAAGTCGTGTGCAGGCTGTCAGGTGGGCTGTATGGAGATCCAGCCATTCATCTCTTAATTTTCTTTCTGCCTCTCCCTGAATGAGGGTCTCACGCTCTTTAAACATTTGAAGCCTGTGACCCCCCCGAGCGCTGCATGACCAGAGGTGAGAAGCCCACCCGTGTCCTGTTCTTTGGTTAACTTGGTCCTTCGTTGTCTGGTCCACAGCCTACCTTCAGTGGCACTCTCTGCTAGCTCTCCATTCTGGACATTTAAAACATGCCTTTGGTAAAGTGCCCCCCCCTCTGATGGGTGTCAGTTACCAGTGGCACAGCGGCACCCGCTCTCTAATTGAGATTTAGGCTGCCATCCTCTTATTTGTGCCAAAATTAAACGCAATCTACCGTGTTAAGTACATTGCAATGCATTTGCACGTGCTGTCAAAACGGTCAATCATTTTTCACGACGTCACTCAAGGTTTGCTTTAATTTAAAATACAATACAAAAGCATTAATTCATTTTAATTCACGTCGATAGATCGCATGTCATAAGTTAAAATGAACCAAGTGCACTGCATTTCGATTCAATACTTTGCTTCAATCAGAGCAAAACTGAATGTAATTCGAATGACCAATCAGCATCAAAAGGTGGGGCAGTGGGCGTCGACAGCAAGGCTAAGAGGTGTTACCATCACGATTGTGTTCACCCAGCACTTTCAAAAAGATCCAGTAAAAATACATCACGTTCACGGTATTGTCGTGAACTTGTTGTCCCAAAGCACGTAAATCCCAATATCTTCCAAAAAAGGAAAAATCATTAGAGGGGGATTTCACTGTCAAACCCCGGGCCAGTATTAAGAGCAAGTGCTGAATCCTTACAGAACAAAAAAGTTTTATTCTCACAACACAATGAAGCAAAGCGAGTGCCCAACAACATAAAGGCGTTCCAATGCAAACAAAGTCCCAGTACCAATAATCCAGACATGCAGTCCAACACAAAATGAAAAGGTTCAGAAAATCCAGAAGTAAAACAAAGGCACAAGCACAGCAAAAAACACAACAAACTCACCAACTCCGGGTTGCATTCACAATGAACCTCCAGGATCTGTGGGAGACCCTCTGAATTTATAGAACGGGAGGGGGAGGCGGGTTTTGCAGTTCCTGGTAAAGACTGACAGGTGCCCCCACCTCTTCAGGGACCTCCCAAAACCAACATGGAAGATAACATACACAGACAAAACCAGAAATAAAGAATGATACACAAAAAAGAACAGAAGAGACAGTAACAGGACACCAGGGGAGAAACCCCAGCCGGGACATGACACACATAATTTCACCAAAAAAAAAATAAAATGATATTAAATTAATAAATATATGCAAATTTACAGGGCAGCACGGTGGCGCAGTGATAGCACTACTGCCTCGCAGTTAGGGGTTCGCTTCCCGGGTCCTCCCTGTGTGGAGTTCGCATGTTCTCCCCGTGTCTGCATGGGTTTCCTCCCACAGTCCAAAGACATGCAGGTTAGGTGGATTGGTGATCCTAAATTATGCTTGGTGTGTGTGTGCCCTGTGGTGGGCTGGCGCCCTGCCCAGGGTTTGTTTCCTGCCTTGCACCCTGTGATGTCTGGGATTGGCTCTAGCAGACCCCCGTGACCCTGTAGTTAGAATATAGCAGGTTGGATAATGGATGGATGGATTTCTCTCTATACTGTATATATATATATAAAATCCAATGTCCGTCTGTCTGTCGCTTTCTGAATTACTTAACAGATTTAGATCGGATTTTTTTCTAGAATTTGCTTGAACATTCTGATTGACTTTGGCGACTTCTCTCATCACACTTAGAATCATAGTTTGCTTTCGGTACCGATTTATTTGCGTGAATCCGAGAGAGAGAGACGGGACGGGCTGAGGAGAGGGGAGCTGGGGCCCTCCTCACTAACACTCCAGCCTCGGGGCGTATCTTCCATCCGCTTAGCTAGCAAAGGAGTGAACTATTTAATGGATTTAGATTGGGTTTTTTTTCTAGAATTTGCTTGAACATTCTGGTCGACTTCTCTCATCACACTCAGTATCAGAGTTCGCTTGTAGGACCGATATATTCGCACTAATCCGAGAGAGAGGCTGCGTGCCGAGGGGAGGGGGAAGCGCGACATCAGGAGTGGGGAGCCGGGCAGGGCCCTCCTTGCTGTCCTCTTTCACTACTACGGGGGCAGAACCGTGGGGGACAGCTAGTATATATATACACACTGCTCACAAAAATTAAAGGAACACTCTAAAGAAACACATTAGATACATCAGATCTCAATATGAAGTTGGATATCTATACAAATAACGACAGGGCAACGTCTTAGGAACAAAAGGATGGCAAGTCTTTTAATGGAAATAAAAGTTTTCTGCCTACAGAGGGCTCAATTGTGTAGACACCCTAAAATCAGAGTGAAATGAAGATGTGGCAGGCTAGTCCATTTTTTCAAAAACTTCATTTCTGCTCCTCAAAATGCTTTTCAGTATCTTGTGTGGCCCCCACGAGCTTGTATGCATGCTTGACAACGTCGGGGCATGCTCCTAATGAGACGACGGATGGTGTCTTGTGGCATTTCCTCCCAGATCTGTATGAGGGCATCCCTGAGCTGTGGTACAGTCTGAGGAGCAACCTGGCGCGCCTAACGGACCGAAACATAATGTCCCACAGATGTTCTATTGGGTTTAAGTCAGGGGATCGTGAAGGCCATTCAATTGTTTCAATTCCTTCATCCTCCAGGTACTGCCTGCATACTCTTGCCACATGAGGCCGGGCATTGTCGTGCATTAGGAGGAAACCGGGACCTACTGCACCAGCGTAGGGTCTGACAATGGGTTCAAGGATTTCATCTCGATACCTTATGGCAGTCAGAGCACCATTTCCTACGCAGTAGATGTCTGTGCGTCCCTCCATGGATATGCCTCCCCAGACCATCACTGACCCACCACCAAACCTGTCATGTTGAACGCGTTGCAGGCAGCATATCGTTCTCCTTGTCATCTCCAGACTCTTTCACGTCTATCACAGCTGCTCAGGGTGAACCTGCTCTCGTCTGTAAAAGTACAGGGCCAGTGGCGGACTTGCCAATTCTGGTGTTCTTGAGCAAATGCCAGTCGAGCTCCACGGTGCTGGGCAGTGAGCACAGGGCCCACTACAGGACGTCGGGCCCTCAGGCCATCTTCATGAAGTCTGTTCCTGATTGTTTGGGTAGAGACATTCACACCAGTGGCCCTCTGGAGGTCATTCTGTAGGGCACGAGCAGTGCTCAGCCTGTTCCGCCTTGCACAAAGGAGCAGGTATCGGTCCTGCTGATGGGTTGAGGACCTTCTACGGCCCTGTCCAGCTCTCCGAGAATAACAGCCAGTCTCCTGAAATCTCCTCCATGTTCTGGAGATTGTGCTGGGAGACACATTAAACCTTCTTGCTGCAGCACGTGTGGATGTGCCATCCTGGAGAAGTTGGACAACCTGTGCAACTTCTGTAGGGTTAAGGAATCGCCTCATACTGCCAGTAGAGATGATTACTCAAGCCAAAACTAGCACGAGTGGAAAACCAGCCAAAAAGATCAAGAGGGAGAAACTTGAAATGACCTCCACATGTAAAACCAGTCCTGTTTTGAGGGTTTTCTAATTGTTGCCACTTTAGTGCACCTGTCGTTAAGTCCATGAACACCAATACAGCTGAAAGTGATTAACAATGACCTCAGCTGCTTAACCAACCAGAAAATTATCAGACAGGTTTAATTGATTTCATGCCAGGCCCAATAAAAAAGTGTTCCTTTAATTTTTGTGAGCAGTGTATATATATATATATATATATATGTATATAAAGAATTTATTAAGTGGTTCCACAAAATGGATGGGTGATTAAATGTTTGAATGTGCGTTCCCTGCAATGAATGGGCGTCCCATCCAGGGTGAGGTCCTCTCCTTGTGCTTGATGCTGTGTCAATAAGCGCCAGCCTCCCACAACCCTAAACGTGAATGAAGAAGACTCAGAATGTAAACAGATCGCTGGGTGGTTTTAGTTATGTGTGTGCCATGAGGGTGCCCAGTGATCGACTGGCATCCCAGCCCAGATTAGTACCTGCCTTTCACCGAAAGTTTTGAAAACTTAAGGTTGGATCAAATATTTTTCAGAAAAATGGATTGGTGGGTGGGAGAAGGTATAATTGAGTCAGTGTGATTATTTTAAAAATGAATGCCCCTTGTAATGGACTGGCATCCCGCCCAGGCTTGGGTCTCAGCTGACTAAGATAGGCTCCGGCTCTCTAGCTTTTGGAATTTGGTTTCGGCCGACTCTGAAAACCAATGAGTGAATGAGCGAGTGAGCAGATGAATGGATGTGCTTTAATGTGCTCACCTTGGCTCTCCTCCTTAAAGACCACAATCTGGCTGACGATTTCATAACACGCAAGCAGAAAAATATGCAAAGATCCCGAACAACCCAAAGGGATGAACATTTTTTGTAGGAAGCTAAATCGTGCCGGAGATGTAATCTTCACCCTGCTCTTGATGATTGAAGTGAAAGATTTTTCACAAGCTGCAATGAGTCGAGAGCCGTCAGGCATTTGTAACGTTCATAAAGAGAAGCCGTATATCCAGACATTAAAGTGTCAAGTGGAGTCTCTCAGCGAGGGGCGAAGGCGCTCTGATCTGGAATGTGCTTGCGAGCAGACGATGAACGAAGTGGAGTTTCTTGTTTGTCTCTGCACTTTGTGTTTTCAGCAAAATTAAAAAAAGGAACACGGGCACAGGTTTAAAACTCGCCATCCGTACAGAGAGACAGACAGGCTGCCACGAGGCAAAGCCCTTGAAGACCCCTCAGCTTTATGACCTCACAGCAGCAGATGGGGAACAAATGTCACAACTGTACCTGTGACTCGAGATTTGGGGACTGTTGGGTCCGTTAAAGGAAGCAGTCGGCCTCGTTACATGGGGCAGTCGCAGAAGATCAGAGATCCAATGGCCGTGCCCTGATATGTCATCCCACTCCAGCATTCGAATGCATAACAACAAGCAAGCCGTTTAATTTTATAGAGCGCCTTTCGATAGACAACACCATCCCAGGGTGCCGTGCAACAATCTCCATACTTCTTGAAAACCTCATTTCACGGTGTGCTTTATGGACAGTAAAATGGTTACCAGCTGTCTGAATAAAACAAGAAGCACAGGAGACCACTGGTGTGACTTTGTGTTGTTCACGGGGTCCCGAATGAGGCACATGACCTGCATTGTAAGGGAGTGTCAGTTACGGCACTAAGGCCATGAGGCGCAACTCCCCAATGGTGATCCGGCTTACAGGACCCTCATTGTTGAGGACCAGGCCAAGGGGAAGTCCATGTAACACCTGGGGGTCATTTCCAGAGGGTGGGACTGGACCGAGTGTCGGCCCTGGTGAGGTTGCCAACCAGAATCTCGAGTTGCTTCGTCGTCTTAAGAGTCCTGGTGCTCCCTGTTTGCGAGATATGGACGCTATCCAGTGACCTGAGATGAAGACTGGAGTCCTTCATGTGTGTCTCTTCAGAGGGTCCTTGGGTCCTGCTGGCTTGACTTTGTGTTGCTCATGGAGTCCCGAATGAGACACATGACCTGCACTGTGAGGGAGCATCAGTTATGGCACTATGGCCATGTGGCGCGACTCCCCGAGGGTGATCCTGTTCGCAGGACCCTCACTGTTGAGTGGCTGGACAAAGCCAAGGAGACCTCCACATAACACTTGGCTGTGGTAGATAGAGGGTCATTTCTGGAGGGTGGCACTGCACCACGTGTCTGCCCACCCAGCATCCCGAGCTGTTTCATCATGTGTACACGCTGTACCAGTGCATGCCCCCCAACCTGACCTGACTTGACCTAATCTGATTTTAACTATTGCATCACTAAATAACATAAAAGAGTTTCGATAAGCATTGTGGTCTGTGGGCAACACTTAACACCTGGCTGAGAGAGGGCCATTTGTGGAAGGTGGGACTGGACCCTTGCTGCCAACCAGGATCTCAAACTGTTTCGTGGTGTGGTGGGTGCGCCAAGGCGCTCTACAAGTGTATGCTCATCAACCTGACTTGACAGGAGACGTGACTTGCCCACCGTCACGTAGTCAATCAATGGAAACTGGGATTAAATGGAGCACCTTAGCATCTCTTGGTGAAGAGAGATTCACTGATCTTCACTTGTGATCTTCAAGTGAGGGGTCTGAGTGTCTGGGCTTGTGAGGGTCCTGATAAAAACCAAAGAGCCAGGCCTTTAATGACCTCTTGGGCACATCAGTCTGCGTAGAGAGAGTGTCGACCTTCGTCTTTTTGCATAGATATCGGGAGCGCCACACACCCCTTTATGACCGCATGACCCCCCGTGCTCTCCCAATCCATCTACTGACTTCATAGGAAGGGTCACCACAGTCACATGAATGTCACCACCGAGGTCAGTAAACCTCTCAATGACGAAGTCGACACTCTCTCCGCAGACAGACACACTGCTGATGGCCGTGCCCAAGAGGTCATTAAAGGCCTGGATCACACTCAGACTCCTCGCTCAGTCTCTCGAGACCCCCGATCAGAGCACTCCACCGAAGATCACAACATCAGTCAAGTCAAGATCAGTGAATCTTTCTTCACCACGATGGACCCCACGACCTTGCCCAACACCCAGACCATGAAGGCATTGAACAGAGTAGGAGCAGAACACACCGCTGACGAACCCCAGAATCAACTGAGAGGGTCCTGCCTCCACTCTGCACAGCACTCACAGTACCAGCGTACAGGCCGGCCACGATATCCAGCAACCTCGAGGGGACCTCGTAAACCCTTAGGATGTCCCACAGGGCGGCTCTAATGGCAAACTGCTTATAATTCAGCTTTCTTTTCCGGGTGTTTCCGTGGTGGCGTAGAACCTGATCAAAGTCGTATGCTGTGTGCCTGTGATGTCTGAATCAAAGTTGGAGACCCCAACTTCCCACCATGAAATCCACTGCGTTGAATCCTCTTAAGGCGGAGCCTAAAAAAACAATAAAGAACTGCTAAGGTACATTTACGTGAGGTAGAAGGCCCAGTGTGGGCTGGGTGATCTTTTGCCAGCAGCTCTAGTCATGGTGTGCTAAACTGAGGTTGTGAGTCTTTGAAAGTTGAGACCAAAGGAGCATCTCTTCTAATAGCAGGCAGACGACTCCACAGTTTAGGGGGTCCTGTAACTAAAAACTCGACCTCCCGCTGTTATTTAATAATCCTTGGAATCCTAATTAGTCCGCCATCTTGAGATCTTAATGTGCGCTCAGGTTAGCAAGTCATGATAAGTTCAGATAAGGAAGCCGGACCTCAGCTACTTCGGGTAATTAGGTTACATTACATTAGACCAGCGTTTCTCAACCTTTACATATTTGCGACCTGAGTTTTCATAACAGTTTTAATTGCGCCCCCCTAATGTTTTTTTGAAAGGAGCCCACTAATACCAATTTGTTCTTTTTTAATTAATGATATACCATAGATGCATATTTTATTATTCCTACTTAACTTTTCTCGACATTTATCTAACTCTATATTTATTTTTCTAGTATCAGAATGTAGTTCATTTGTTTTGGTTTCAACAGATGGATTTTTCATATTTTCGATTCTTGATTTCTTTTTTTCACATCTTCGCGCCCCGCTTTTTGTTACTTAGTGCCCCCCACTGGGGCCCGTTCCATAGTTTGAGAACCACTGAATTAGGTGATGGTGGGCTTGGCTTAATCCTTGGAATCCTAAGCAGACCGGCATCTTTGAGATCTTAATGTGCGCTCTGGTTTGTAAGTCATGATAAGTTCAGACAAGTAAGCTGGGCCTCGGCCATTTAGTGCTTTATATGTTAAAAGGAGGATCTTGAAATCTGCCCTAAACTTAACCAGGAGCCAGTGTAAGGATTTAAGAACTGGAGTTTTGTGTTTGTATTTTCTTATTCTTGTGATAATTCTTGCAGCAGCATTTTGGATTAACTGGAAGCTGAATAAAGAACAATTTGAATATTCAGTAAGCATCGCATTGCAGTAGTCAATCCTACCACATCGGCTTTCAGGGCAAAACCAGCTGGATAGATAAAATGGATTAATTGATGAATGATTGGGTAAATTCATGGTGTGACCACAAGGGTGCACCACTGAGCCCCAGGAAGAACATGCTGGTGGAGACGCACCGGTTTTGTTTCAGACTGCAGCTGCCTCGACTCCTCTCCAACAATGCCAAGAGTTTCCCATCATGAAGCTAAGTAAACAGGTTGAGAAACTGTCCGCGCCCACCTTTAAGTTAAGCAGCGTGCCCCTCTCTGGTGCGGACCCTGAGCCCGCCACACGTTCTTCGTAATTACAAGTCTGCCGTTCCTTACTCAGCCCTCAGTAACTTCAGTTTAAAGTTGGACGAGCTCACAAAAGGCCGGCAAACATGGAGAAAAATAGAGGAGAAAGAAAGAAAGAAAGGAAAAAGGAAGCGGGCGCCTTCTAACGATCCCCGACAAAGTCAAAGTGGCACAAATGAGCGCGCGCGCGGGCCGGCTGAGCGCCGAGTTTCGTGTGCGCTGATTGCCGCTCGCAGCGCAGTTTCGGTGCCCGGCCAGGCCTTTGTAATGATTTCGGTCGGCGGTGTTTGTTTCGCCGGTCTGCTGGATTGATCCTCACAACAAAGAAGCTGATTAAAAATACTCGGAATGCCGATAGCGTCTTATCATCAGCATCTAATTAATATTTTAAGGATGATATTTTCTCAAAGTCAAATTGCGATGCCCAGCATCTTGGCAGGCTGCTAATTCCCGGTGTACTGAATGTTGTGAATCAATAACGCGGCTTTGGACTGCGGACGGCAGAGAAAATCGCTCAAGGCGGACACGCGCTGAGACTCTGCTTTTATCCGTTTTTATTTTTATTTTTGCAAAATGAGCACAAAATGAGGAACAGAAATGGATGGATAAATGGATTCAAAGATGGATTGACACTTCCAGGTCACTTGGAATCCAGTATTGTCCTCCCCTGGCAGCACCCAAGGACCCCGAAAGGGCTGCACTCCAATGCCCATGCAATCCTGCGGGCATCTGGATTGGGATCAGCCTTGAGGAGCACCACCCCCTCCCTTCTGTGGTATGAACTGCTCCTGGTACCCACATTCACCAGGTCTATTCTTTATAGTTCGATGCCAGCCAAGATGAAGATTACAGGGCATTCTCGCCATTTTGTGTCTTCACTCCCGCAGTCTTGAGGCATCCTGGCCAGGATGCCCGTCTGTCCTCCATGGCACTTACAAAGGATAAAACAATTGATGGAGAGATATGATTCAAGGATGCATTCAGAGTTGGATGGACATCCTGGCCAGCCGTCACACACTGTAAATTTAAAAACAGGTCTGTATAATGGGCAGACAGATCTTCTCGCGCTCCGGCACAGGTGTATTGCTGACACGTTCCTCGTGTTTGACGTATTCTTTGTTTGAAGCTCTTCTGATGGTGCATGCCGTTAAAGGCGCTATATAAAATAATAGTGCAGAGGCTGGTAAAGGGTGGGCTGCTCTCCTTTCCAGGTTGGTTGCTCTCTTGGGTCCAATGCTTTCAACTCCCTTTGGTGCCATATTTATAAACAGTAAAATAAGGAGATAATGGATGGATGGATGGATGGACGCCATCTTATTCCTCCATTTTTAATTTGTGTTTTCTTACATTTAAGCTGATTTGCTTTCCAGCTTGTCATTTTCTGTTGATTTCCATGAGTCGTTTGCTTCCTTGCTTTGTATAGTGGCTTGCACGATCAGCGTCCCCTATGAAAGGCGCTATATATCCGCCAGCGTTGGCCAGTTGCTTGATGTCACAATGCCTCGGGAATGCAAGGATTGTGGGAGAGCTGAGAGGGTGAGAAATGAAATCTAAAAGTGCCCTGCGGCTCATGTCATCCTTTATAGCGCCTTTCTTGGTGTCGAGCCTTTTCTCTGGGATTCCTTGCGGTGGGCTGGCCTCATACAGCGATGAACTGGAGTCTTTTTTTTTCAGCATGGCAAAGGCGCTATATACATTGAAAGTGCCACCTTTTTTAAATTTCAAGCACCTTTGGTAGTAAGCACTAAATACATTTAAAATGGATTATTTTCCATTGAATTGGACTTCTTTTTTTGTGTTTGTCCCGCTGTCATCTCCGTGCCCATTTGCATGTCCACAAATTGTGGTGGGCTACATGGGGTGTTGTGTCACATGACTGATCCGGTGTCAGCCACTGTCCCTTGTCACCTCACAACCCCACACTTTGGTACTCAAAAGCTGGACTGCTGGCCTGGGGCACGGTGGCCCCAGTCATGTGACATCCCGAACACGCAGGTGACACCGCTGTAGGTGCTGGCCTGAGCCGTCTCCGGATGAGTGGGTCACCCTGGCAGGGATTCATGTCTCTGTTGCTGTAACGTTCATCTCTTATGCCAGACTAAAGTTTTTGGCCTCCCGTTTCCAGCACATTCCTTGTAAAGTCAAGTCCGACAGGGTGATTTGCAGCTCTGGTGGTCCTGATCCTACCGATTACGCTGAGCCGAGAAACGCTTCTCACTCAGACTGCAGTTGGCCTGCGTGACGGCAGCCTTTCTCGACACACACCTGTTCCTTCAAATGCTCGCATGTTGGAAACCTCCGAATGGATGGATGTGCTCAAATAAAGCTACGGAATCGTCTTTCACTCATCTCTTCTGCTTCTTTAGACAAGATCGGTGGCAGATGTTAGGCATCAGTGCCATGGGTTTATTATAAATGGGCAACAAGTGTGACGGATGGATGTACAGTTATCTCTGGAGCTGGCACGACGCGGCGGTTACAGAAAACTTTTCAAATCAGCGTAGCAGCTCATTAAAGGGGAATTTCAAAGGACAAATACGCCTGCTGAGCGAGCGTGTGACGCACTGGCGCCCCCTGCAGGTTGGGTTCCTGCTGTGCCCTTTTGCTTGCTGTATGAGGCGATTGGCAGGGTATTATAGGTTAATTGTCAAAAAATCACAATCAGGCTTCGTTTGCAATCCCTAACCTCTCTTTCTTATGCCAGCTTGTTTATATAGCGCCTTTCAGTAGTAAACATCGTCTCCAGCCCGTCTGCACGTGCAAATCCGCGTTACAACTCTTTACATGTTTACCATTTTGGCAGGAATGGGACTTGCTCAGGTGATGGAGTGAGTGGGTCAGGGCAGGAACTTTACCCCCTAGCCCACTCTGCCTACATGCCCAGGTTTCTCAGTGAAAGGCACTATATTCATCAAGAGTGGCCAATTCCTTGATATCTCAAATCACAAGATGAATTGAGAAACGCCTCAAGAAGCAAGCAGGAAGAGCCAAAGAGGACATCTAACAGTGCTCATTGGCTCTTACTACTTACCATTATATAGCGCCTTTCAGCAGTAAACATCATCTACAAGTGTACATTGTGGTAAAACTAAGGCAGTAGACAAGAAAAAAGGTTTGGGGATGGCCTCCCCGTATACTGAAAAATAAGCAAAATAGCTAACAGGATGAGTCTGTTCAATAAATGAAATGGTGGATAGGAGGAAGAGGTGGAGTTATGGCAGCCGGAACAGGACGATGAATTCTGGGTACCGGAAGTGATGTCATTCTGGTTAGCCGGAAGTGGTGTTAGTGGGTGGTTCGGTAGTGATGTCACTGAGACGCAGGGCCTTCAGCTGAACTGCCAGGACACAAGAAGAGAGAGGATCAGATGCGAACGCCAAACCCCCAGTCCTGGCTGATAATACATTCGTGTAATTCATGTACACAGGTAGACGGCAGACAATCCAGTCCCCAACCACGAAACGAATAAGTACAGGTAACCCAACAGAGGTTGAACAGACAGGAACTTAAAACACAAATTACAAAAAAACACCTGTCTTCCCCTTTTGGTCACCGGCCCCCTTTTTTAAAGACCTCCTTTGACCCCAACAGCCCCTGCACCCTCAGCAGAAGGCCAATCCGAGCCACTGCAGGGACTGCTGGGAGTTGCAGTTTCAAATTCTAGTAGCACCGCTACAATATAAGACCACCCGAGCCTGTCAACTGTCTCCCATTGCACACGTGCGTGACGACATCAATAATACAATTGTCTACGTGTAGTTTTGCTGTTGGCGCAAGAAGAGGTTAATGCAGGCGTTCCCAAACTATTTTAGGCCACGCCCCCACCCCAAAATTCTGTTCCACCTCGTTCAAGCTCCTCATCCCTCCAGCCCTCAATATAAACTCAGTGCTGCCAATCTGGGTGCCATCCTTGATCTTGGTCTCTGCTAAAAGTCGTCCCACAGCTTGACTTGAGACAATAGCAGACCTGTCATTCAAAGCAAAGTCGTATCTACAGCCAAGCCAGGATTAAGACCCCCACAGGCCCCCGGGTGACTTGGCTCCTTAACAAACAGTTCATCGTACTTGTAATGATGCAGTATGGGAACACCTGGTTGTTCAATGCTGCCCGGTGTGTCCCACTTTTCCATTTGGTTCCCATGGATTTGTAAATAGGACCCTTGCCATCACGGGCGCCTGGGCGCACTCCCAGAAGGTCCTGCTGGTGGATCGCCCCCTGACTGTAACAGATTATTGATGAATATGTGATCTCTTGGTTGGCAGGGCCATCTTAACATATGGGCACATTGGGCAGCTGCCTGGGGATACCATAGTAATCTATGAATGTTGTGACTTGCATAGGTAGGGGCACTGCTTTGCCCGGCGGGCCTATAATGTTGTTAAGATGGCCTTGTTGTTCGGGGTACTCAACTTTTTTTTCTTGGCGCACCACCATCAGGAATTGAAAACCTTTAAAGTATCAGCATTTTCTTTTTTATTTTAAATTGGTGAATGCTGAACGCTCACTAGGCACAGGCACAAGTGCCATTTCTTTAGAGCCCCTCAGTAGTATTGCTTTTGGTCATTGTGGGGGTCTGTGCTTTTCACTTTTCCATGTATATACCAATTTTTTTTTTAATTAATCATTTTATAGTAAAAGCAGTAATGTGATTTGATGTGGAATAAATAAAGACAATAATCTACAAAATGTATAGTTACATATTATCATCGGGCGAGGGAACACACAAGTCCAGAAAAGAAACGCTGGGGTGCCAGCCGGGTCGCCCACTTCAATAACTGAGATATCTGATGAAATAAACAGAAGCAAAGACACAAACCAACTGAAATGCATCTAGAACAAGGGGACTCACGCTCTGCAGAGTGGTCACGGGTTCAAGTGACAGAAAGGCACCTAGCGCCCGCCTTCAGCCCCAAAGTGGCTCCGCCCCTTCCAGTCTGGACCCAATAAAAAGAGATGGCAAAATAAGAGACAGACACAAAGGCAAATGCAGAAGGAGCCTAAAGAGAGAAGTTTTCAAGTATCAGGAAATCCTGTGGCCAAACTCTTAGAGCTCCCCCTGGTGGCCCCAAGTGGCCCTGCATGTCTGACTATTATATTTCAACTGAGCGGATAACAACATTTATTTCTATAGTATGTTTTCATACAAATGATGTAGCCCATACTGCTTTACAAGATGAAGAAAGACAAGTTTATAAAAAAAATAAAAATATAAAAATAAGATTAGGCAATACTGTACTAAGTAACAAAGAATAAAGTAAGGTCCGATGGCCAGGAGGGTAGATGGCCTATTTTCTTCAGGGACAGTCCTGCTTTTTTAATATCACATCCAATAATTTAACTGGATTATGTTTCATTTTCTTTTCTGTGGCTTTTTCGTTCATTTGTGATGTATGAATTAATGTTCTGTACTGTATTCTCAGTCAATTTTATTTTATTTTTCTATTTTTTAGTTGTGGTGTATGTGGTGTAACCAGGTGAGGGCGCCACTGAGCCCCTAACTCAAGACCCAATAATACCCCACCACAGTCATGGGTTCAAATAATGGATTTTTTTAATCCAACACACAATACCAACAGTGAAACACAGCACAAAACCATATAAACATAAAGCTTTTTGTCTCCTTCTGCCTCCAGTTGCCCTCTACCCATGGTAAGGCAGCGGGCTCCTTTTATACCTGACATTGAAGAGCTCCTGGTGACCTGGCATGACTTCTGGGGGCACTTCCAAGTTTGTTAGTCCCCCAACAGTGCCCCCTTGCTGCACCCAGGGACCCTCACAGGGCTGCAATTCTGGACTCCAGTTCCCATGAAGCCCTGTGGGTGTTCAAGCTGGGACCCCTCCAGTCCATTGCCACTTAATGGATGTGTGGGTACTGATCCTGGCCTCCAGCCTCTGCTTGTCCATCCCCTGGCACTTTCTAGTTCATCCCGAAGTCAAACCGCCGTCCAGCCAGGATGCCTCCGTGGCACTCACCATGGGTAATCCGTTTCTCTGATATTCCTTGTGTTTTGTGGGTGGAGCCCAGAGAGGTGGGGCCACCATTACCTCACCACTAAGAAACCGCCCCCTAGCCAGTCTATAAAGGCAGGCTGGGAAAGTGAGCTCCTTGCAGATCATTTGAATGTGCTCTGGTGGTGTTGGTGTGGAGTTTTGTATTCTAAGTGTTGCCCTTATTCTGATATTTTATTTTATTAGGCCTAATAAAGGCTATTCAGTCCTGTTTGTGGAGCAGCATGCCACTTCCTCACAGCCTTCCTTTAGGATGTCCAGTAGTCCCTGGGGTTGCCAGTATGGAATTGGCCTGATTGATTAACCATTGGTATTGATGATTAGAATGTATTAGTACAGGATAAGTTGCTTGTATAGAGAATTTTAATTTACGAATCAATGCATAATCAAGCAAAACGTGTTGCATTAGCTGGCTTCAGGTCACGTTAGAGTTAAATATGGAAAGCTTGTGCCTGTTTCTTCCAAATAGCTAGAAGACCGGCCTGTGCCCATCAACTCAAGGCCACTTGCTTTTATTTCTACTCGCTTGGCCTCGGCCAGTCTGCCCACCTGCCTGCTCGGACAGTAGCACAGGGTGATAACAAGCCAAGGACAGCGTGTTCTCCTAGAACACTAAGCGCCATTGTCTTAGGCATGCAGCTGGTTAAAGCGTTAGCCTTGAGGGAGGCTTGGGCAAAAGACAGCTATTCATTTAAATGTCCCAGTATCGTACAGTATGTGGGGGTCCTCCTGATTCCAATTTAAATGGTGGGAATCGATTGATAAAGAAGTCTCAGGCACCTGCACAGGGTAAGGAGTGATGTTGGCAAATTTCGGTCAGATGATGGATTTAAGGTTCAGGTGATGGACATTAGGTAATGGTGGGTTTGGACTTTAGGTAAAGGTGGGCTTGGGCATTAGGTAATGGTGGGTTTGGACTTTAGGTAAAGGTGGGCTTGGGCATTAGGTAATGGTGGGCTTGAGGTAATGGTGGGCTTGGACATTACAATACAATACAATACAATTTATTTTTGTGTAGCCCAAAATCACACAAGAAGTGCCACAATGGGCTTTAACAGGCCCTGCCTCTTGACAGCCCCCCAACCTTGACTCTCTAAGAAGACAAGAAAAAACCCTTGTAGGGAAAAAATGGAAGAAACCTCGGGAAAGGCAGTTCAAAGAGAGACCCCTTTCCAGGTAGGTTGGGTGGGCAGTGGGTGTCAAAAGTAGGGGGTCAATACAATACAATACAATACACAGAACAGAACAAATCCTCAAAAATAAAAAAATGTACAAGTATGGAGCAGAATTAAACAGTAGATGATATCACATAACAGGATTTGGATTTGTTCAGAGTCCTGGAGACCTCGGCCATCAAGCTGCCTCCTCCTATTGGTCATTCCACAGCACTGGGCCAGCCAATCTGATGAAAGGACCCCTCTACCCGATGATTCCTGTGATCCGCCATCAGAGTTGACTTTACCTTAGGCAGGCAGAACAACGTGTTAGGGGGGGAAGTGACACCAAGTGCCACATTTTAGTACTGAGGCGAGAAATTCTACCTGTCATGTGACTTAAGTTTTAATACTAATGACTGACAACAGAGATGCAGTCTGCACAGTTAATCAGCAGCTCTAGTCAGGGTGAGCTAAACTGAAGTTGTGAGTCTTCAGCCGGGATTTAAAACCTGAGACCGAACGGAGCATCTCTTATAGTAGCAGGCAGACCACTCCACAGTTTAGGTGCCCCCTGTAACTAGAAGCTCGACCTCCCACAGATATTTTATTAATCCTTGAAATCATAAGCAGACCGCCATCTTGAGATCTTAATGTGCACTCGGGTTTGTAAGTCATGATAAGTTCAGATAAGGAAGCCGGACCTCAGCTATTTAAGGTAATTAGGTTACATTACATTAGGTGATGGTGGGCTTGAACATTACGTAATGGTGGGCTTGGACTTTAGGTAATGATGGGCTTGAATATAAGGTAACAAAGGTCTTTACGTAATGGTAGGCTTGGACTTCAGGTAACGGAGGGCTTGGATATCAGGTAATGGTGGGCTTGGACATTAGGTGATGGTAGGCTTGGACTTTAGGTAATGCTAGGAAGAACCAGAAGGAGGAGAGTATTTTGCATAGACAATAAGAAATGTTATATAAGCCGAGGCACTTCCTAGTTTGAGCACCTGCTCCATGGTCAAGTCTCTTTGTCATGCTAGCGTGTAATAAAGATTGCGGTATATGATTTAAACTTCCTCCTGCCTGTCTTGGCTTGACGGTCACTACTGCCACACCATCCATAGAGCAGATCAAATGGGGAGAACCCAGGGGAGGTTTGAGGGACATCTCAGTAGACAGATAACACGAGGTGGAGCAGCCGATCCCATTTCCTCCTGTCCTCGCTGACCATTTATTTGAGCGTCTGATTGAGCCTCTCCAATCAGGTGGGCATCAGTCTGGTGCACCGATGCGTGTAACTGCTGCCAGCTTCTCTGAATGTCTCCGAGGTGAAGGGCATCCTTTGGTCTGCTTAGACTTCTTTAGCGATGCCAAAATCAGTTCCCGTGCAATGTTTTTCAAATGAGCTACTTGTAAGGATATCATGTAACCTGGTCAACCAGCACTAGAACAAATCTGTGTCCCCTGGCTGAGGGTTTGACAGGGCCTACAGTATCAACCCATCCATCCATCCATCCATTATCCAACCCTCTATTATCCTAACTACGGGGTCACGGGGGTCTGCTAAAGCCAATCCCAGCCAACACAGGGCGCAAGGCAGGAAACAAACCCTGGGCAGGGCGCCAGCCCACCATGGGGCACACGCACACATACACTCACACACCAAGCACACACTTGGGACAATTTAGGATTGCCAATCCACCTAACCTGCACGTCTTTGGACTGTTATTTTTTATTGTGTCTTCTATTTTTCTATTCATTTTGTAAAGCAATTTGAGCTACATTTTTTTGTATGAAAATGTGCTATATAAATAAATGTTGATTGATTGATTGATTGATTGATTGTGGGAGGAAACCCACGCAGACACGGGGAGAACATGCAAACTCCACACAGGGATGACCCGGGAAGTGAACTCGGGTCTCCTAACTGCGCCTATCAACCCCTACGCCTTCAAATAGATAATCAATAAGCGGCAGAGGAACAAGAGCAACACAAGCCTTCCGAGGAATCTGTCACAATTGACACTCCAGACAGGAAACGCAAAAGCAGCTGACCTCCTCATTGATCGCGACCAAAAAATGAAAACAAAGCTCAATAAGTTCCAGAGTGTTCTCGGTACCCAGGTGGGCTCTCAGGAGGTGGACGGGTGCTAACTGACAAACCTGCCGCAAACAGCATCCTTGCCTCACCCTCATGTTAAGCTACGAGATAACGGGTCGTTATTGATAACAAAATGAGGTCCTGGTGATATGGGATGTTTGGTGCTTTCTCCGTTAATCATCCCCACTGCATTTTTGACAAACTTTACAGAACCGTCACTCCCTGCTCTCTTTCAAATGAGGCCGGAGCTTCCCTAACCTGAAAATGCAATGCTCTCCAAGGTGACCTCAAGGGGCGTGTTTGACGGTCACAACATCTCAATATCCGCCTCCTCAGAGATGTCGGTACGAGTTGACGTGACATTGGGGTGGTCACGTGATGGTGCACCCTAGCCAGCTGAGAGTGCCGTGTGGAACCACCTTGAGACGTCTTTTCACCGTCTATCGCGAGGCCCAGTGTTTTCCCCAGAGTGGTCTGACCCTAGAAGACCCGCTTTTGCTGTCCAAACAGTCCCACCCCAGCATCACCAGGTCTGGTAGATTGTGTCTGACAGCCTCCTTTAGGGTGCGGGTTGCGCCCTCGTGGGTGAAGAGACAAGAGATGGACCTGAACCATCGAGTATCTCCGTGAGTGCAGCTCAGACTGGTCGAGCCAGAATTCCATTGTCAATTTGTGGGTCGAGAAAGGCAGACGAAATTACCAAATTATTGTACTTGGTCACTGTGGATGGCCTTTAAGTTATTCCTTTGGCCTTTTTATATTTTTGAGCATTTTGTTATTTTTAGATTTTTTTGTCACGATCCTTTTTTAATAAAGATTCTTGCCTTGCCAGGGGTTGATGGTAATCCCCTCTTTTGGGTGGTATTGTGAGTATTTTCTTTAAGGCTTTGCCATTATTCTAAAACTGTCAACGCCAACTTCCCATTTGGCCCAGAGTAGGAAGTCAGGCTGCCCAGGAGTGAATCTAACCCTGAGCAGGTTAGTGTGGTTGGTGGGTGGGTTGCCTGTCTTACAGGATGGGCACAGCCAGGGTAGACAACTTGCAGTGACAATTGAGCTGATGACCTTGTTAGCGAGAGCCACTGTTTTATTACCACTGGACGAGCCTCTGCTGCCATCTATAGGTTTGGGGACGCCCTAATCTATCACTTAATGCCTGCTAGTTGTATTCGCAGAGCTGGCAGCTCTTCAGCATTGTAATCAGTACCTGTTTATGCCAGGACATCCCAAAATCATGGATTATGTTTAATAAGCTGCAGTGCCATACCAGAAGAAACAGGAGAACACCAACCGAAACACATAGCCAGCCTCCTGAGTGTGCCCCCCGGCTGTCATGTCCTCCTGCCATGGAGGTGGCACTTCAGCTTCTATTTAAGCCGATTTCTTTCATCCAGGCAGCAGCAACACCCCCCCCCCAACCACCAGACATTGTGTCCTGGCAGCACCACAATAAACAACTAAAAGCATTTGCACATAAGCAAATCGATACGACGAGCACCCTAAATAGCGCCACGATGCGTCTCCATGCCAACTGACTTTCATCTGCCGGGCCTCAGATCCATTAGGTCTCTCCTAATGTCTCCTTTTGAAGTCGCGTCGCAGCATCTGGAATAAGCGGGGAGCTCGGACGGACTCACACTCCATTACCCTTTACTTCACACAGAAATATTTACAAAATGCCAACTATTTGTGTCTTGGGCTCTTCAAGGCCCGATAGCGTGCACTCGCTCTTAGCTCTTACGGACGGCATTGTGGTCGGAAATTACCTCTAATTACAAGCTGGCCAGAACAAAGGTTCTAACCTCGGATGAAATGAATCAACCTAAATCAATCGGGGGAAGACCAATTTGCTCAAGGAGCTCGCTATTAATTATTTCTCTAACCGCAGCTCTGCCTCTTGGGCGTACGAGAGGAGAAGCGCTTGAGCTACAGAAGGGCTGGCACTCCTCTTGAGAGGGGAACAACGGACTTGAGTCTCCTTAAAGTGCCAGTCGACGATAGCCACACACTCAATTAGACAGCCACACACACACACCAGACACAAGGGAGATGGGGGGCTTAAAGACTCCCGTATGGGAGACAGTCAGTCAAGCCTCTGCCATCACACTGGCAAGGGCAGTGCCACCCTTTGAAGAAAGCTCAGAAATCTAGATTTGTTCTTTGCTGCTCGTTATACTGAGGCACACTGGAGCCCATCTTCAGCAATGGCATCACATCCTGCTATGGCACCTGATGGGTTTAAGATTAGTAAAGCACTGCAGCAGGTGGTTCAGATGGCACAGCATGGGGCTGCCTTCTCTTTGGGACCGACACAAGACTTTCTCACAGAGAAAGGCAAGCAGGATAAGGAAAGATCTCAGCCATCATGCAAAGTGGCTTGTGTCACTCCATTTAAGACCATTGGCACTTACAGTAGTAGACTGAGGAATAGATAGATAGATAGATAGATAGATAGATAGATAGATAGATAGATATGAAAGGCACTATATAACTGAGATAGATAGATAGATAGATAGATAGATAGATAGATAGATAGATAGATAGATAGATAGATAGATAGATAGATATGAAAGGCACTATATAATCCATAGAGAGATATGCAGAACAGGTGCTGCCATCTATCACAATTTTCTGTGAATTCTCTATGTAATAAATTTAATAAGTTATAGCATAATGAAAATTGCATAATTAGATCTGGACCACCCTATAGATAGATATGAAAGGCACTATATAATAGATAGATAGATAGATAGATAGATAGATAGATAGATAGATATGAAAGGCACTATATAATAGATAGATAGATAGATAGATATGAAAGGCACTATATAATAGATAGATAGATAGATAGATAGATAGATAGATAGATAGATAGATAGATAGATACTTTATTAATTCACACACTCCAGCAGCAGCATACTGATAATAACAATATTAAATTAAAGAGTGATAACAATGCATGTATAACAGACAATAACTTTGTATAATATTAACGTTTACTCCCCGGTGGAATTGAAGAGTCATATAGTTTATTTATTTATTTATTCAGTTTTTTCTGAACTGTTCCTCCATACAGAGGGAGTCTGAAACTAACAAAAGGGGTAAAGACTTGAAATCTCAAAGTTATTGTGAGGTTTTCATTTTGTTTCTTTTGATTTGGCCTGATGTTCAAGGTTTTGGACATTGAGGATCTGAGACAATAAAAAGCCTGAGTTAGTGTAATCCGCTCTAATTTGTGGCATTCATATGAAACGTAAAGATTTACTTAGTGAGGTAGAAGTACATGATGAACAAGAATGGTTGCATCAGGTATTTGAAGTATTAAGATGTGTGCTTCAATGTAAATGTTCAAAGCCTAAATATTCCCAATTGTAATAGAAAGTTGTCATTTATCACCCTCTGATGGAGGTCCATAGGGGGCCAGATGATCCTTAGTAAATGATCAATAATCAAAAGTCACGTCACTTTCGTAATCGCTGACCTTAAAAATAACAATACATTTTATTTATATAGCGCCTTTCACATGCTCAAGGCACTTACAGAATATAAGAAAGAATGGCAGGGTATACAGTATATAGCATTGTATAAACCAAATAAATAAATAAAGAAGATTATGACAGTGAATTCAGAGAAATAGTCTGATACGATACCCCACACGCTTATGTCTGAAACTTTGGAGAGGGGCTCTTAGTGAGCTAGGACCACCGGTAAAGAATCAAACATTGAAAATATTCTCTTCCAGATTAGCAACCACAAAACAGCGTAGCGCAACACTCCACATTACTGATCTCCAGTTTTTCTAAAGTTTGTCAAAAAAAGTTACTTTGACCCTAAAAAAAGGAGGATCCCAAAACTAACATAACTAGACATCATAAGTGTCGGACCACTGAGTTAAATGGGGATAAGCATATAAAAATAAAACCCAAATAAAATAAAAATACAACTTGCTTGAGAGACAAGAATTGGAATCGACAAAACGGGCAATGAGGTCAAACCAAACCAAAAAGCACAACAAAAGATTTTATTTTGTTTTACGAGGTTTGTATCCATCCATCTGTCAAATACGCAAGCTTCTACTACATCGCGAGAACTACCTGTGGGGTCACGACCCTAGAAGACACACTCCTAGCAACAGAGGAAGTGGCGAAACAACGATGGCTCTCATAATGGTGGGAACAGAACAACCCTAGCAAAAAAAAAAAATAGTAGTGAAGATGTTAGGAAATGCCAAAGGATTTCATGTGACACCTGACGGTGACAAAGACGAGGTGACCGGTGTGTGACATGTGAGTCAGGGGACACAAAAACACAAAAAAACAACAAAGAGGTCAATCATTTAGAGCATGCCAGGCCTGGGGGGGTGTGGCTTACAGGATGCGTGGGGTCACCTGAGAATACTAATAACCCCCACACAGCAGTCTGGAGGTGAGGCTCCACCCCTACAGCTGTGATGTTCCTTATTGGCTCAATAGTTTCCTCGATTTTGTTTTAGTCCTTGGCACTCAAACCAGAGTGGAAGTCGAGGTGGTCGGCCGAATGCTTGCTGGCTGCAATGGGCACCCTGTGCGTCTTTAATGGACTGACTGCTAATAGCACAGCCCTGCCTGCTTCCTGCCTATCACCTCACTTATTGGACCTTGTGTTTCGGGTAATGTGCACAGTCCTTGCTAATCCGTTTCCTTTCATAAACCCACCCTGTCCTTTTTTTCTTCCCAAACAATATTCCCCACAATGCATTTTATTCTCCCACCAGGGTTACTGTGACACCTAAAGTCCAAACACAAAAGCCTTTTCTTTGCAAAACAACAATTGAAGCTTTGAGTGGCCAAGAAAAATAAAAGAACACCACGTGTGATCAAGAAAGAACTCAATAAAGGAGCCAAAGGACGTGCATTATTGAGAAAGCCTCTGAGGAAGAAGGCCAGCTGGAGTGGTGTCTCCTTGAAGCGGACACACTCTCCCGTCAGATGATCCTTTGTTCTGCCGTCCGACACGGGAGGACAGTCAACAGATACATCCTCATCCTCCTCCTCCTCCACCTCCCCTTCCTGGCTGGTTGGAACAGAAGGCTAAGGTTCATTTTCCACCACTGAACTATGTGGCAGACTGTAACACTGCAACTGCATTTTAGAGATAGATAGATAGATAGATAGATAGATAGATAGATAGATAGATAGATAGATAGATAGAAAGGCACTATATGATAGATAGATAGATAGATAGATAGATAGATAGATAGATAGATAGATAGATAGGCACTATATAATAGATAGATAGATAGATAGATAGATAGATAGATAGATAGATAGATAGATAGATAGATAGGCACTATATAATAGATAGATAGATAGATAGATAGATAGATAGATAGATAGATAGATAGATAGATAGATAGATAGATAGGCACTATATAATAGATAGATAGATAGATAGATAGATAGATAGATAGATAGATAGATAGATGTGAAAGGCACTATATGATAGATAGATAGATAGATAGATAGATAGATAGAAGATAGATAGATAGATAGATAGATAGATAGATGTGAAAGGCACTATATAATAGATAGATAGATACTGGTACAGTAGAGCACAAGCCCAGACAGGTGGGTCACATTTTAAGTCACGCAGACCACTGACATCAGAGTCCGGCAGCCCGGAGATCTGCAGTTTGGAGAAGAGAGATGTGAGAGAAGAGATCTTCTTAAGACAGATGCAGTGGTTTTAGATGGTGCCTTATAAGTTACATGTATTTATTGGGCTGACGCCTTTATCTAAACCAAATCTTTTCTTTTTCCAGGTGAAGTGACTTTCTCAGGGTCACACCATGTCATTGGCCGGATTTGTTGTACCCACAGCCTCAGGGCTAGAAGTCCAAGGCATTAACCACTGCGCCACTGATAGATAATGTTATGAGTCTATCAGTTGATGTTCTGCATGTTCTGTTTGGACTTCCTATTTAGTTCTTTTCTGTTAAATTTAGAAGTACTTTTTATATTTTAACTGGCAGAAGTACCCAGTGTTGCCCAAGTAGATTTGTCAAACGGGTTAAGGAAAGTGTCACGTATGCACATCAGAGGACCACCTCACAGGCTCAGATGATATACTGTATGTGTTAACCTGCTGAGACAAGAGGTGGCACTGCCACTAGCACTGTCATCTACTTCTGTTCCCAAATTGCTGAGAAGTCACCCAATGCAGGTGTTAGACTCCACCCTTCTGGTCCAGCTATCATAAAACCGCAGGCATCCCTCCTCTTATTACTCTGAAGCCCCTGCGGAAGGGACACACACCAATGAGTGTTATTTTCATTCATTTTTGATTGATTTTTTTATCTTCAGACAATAAAAGCGATGACCTGGGTTGGCACCCCAAAATTTCCTTGTTGTGATCCTGAGCTGTCATTCCCACACCCGGCCACATAATTAAAGCAAAGGTTTCTGTGTTTTTTTTAAAATGGTGACCCTGTTGTCACTGCTAGCTGTCCCATTTGTCCAGCCTCTCTGTCGATGGCTCTGCTCTTGTGAGTCGAGAGTTTGTTCATTTCAGGGTTGACTGGATTCCAGAATTGGGGTAACTGCCTGCTCTGCAAATGCACACGATCCTCCTTTGCATATTAAACTAGTTGCCCCCGTGGCTCCGCCCACATAGAAGTGAAACAGGACAGTGAGGAGGGCTCAGCTCGACTCCCCACTCCTGACGTCACGCTTCCGCCAACCCTCAGCTCGCAGCCTAGAGCCACGATACTTAACGTGATGAGAGAAGTTGCAAAATCAACCGGAATGTTCAAGCAAATTCTAGAAAAAAAACCCAATCTAAATCCATTAAGTAGTTCTCTCATTCGCTAGCTAAGCAGAGGTAAGCTCTGCCCACATCCCCTTGGCTCACACCCCCTCTCTCGGATTCACGTAAATAAATTGATACCTGCAAGTGAACTATGATACATAGTGCAATGAGAGAAGTCACAAAATCAAGTGGAATGTTCAAGCAAATCACAGAATAAAAACCTGATCTAAATCTGTCAAGTAGTTCTCTTGTGAAAAGGAGACAGGCAGGCAGACAGACAGATAGAAGTTGGATTGTATATATAGAGAGAGAGAGATTAGACAGAGGGGTTTGTACAGGTAAGTCATGTTAAGCTCTACTCGTTCTGTCTGCTAGTTTGGCTCCGTTCTGCTCAGGTGTTTCACCAGCTCTGAGCCAGCAGGTGGCACTGATGTGCAAACTGTAGCAAACACAGAAAAAAGAAAAGAAAAACACTGGGACCCCCAAGGGTCAAAACTTTGCATTCCAAAGTAGTCTGTTCTGTTTCTATCACCTTAGAGATCAACTGTGGAAACTTTGGTCCAGATTGGTCAAAGGGTGTAAGATTGTAAGGGGAACAAACAGACAGACAGACATTCGATTTCATATATACTGTGGACAGCAGGGGGCACTGCAGTTCCCCAAAACCCCACATAACAGACTCAGGGCACACGTTAAAAGCACAAAGAGTCTTTTTATTTGTGTGGAAAAATCTTCCTAGCAGCGTTTCCCACCACTACAACCACAAGTATATGAATGACAGAGTACACAACGACTCTTCTTTCTTTCTTTCTTTCTTTCTTTCTTTCTTTCTTTCTTTCTTTCTTTCTTTGTCTTGCTCTTTACCCCCACCGCTCTTCTCAGCAAGCTTTGTCCACCTTCCCCCCAATTCAGGCTCATCTATCTAGTTACAGTACATGGCCAACCTGGAAGTGCTTCTGCTCTTCCACCCAGATTGTCTGGTCCAGGTGAGGCAGAAACCCTATGCCATATGGCTCCTCAGTCCTTGCAGCACCCCCTGGCAGTACCCACAGTACCCATGGTGTGGTAAAGAACTCCAAGTCCCATGATGCCCTGTGGGAATTGCAGGGCTCTGCTGCAACCCAGGGGAGCTGCCATCTAGCGTTCTGGGGGAGGCAGTGCCCTAAAGAAGCCACCTTTCTCTAATTCTTTCATTTTTTGGGCGTCCTGGCCGTGTTGGGTTGCCGATCGTTCCTTATAATATATAGAGAAACATGGTGCCTTCATCTGTGAGTATAATTAATTTCGGAAATGTGCTCTGTGATGGACAGCCGGGTCCCATGCCCGGCCGGGACGCCCCTGCTGCATATGTTCTGGGGGAGCCACCATGGACAGCTCAATACCTCCCCCGGGACGTTAGGTGGCAGCCTCCCTGGCCAATGTTCATTTCCCACTCTCCCGCGTGGCTCCATGGGACATGGAGTCCTCCACAGCCTGGTTGGGAGATGGAGTGGCCACTAGGGGGTGCTGCCGAGACTCAAGAACCCGGCTAGACGAGTCATCAGCCCCACCCAGAGGTGCAATTGGGACCAGGTGGTCCGTATAAAACGGGCCAGTCTTCATCACTGAGGAGCCAGAATCGGGAGGAAGAGGACGAGGTTGACTGAGAGGAGTGGTGGTACAAGGTGGAGAGTTGTTGCTTTGTGTTGTTAAAGTGCTTTTGGGGCTGTGTTGGGCCTGTGGGACACGGGGAGGACGTGCCCCACAGCTGAAGAACTAATAAAGCCTGTGTGGTTTTTTACACGTGCCTCTGCGTCAGTCTGTGCCGGGTCGGGCACTATATAGCGTCTTTCACAGCTCGTAATTCAAAGCACTCAAATATCAAAGTGAATTTTCCCATAAGAAATAATGGAAACTCATAGGATTCATTCTACAACCCAGAAATGTTCATATGAAAATGATTAATGCAAAATATAAAGTAAAAATACATAAAACAAATTAACCAGCTCTTTACCTCTGAAAAGAATCGTGGCTGGTGTGAGGGAGACAAGAGAGAGGAGGAGGAGGAGGAGGAAGAGGAAGAGGGTTATTGTGTAGGTCGACTTTCACTCTGACTAACGGAATCTCTGCTGTCTGTCGGCTCGCTGGAATCTTCTTCTTTTTCTGCGACTCTCCAATGGCCGTTGCTTTTGCCTGAAGAGTCACTACACTTGGACACAAAATTAAAAAAAAATGCTTTACGCACTGTAAGGTTTCTAAACTCTTTTGGGATTCCACCCAACAGGACGAAACACAGAAGAAGTAACCGCAAGGCTCCCAGCACTGTAGCAGTTCACTGCAAAAGCAAATCTGAAAGGATCGCGGTCAAGTGCCTGCCGTCAATAAGTGATGCACAGGACATTAGAAATGCAGGGCACAGGATTACTTGGCCACTAACCTGACCCCCTGACCCTGTCTGACGGCTGTGCCTGTGTATAGGAGAGCGGCAGATGGCAGATCCCGCTACAATAAATTACCGTGCTGTTCCTGTTTCACGCTGAATAAAGGCTGGTGTCGCTAAAGTACTGAGACTCAGCCTCGTGTTTTGGGGTGCGGTACAGGGACACACACGTCACAGCACACACACACATGGCCACCATGCTATAGTATACGGTATACGCTCGGACGGATGTTGACTAAACGAGTGAGACACGCCGACTGAGACCGAGCAGGGGAGATGATTACCCACAATCCCGCAGCGAAACAGAGAGAGAAGAACCATCGGCTCAGTTGTGATCACGTGACGCTCGGCAGACAAAGCGTTGACGTAGTACTCGTATTGCAAGACCTCGCTCGTTTATCAAGTTAAAATGTATTAAAAATTTTAGCTCGTCTTGCAAAACACTCGCAGGCCAAGTTACTCGCAATCCAAGGTTTTACTGTAATAGTCATTTATATTATGCTCATAATATTCCATTTTTTGCTTTTCTATATTCAAGAAATATATGCATATATATAGGCATATATGTTCTATATTTCCATACTGCTACATTATGCCACTTCACTCAGGGTCACACAGTGGGTCAGTACTGGGCTCTGAACCCGAGTCCTTACGATTTTACATAGCGCCTTTCTATAGTAAACGGCATCATATCAAGACACTTTATATGATTTTAAATAGAGACAAGCAGTTTAGGGGGCTCACGTAATTTCAAATTCAAACTCAATAACATTTAATAAGAGCAAACAGCCGCACCAAAGTGCTGTACAGAGTAAACAAAAAGAAGGTGAAGGGCATGTTAGTGACAGCGCCCCCTCTCGCCCAGGCAGTTAATTAAATACCTCAATCGAGCCCGTGACGAGCTCCTCAGACGTGCACACGTGACACACCCTCTTCTAATAAACAGCTCGATCTGATTTTATATACAGTAGTGTGTCACACGCGTGGATCATGGGGGTCAGCTTAAGGGCTTCGCTGATGGTAATGACCTACCAGACCAGGGGATGCCTTCACTTCTCTCCTCCTCCCTCTTCAGAACAGCCACTCCATTGACGACATCACTTCTGTTGTCCATCCCTCCTGGACCCGCCCCTTCCTGTCCCAGGAACCGGCCATCTTGTTTCCAGTTCAGTAATAGAAGACGTCTCCTCAGTTGTTGTGTGCCTTTGTCTTGCTTTCATTTGTCCAGTTACAAGGGGGTTCCCACTCTTTATCTTTGTTAGTTTCGCCTTGCTTTATATTCATAACTTCAAACTCCTACATTAGGCCACTTCTGGCTTTTCACTTGCAGACCCCGTGTCTGTATGACTTGTGAACTTTGCCCGGACACAGACAGGCGGACATGTTGTTTAAAACCACCACACGTTTATTCAACACAATATTTACAAGTATTTTGGTCACCCAGACCCAGTTCAAAGTGCACAACCCCAAACAGTCCTGGCCACAAATGCCTTTCTTCGGGCCGCCTCCACTCTCTCCTGCCTCGTCCTTCTTCCACCCGACTCTAGCCTCGAATGAATGGAGACGGCCCCTTTTATACAGGACCCGGATGAGCCCCAGGTGTTCCCGGCAATCCTCTTCTGGCCACGCCCCAGCGTGGCGGAAGTGCCAGCTGTCCTCCTGGCTGCTCTCCGGGCGCCGTCATAAATCTTCCCCCCAGCACTTCCTGGTGTGGCGGAAGTGCTGGGGTAACAGGTCCCCAAGGCACTGGGGTGCCTCCTGGGAAAGGCTTCCATGCCCTTGACCCGTGGCCCCCAAAGCAACCCGGAAGGCAAACCCCACGTGATCCAGGCAGGGCTCTGACCCTCTTCCGGTCCCTCCTGGCGTCCCGGCCGGGTCATGGCCCCTGGCATCCCTGACAGACTCTATATAGCGTCTTTCATAGACACCTGTAAGAGGCAGCACTTTAAGTGACCTGCTGAGGGTCCCACTGGGACAGATCGGTCCGACTTGACTCTGTGACATGGGCTTTAGAAATTCAGTGCACTTTTCAAGAAGAGACCACCATGTCACATCACGATGCGAATGTGACCAGCAGACAGGTCCGCTTTCGCTATTAAAAATATGGAATTTCAAATCTAAATTTAAAGTAAGGCTACTCAAGGCCAGGCCACGCTCTGATGTCTCTCGGCTCCATTCCTCCAAAAAGTGGGCTCGGGTGGGTTTTCAAATCATAAAGCGTATGTGAGGCTCATAAATAGGATGGAAAATAAAAAGAAACAAAAAAAATCAAAAGGTGAGCCATCAATCTCTGCTCTTCCACCTACAAACAGACTCATTAACTTCAAAGACGCTGATAGGAGTTTAATTAAAAAGAAATGGTGCAAAGAGGGAAGCACGAGACCCCGCCGCCCCCCAGCAATATCATTAGAAAATTACACAGCGCGCGCTGCCGAAGCCAGCCACATTAAAGGCGACGATAACACAGCTGCCGTCTTTCTTTTCTTTTTAAATACACGCTGTACTTTTAAAGATAGTGTGCGGAATAAACCGCATCTCCAACAAATAAACAAGAAATGACAATTTCCGGAGATGGATGGAGAAGGGAAGAGAAAAAAAAGCAGCTGCGAGATTCCATGGAGCGACTAATAATAATTAGGGCCCATTCTTCGCCGTCAGAATGAGCCTCTTTCACGTCTTTGTGGCTTCAACAAGAGGAGTGCTTACATGTCCCCCTTTGAATTTCCTTGACATTTTTCAAAGCCCTTCCAGCCATGGAAGGAGATCCTGCAGCACAGGAAATGCTTCTGCCAGAGAGTACTTGTCAAAATGGTGTACGCCGCTAAGAGAGCGTCATAAAAATATCGGGACTTTTATCACATATTTCAATGGTGCAATGAATAAAAAAAAAGGAGATTATACAGGGTGAGCCAAAATGAAGTACCCCATCTCTCAAGGTCAGAGGCAGCCGAGTGGGTTGGGGTGGCTGGGGGTCCTTTGGTAGACGATCCCTTGTCATTTTCAGTTGGCCACATGTCTTGGTCCGGTGTGCACCATTGCTTTCGCTGTCCAAACGATGAATCCATCATCACTACGCAACGCGCCTTCTGAACGCACTTCAGCATTTGGCGACGTCCCAAATCGGAAAACAATTCTAAATTTAGACAGACGGGCGTACAACGTTGAGCAGAAAATCTGCAGGCCGTCCTCGGACTCTACGAACGGCTGACATCATCCAAGCTGTAAGGGCATCCATTGTGCCGTCTGCTAGACGTTCAGAGCGCTCCTGCTTTCGGCATTTCCAACATGTCTTTGATTTGCATTTGGACCTTCATTTCCATCCATACATAATGATGAGACTGGGAGAGCCGTAGAGAGTTGTGCACCAACATTCTGCAATTTGAGATGCCATCGTCACGTGGCATCACAGACGAGGTACATTTCCATTTGAATGGTGGCATAAATAAGCAAAACCTTGGCTATTGGGCTGAAACCGACCCTGGTGAACTTCATCAGAGACCCCCGCACAGTGAGCACATGTGTTACAGTTTGGGGCGCCGTTGAAGAATTTGGCATTGTAGGCTCTTACTTCATTTTGCAACGGTCACCGTCACTTCAGAACGTCCCACTGAAATGTTAGACAACTGGAAGAAATGTGACAGCTCATAAGACCTTCATGTTCAAGTTTTGCTGGGAAGCTGATCTCCCTGCACGGCGATGTCGGGTGGCCTTCGTGTTTCTCCTGATCTCGCTCTGTGCGATTTTTGACTTCTGGGGTGTCACGCATGTGCCTCTGAGGATCTCCTTGCTGGCTCATTCGAGGTAAACAGTAAACCCACCAGGGCGAGAGGGGGCGCTGTCACTAACTCTGTTTCATTTTCTCCCCACAGCTCCAAGAAACCTCCCAATGAAGGAAATTAGCCCCGCCACTTCCAGTCCACCCATTATAAACAGACCGGGTGCCATCACTGACTTGCCTTTTGATAAAACAAGTGAAAGTTCTAGGAAAGCCGTCCTTTGTTCTGACAGCCAGAGTTAAAGCTGAATTTATTTCCTGTATTGTGCCCTGCAGCCTTATGTTAATTATTATCAGAAGGCACCTGTTTGAGATTCGAGAGAAATATCAGAGAATTAAAAAGGGATTACCTGGATGGTGTCCTGAATATTTGGGATTTGTTGTGGCTCTGTTTGAACCTGTGTTCGGCCAGCTCACAGGGGCTATCAAGTCGAAGGTCTACACACACCGACCTCAAAACCTTGAAGACCTCAGGGACGCTACTCACAACGAAATCCCCTTGAAATCGCCAAACGAGTCACGCGAGCATTCAGAAATCGTCTCGAAGAGCGTATCGCTAATGATGACCACCACCTTGAAGACGTCTTTTTTAAAACACAGTGAACAAAATCTATTTTCTATCCCCTTTCTTCTGTCGTAATTAAATTGATTTTATCTTGTCATGGTTTTTGTAGAATAAACGTTTGAAATGTGGTACTTCTTTTTGGCTCTCCCTGTACTTTGGATGACATGTGGCGTGTGGCAGCACCCAGCTAGAGTCTCCGGTTCAAATCCCGTGTATGTGGAGCTCACGTGTTGTTCCTGTGTCTCTGTGGGTTTTCTACCCATATGGTGTACTGGTTTAAGACTTCGACTTCAAACCCTGAGGCTGTGGATTCAAATCCCACTTCTGACACCATTGTGTGACCCTGAACAAGTCATTTCACCCGCCTGTGATCCAAGTGGAAAAAGAAAAGAAATGGAACCAATCATATCTGAGGCGTTGTATGTCAGCTTGGATAAAGGCATCTGACAAATAAGACGTCGTAAATAAGAAGCTAAGACTCTAAAATTGACCCCATTGGTTAATTCACCCGGTGAGCGTGACCAGCCTGGGCAACGCGTCTGTGAAGCTGGCATGTTCTCTGTGTGCTCGGCTGACAAAGGAAAGAAAATGTTAGGAAATGAAAATAGAAAATAATTCAATTAAAAGGTAATGTGAAGAGGGCGGCACGGTGGCGCAGTGGTAGCGCTGCTGCCTCGCAGTTAGGAGACCCAGGAGACTCCCTGCCTGGAGTTTGCATGTTCTCCCCGTGTCTGCGTGGGTTTCCTCCGGGCGCTCCGGTTTCCTCCCACAATCCAAAGACATGCAGGTTAGGTGGATTGGCGATTCTAACATTGGCCCTAGTGTGTGCTTGGTGTTTGTGTGTGTCCTGCGGTGGGTTGGCACCCTGCCCAGGATTGGTTCCTGCCTTGTGCCCTGTGTTGGCTGGGATTGGCTCCAGCAGACCCCCGTGACCCTGTATTCGGATTCAGCAGGTTAGAAAATGGAAGGATGGATGGTAATGTGAAGACATCAAAGAACTGGGACAGCAAAACAAATCCGGAATCTCCAAAAGTCCAAAGTTAAAAAAATCGGCAGTGGTCTCCCCTCAACCTTCTTGTATATTTAGATATGGGGATGGATATTTAAGGAGTAAAGTGACAAGGATTATATTTTTAAATTATGGATATTAAAGAGCCATCAACGACAAATCAAATCAAATCCGTAATATATTGAACAATTATTAGAAAAGTAAAGTTGAATAAATCAGACTCTGCAGCTGCATGAATAAAACAATTTGCCATGATAATTTTATTTTGGCGAAAAATTCAGGCAAATAAAAGCTGCAGGAGACTTTAGAAATGGGTGTAATGTAATATTTGGACATAAAATTTCACTTGCGTAAAGTCAAAACGTTCTCAAATATGTATGTATTACCATTTGAACATCAAACAAAAAATTGTGATTATCTCGAAAACCGGTCGTTATTCGGAAAAATGCAAAGCAACGAAAAATGTGTAGAATGTGGTGCGTTACCATAATACGATGTGAGGTTATCCAATTTTTAATATTTTTGGGGAAACGTTTCAGGTAAAGTACCACATCTGGTTAGCAGAAATAGCCCAAAAGTTGATAGAAATCTACGTTTTGTACCGAATACTTGTATGCAAAATTTGGTTAACCTAAGTGAAAGCGCACTCAAGTTATCGTACTTACATACACACACACGGGCAGACACGCAGACATAACTCCAAAACAATGGCACTTTTGGGAGGTCTAAAATCAAATTTTTGGACAATTCCAATACGCTCCCTCTACTTCTTATATGAGAAAGTCATGGAGGACTAAAACGTTGAGATTCATTAAAATCTCAACATGGAATCTTTGGCCGATTCCAATACTCCAGGCTACGAAAAGGACATAGCAACATAAGAAAAGGTCCAGAGAAGAACAACTCGGCTGACTGAGGGCAACAGGGGATGAGTTAGGAGGAAAGATTAAAAGAGCTGAGCCTTTAAAGAAGATGAAGAGGAGACCCGACTGAAGTGGTGAAGGGAATTAGTCCAGTGGTTCGAGACGGTGACTTTAAAATGAGTTCATCAAGAACACACAGGGGACACAGTTGGAAACTTGTGAAGGGAAATTTTGCACAAACATTAGGAAGTTTTTCTTTACACAAAGAGCGATAGACACTTGGAATAAGCGACCAGGTAGTGTGGTGGTCAGTAAGGCGTTAGGGACTTTCAAAACTCGACTTGATGTTTTCTTGGAGGATACAAGTGGATAGGACTGGCGAGCTTAGTTGGGCTGAATGGCCTGCCCTCGTCTCGAGTGTTCTAATGTTCTAATCATAAGGTGCGTAGGTGTGTATACAAACAGGAAGCACCAGGGGCCTCGTGCATAACGCCATGCGTAGAATTCGCACTATAACATGATGTGAGCACAAAAGCCGAAATGTGCTTACGCACAAAAAAATCCAGATGCAGAAATCTGTGTGTTCCACGTTCTTCTGCTACATAAATCCCGGTCAGCGTGAAAAGTAACACACGTGCACACGCCTGCTGTCCCGTCCCAACTCCTCCCAGAATTACGCCTCTTTGAATATGCAAATCAATCGTAAATAGCCCTTAAGCTCAGTCTTCTGTGAAAAGACAATGGGAAAAGCACGGCGAAAAATATAAGAATTTCAGCGAATACCAAGTGGAGGCAAAGAAAAACGTACTATTTGTAGGTTTAAGCAGTGGGATAAACAAGAAAAGGAAGTCGATCAAGTGACACAGAGTGTCAGAGAAACTCGAAAGCTCAAGTTCACAAAGTCGTACAGTGCCCGAAATAAAAAAGTTGTCACATACCAAAGCCGCCATGAAAAGGCGAGTCGTAGCGCACCGTCTGAGTGTCATATGAAAGCTTATTAGGGTACAGAGGAAAAAAAAAATAGGCACACAGTAGGAAAAATGCACGAAATATCAACTTTAACCTCGAAATTTCCACTTTAATCACGTAGTTTACTTTTTCACTAAAGTAGAACATCATAAACTTCATCTTAAAATTGTTTCATTTATTAGTTTCTCAAATCCCATCATAACTAAAGTAACACGTTAAATGCTTTGTTTTGTATTTGATCTTCTATGTGCTCTGTGTGTGTGAATCACTACATCCTTCTTAAACAGGCTTTCTCTTCCTCCGACAGGACACAGAGTCCATTACATTCGTGATATCACAGCTCTCTGAATAATTAAAATACTGAGATGTATATGTGGTATCATTTTCACGATGATAGGAGTTAAAGCACGTTATTAAACATGGGAACACGGTGGCGCAGTGATTGTTCATGTCTCAGATGCTTGCTGCGCCGTGCGTGACCTTCGATGAAATGCTTTAGTACAGAAGTACTGTCTCTTTCAAACGTACTAACCTCCAATTCCTGTCCTTCCTTTTCTTTCTCCAAATACCCAATCACCACACAATCAGCTCAGTAATAGACGTTAAGCCATCTGTAAGCGTAGAACACCACTTCTTCAAAACTTTTAAGGAACATTGAAATGTCTTCGTAGTACGTGTTTAATTATTCTATCCGTCTATCCATCCAGTGTTGCGCCAGTCCCAGTAAGAATACAGCACGAGGAAGGACAGTCCGTGAACGGAGCACAAGCTAATAGCTAGCGCTGCGGCACCGTGTCCTGGCATGTTTAATTAAATGAAGTTAAAGTTTTATCTGTATAATATAATCAACATATTTTGCTGCATTTCATCTTAAAAATGATATCGACATCATATGTAAATACGCGCTTTATAAAGTGGCTCAGGTTGTGCGATATTATAACTATAGTGCAAGTTTACGGTGAGGTGATTGAACTTATAAGTACAGACAGTTCTACAAGGAGCACTTGATGGACTGGCTGAGTGCGTTTAGAGTTCTTGGGATGAAACTGTTTCTGAACCGCGAGGTCAGTACAGGAAAGGCTTTGAAACATTTGTCATATGAGAAGCAGTTCAAATAGACTGTGTGCATGGCTGAGGCAGCGTGTGCTTGATGCTGTATACCGATAATTCTCTTTCTCAGCTGCTGTAGATCTTTGATTCCACACTCAGATACAGTGATATAAATAATCTGAGTGGTGCAGTGAGAGTAATATAGGAAAAGATGAACGGGTTGCGGCAACGCCTAACGGGAGCAGCTGAAAGAAGAAGAAGGTGCAGTGAGAGTAACAACGCTAAAGCAGCTATAGCATTTAGAATAGTTTGGCCATTCCGTGGACCATTATATTGTTACTGGTTTATTACAATCAGATGCATTAAACTAATAAACAATATGCGGTTAATTTCAATGTATTTATAAAGCCGCTTCAGGGATGTTGATCTAAAAAAGAAAAGGGTAACCACACAGGAAGGGTAGCACTGCTTTGACGCTGGGTGCCGCCAGTCTGCAAAACCGAGCGCAGAACTTGCGTACGACGGTATGAGGTACCCTGGACATGTGCGTGGCTTTACGCCAAGTTTAGGTTTTATACATCGCGATTTGAACGTGGAAACGTTCCTACGCAACATTTCTGTGGTACGCACCGTTTATACATGAGGACCCAGGACTCTAAAGACTTGGACCTTCGTCCTTACACAGAGATATCAGGAGCGCCACACACCTCTTTTTGACCTCATGACCCCCCCATGCTCTAACAATCCATCTACTGACTTCATAGGAAGAGTCACCAGAGTGACATCAATGTCACTGCCGAGGTCTGTAAACCTCTCAATGACAATGTCAACACTCTCTCCGCAGACAGACACACTGCTGATGGCCGTGCCTAAGAGGTCATTAAAGGCCTGAATGTTGGTTTAAATCAGGACCCTCACAAGCCCAGACCCTCAGATTCCTTGTTCAGTCTCTCAAGACCCCCGATCAGAACCTCCATCGACTCCGTGAAGATCACAGCATTGTCAGCAAAGTCAAAGTCAGTGAATCTCTCTTCACCAACAGATGCCCCACAGCTGCTGGACCACCACAACCCTGCCAGCACTGAACAGTGTAGGAGCAAAAACAGACCCCTGACAGACCCAGGAATCAACTGGGAACAACGCAGAAGGTCTCCCTGCACTCTGCACAGCACTCACAGTAGCAGTGTACAGCCTGGCCAGGATATCCAGCAATGTGGAGGGGGGATCCCGCTCCCACTCCCACAAAGTCTCAGGATAGTTACATTTACTTATTTGGCTGACGCGTTTATCCAAGGTGACTTACAACATTTATGGTGCAATTGCTCACATAGTGGTGTCAGTAGTGGGATTTAAACCCACAGTCTCAGGGCTTGAAGTTTCTATCACCGTTGCACGATGTACCATTTGACGCACATACTTGGACGTGTCACCAGTGACAGAAGCTGGCGTCATTGGGTGTTTCATGTATTTCAAATTAGCATACACCCTCTTCCAAGTGACGCAGACCCCCAGCCTGTGTCCAAGTGGCTTAGTCCGTACTGCACAGCTTCATAACTCTCCTGTCTTCAGCCAGAGCCATCGGGAGGCTTTCTCGTTAGTTATTCTTGATAGGAGAGGCAAAATGAAAACGTCTTGAAGGGACAGTGACTCAAGACTGGAGACATCGAGGAGTCGTGCCAATCAGAGAATGATAAGTCAAGGCAAGAGATTTGAATTCGATCCTTGCAAGAACAAGAAGAAGAGATCAAAGCAGAAAAGTAGTAGGAGAGGAACTGAGAGAATCGAGGAGGAGGAGGAGCTGGAGAGGTCCTGATGCCAATTGGAAAAAGGTCTTCTGGTCAGATGAGCCCAAAATCAAACCATTTGGTCACAATGCCAAACGGTACACCCATGCAGCTCACCATCCACAACACACCATACCTACAGTAAAGCATGGAGGTGGCAGCATCCTGTTGTGGGGGCCTGGGGTCTCATTAAGAAGTAGAAGTAGAAGTAGAAGAAGTAGAAGAAGGGGTAGAAGAAAAAATGGATGGGGCAAAACACTGTCTAATTCTTGAGGAAAACCTGTTACCCTCTACCAGAAAGTTGAAGATGGGCAGAACGTTCACATTCCAACACAACAACAACCCGAAGCACACAACAAAATCGACCACCCAGTGGCTGAAGGAGACAAAAGTGACTGTCCTGGTGTGGCCAGTCAGAGCTCAGACCTAAATCACACTGAAAATCTGTGGAAAGATCTGAAGATAGCAGACCAGTAACGCTCACCAGCCAATGTGACCGAACTTGAACAGTTAAAGTGTAAAGAAGAGTTGGGGGGCAAATATTACACAGTCTGGGTGTGCAAAGCTGAGAGAGAAGAATCAACAGACTCAAGGCTGGCATCAAAGCAACAAAATGACATTGACATGCGGTGGGGGGGGTGATGTGATCCTTTATTAATCTCAGTAGGTCTTGTTTTTGATTTTTTATCATTTTTCTGAACTGTAGCTGTGATGTCTTTCACTTGATGTTCGAGGTGGCATTGAGTAAGTAAAGCTGGGAAGAAATATTAGTTTGTGTGTTTACATTTAAGGCTGTAAAGCAAAAAAATGGGAATATTTCGAAGGGGGGGATTCTTTTCTATACCCATTGTATGTGTGAGATATTATGTTGCACATATGAGAAATGATCTGAATATATCATATTTATGACATAGGAAGTCCTCATGTGTTTTTTTTTACTTTGCACAGCCGACCTTCAATAAACCCTCATCCGCACTTTTGCTAATTTTTCCAATAGACTTCAACTGCGTCCCTCCAGAGCTCCACTCCGCTTTCTGTTAAGCATCAGTGATAACTCCTGGTTACGCGATGGTTAAGATTAGGATTAGGGGAGGAGTTAATTTAAATCAAGTCGAGAAAAGCAGGTGACAAAAACCTGCAATCCAATTGGCTGTCCAGGAAAGCCACTGAAACTCGGAGGTGCGGAAGTCTGGAGGTCTGCAGCTGGACCCAAACTCATATTTTTGTAATCTTATCTCATATGAACAAGACAATATCTCATCTTTACGACAAGTGAACGAAACTCCTTTTAAATAGGAGTTATAATCTCGTACGGGCAAGAAATTGTTTCATGTACAAGTAAGATTGGGAGCATCCATAGTTTATTTTTTCACCTTGCGGTTCATGATTTTTCGTAATTCCTGAACTAAACTTTCTTATGTAAACGCATGTCTTATGTACAAGGTAATAAGTCAAATGCTCAACGTAATAGTCGATATAATAACTCATATTTACGAGAAACACTTTTGTCCATGTGTGATCGTTTTACAGACACGTGAGATGGAAAGTCCTCCTGTTTCTTTTTTTCCCGTGTGGTTTAGGGCTTCCATAAGTTCATGGGGTGCGTGGCTGCAGAAAAAGGCGCCAAAGTGTCAACGAGTCTTTAGGGAGATAATAACTTATACATCTCTCTCTCTATATATCTATCTATATATATATATATATATATATATTGTGGTGCCTCCTCCAGACCGTGAGGGGGCGTCCGCCCTGGTTATGTTGGGGGCCTCGGGTAAAGGGCTTGAAAGCCCAGCCCTGTAGGGACCCGTGGCCACTGCCAGGCGGCGCCCAAGTGCCTAAATATCCCGGGAGCCCAGCACTTCCGCCACACCAGGAAGTGCTGGGGAAGACGACAGGGGACACCTGGACGGCTTCCGGGTGCGCAGCCGGCACTTCCGCCACACTGGGGTGTGGCCATAAACGAATGCCGGGAAGCAGCTGGAGCCCATCCGGGTTCCCATTTAAGGGGCCGCCTCCCTCCAGTCATTGGTGGATGTCGGGTGGAAGATGGATGGATGGGAGGCGGCCAAGAGAGAGGCACAGAGACTGTGTGGCCTGGACAGTTGGGGGAAACGGTGCTGGAGGCACTGGGGTGTGAGTGCACTGATTTAAATATTGTACATATTGTAAATAAAAGTGTTTGTGGGTGAACTTACGATGTCCGTCCGCCAGTGTCCGGGTCCCAGTTCACAATATATATATATATATAAAATCCAAAGCCTGCCTGTCTGTTTGTCTGTCCGGTTTTCACAAAAGAACTACTTAACGGATTAAGATTGGGTTTTTTTCTAGAATTTGCTTGGACATTCCGGTTGATTTTGCAACTTCTCTCTTCTCGCTAAGAATCACAGTTCGCTTGCAGCAACAATTTATTTGAGCGATTCCAAGAGAGAGGCTATGGGCCAAGGGGAAGAGGACAGGGCCCTGGTCATTCACACACCACTTCCACTTAGCAAGTGAACGAGAGAAGTTCTTAACGGATTTAAATCAGGCTTTTTCTAGAATTTGCTTGAACATTCCAGCTGATTTTGTGCTAAGAATCATAGTTTGATTGTGGCAACGATTTATTTACAATACAATACAATTTATTGTTTGTATAGCCCAAAATCACACAAGAAGTGCCGCAATGGGCTTTAATAGGCCCTGCCTTTTCACAGCCCCCCCAGCCCTGACTCTCTAAGAAGACGACTAAAAACTCACAAACACTTGTAGGGAAAAAAATGGAAGAAACCTTAGGAAAGGCAGTTCAAAGAGAGACCCCTTTCCAGGTAGGTTGGGTGTGCAGTGAGTGTCAAAAAGAAAAAGGGGGTCAATACAATACAACACAATACACAGAACAGAACAAATCCTCAATAGAGTATTAAAATAAAAATTTTAGAAGTACAGAGTAGAATTTAACAGTAGATGATATCCCATAATAGGATTTGGATTTGTTTAGAGACCTGGAGACCTCATCCATCAAGCTGCCTCCCCCATTTGGCCATTCCACAGCTGAAATAGCGCTAATTCGATGACAGGACCCTCTACCTCACGATTCCTGCGATCCTCCATCAGAGATGACTTTACCTTAGGCAGACAGGAGATCTTGGCAGGTGGGCCGTGGCACCAAGTGCCACCTTTGAGTACTGAGAAGAGAAACAGAATAGGTGAGGATTAGTAACAAATTCTAACTATCATGTTCCTTATGTTTTAGTGCTAATGACTGACAACAGAGATGGAGTCTGTATAGTTAATCAGCAGCTCTAGGCAGGGTGTGCTAAACTGAAGTGGTGAGATTTGAGAGCTGTGACCAAAGGGGCATCTCTTATAGTAGCAGGCAGACCACTCCACAGTTTAGGGGGTCCTGTAACTAAAAGCTCGACCTCCCACTGTTGTTTTATTAATTCTTGGAATCCTAAGCAGACCATCATCTTGAGATCTTAATGTGCGCTCGGGTTTGTAAGTCATGATAAGTTCAGACAAGTAATCCGGACCTCAGCCATTTACTGCTTTATTTGTTAAAAGGAGGATTTTAAAATTTGCCATAAACTTAATCGGGAGCCAGTGTAAGGATTTAAGAACTGGAGTTATTTGAGCAAACCCGAGAGACACACAGCAGGCCGAGGGGCAGGAGAAGTGTGACGTCAGGAGTGGAGAGCAGGGCCCTCCTTGCTCAGACGCCAGCCTCCGTTCGTACCGCTCTACCTCTCATCACGTGTTGGAGTGTACCTCGCCTCTGCTTAGCTAGCGATACCCGTTTGTTTATTGATTTTTAAAGTTTGTCCTGTTTCATGGCTACGCAGGGGACAGCTAGTATAAGAAAATTTAAAAAAAAATTAAAGAGTGTGCCAACAACAGAAGGCACACCAATCAAAATAAACCATCAGGTATAGTCAGAAACCTCAAAGCAGAAACTGTAACGGTTGTCACATACCAGTATGTTTTTTGTGTGCTTTTTAGCTGGATCCGCCTGTTGTTTCTTTCAGAGTGGCCTAGAAAATAACTTACTGGGGATATCTCTTGAAGGGGAGTTGGGGGGCCAAACTACGCCTGTGGGTAATGCCATACGGTACGTTGGTGTGACGTAAAGGTTGACTGACTTTAAAAAGGCAAGGAGGCGTGTATGAAAAAAAACAGAAAACAAAAACAACAACAAGAAGAAAAGAGTCGGAGTAGAAGGTGAATAAGAGAAAAGGAGCTGGGAAGGCGTATAACAAGGAGCTGCAAGCAGTAAAGCAATCAAGACAGACTCTGGAATAAGGACTGTTGGGTGCTCGGATAAGTTTTCCTTTTAACCTAAAAGGACCTTCGGAGTTCACGTCTTGTCTTGGCTGTATTGAAGCGGGCGTCGGCCATGGAAGAGACTAAACGGAAAATACAATTTATTTTTGTTTTGGTCTTGTCCCTTCAGGGTCTCCGTAGAAAAACGTCTTGAGTGAGGAAACCGACTTGTAAACAAATCCCGTCGAGACTCATGCCAAGCACAAATCGTTCCCTGTCTCCTGGCCGGGTTTTTGCCCATTTTGAAATGAGAACGGCCCAAGTTGCCTTCTGATGGATTTTACTTTACAGCCAAATGACTCGATTCGCATGGGGAGGAAACTGCAAACGGGTCTCCGGCAAGTGGCTTCTCATGAAAATCACAAGTTTGGCTACTAAGAGGCACGCCGAGTGAGGGACTTCACCTGTCAGGGGCGTCCTGAATATGGCATTGTGTAGAAATGGGCCTGGCAAGAGCCTTAACATGCTGGCACCGCTGAAGGGCACTTTATAAAAGCCACAGTTACAGGTTCATTCCCAGGGAGACGTTTCTTGAGAGGGCAACTTCACTTAGGCAGGGTTTCAATGGTAGAAATATGGAAAGATCCGCAATGAAGACATTTAACCGCATTGGCACCGCAAACACAGCAGAAAGGCCGGGGGTCTCGCCTGTAAGAGCACAGCAGCACTGGCATTGGGGCATAAAGGCCACCCACTGTCACAAAGCATGGCATGAGACCCTGCGGCAGCACCTCCTCCGACATCCAGCACAGCAAGAGCCTCTGTTTCTGAGTTACTGTGCTGACCCCCCACACCACCCCCCCAGGATGGGGGTGGGCGGGCTGCAGCTTCACGAGGCTTTGCACTGCAGGGCACAACATGCAGCTGTGTGGCGTGGAATTCCCCTTGAAAGGAGGAGCGGCACGTTGAAAGAAGCCCTGGCTGTTTTTTTGGGGGGGGATATTTGGGGGACGTGTAGGGTGGGCTAAGAGACACTTATTACTGCCAAGTTAACTCACGGCAGGCCAGGCCGCTCTTTATGGCATACTTGTTAGTGGTCGGGTGCCCCCTTGAATGTTTCACCTCGGTGGGCCAGTTGGCACTTTATTTCTAACTCTCGAGGTGCCAAGTCTTCATTTATCATTAACTTATTATGGCCTAGGCTGAGCTACAGTCATGTGAAAAAGTAAGTGCACCCCATGAAATGTTTTTTATTTTTTAATGTATGTGGACACATCAGGATTTGAGCTTCTTTTAAACAGTTGCATAAGACATAGATAAAGGTGATATTACTAACATAATTAATTAATCAATCAATCAATCAATTAAATTGATGAATTGGTTGATTTAATTAATTAATTAATTAACTGTGGTGGCCTGGTATTTGTTCCTGTCTTTTCCCTATGCTGGCTGGGATTGGCTCCAGCACACCCCCGTGATCCTGTGTTAGGATATAGCAGGTTGGATAATGACTGACTGACTGACGGAATTAATTATTTAATTAATTAAATAATTAAAATTAATTAAAAGTTGACTTTGCAATAATTTATTCAACATAGAAATGAACAGATAGACCATTTCAATCTTGTAGTAAAAGTTAAGCCCCCCCGCTGTGGCACTAATAGCTGGTAGTGCCCTCTCAAGTTGGCATTTCTTACAACTGTCTAACAGTCCCACCCCCCCATGCTTACCCGATGATCACCCCATGTGTGATGGTTGAGGGGTCTCTTAGGTTTGCACCACTTTTTCCAAATCCCGCCCCCAAAAGCATCTCAATAGGACTGGAGTTGCAGCTTTGACTTTTAGCTTTCCAATGCCCTCCATGTCCTTCTTGTCTGTCATTCTTTGGTTTGATTTATTGGTGTGCCATGCTGCAAGGTCGACTCTTCTGGCAGAATGTCCTCAGCTCCCTCGGGTACGATGAAGAATTCCTAGTGGATTGTGTGATGGTGAGATACAGCATGGCAGCCCCAAACCAGATGATTTCCACCCCCAAGTTCTCATGGTCAAATACTGTTCACCAAGCAGGTCTTCTGGTTCGGTGGCCATCTTTAACTGGCCTCTTGTAGACATTCAGGTCTTTGCCTCGATGTTTATGAAACTTGACTCTTGCCCTTCAGCTCTTTCAGTTTCCACCTGGCACATTCATGTTGATCCCCTTAGTGCAACCTCTTTCTAATGGTGGACTCCTGCTGTTTTCACATCAACCGGAGGTCCTGGGATGAAAGTCCGGGCATCTTAGAGACAAGAGAGCAAGTCTCATTATCTATACTTTAATTTCACAGACCATTAGAACATCCCGGAGGGCAACTTAAAGCCCTGAGTGTGCTCGGAGCAGGTCAAGGATATCTGTGACATGGACACCGAGGTATCTGGAACTGTCCGCCATCTCTGTCGTCTCCACCCGAGTGCTGCTAGTTTTCTCCTGAACTCCACAATCAGCTCCTTTGTCCTGCTGACATTCAGGTGTAGACGGTTGTTGTATCTTGTGAAGTGACACGCCTTGGCACAACAAAAACATTTGAGGAAGCCACCCCATATATTTGACAGTTTGGCTGGGAAAAAAATAAAAAATTGAATCATCGATCTTTATGGACACGAGTCCAAAAACAGAAATGAGGTAACAGGAGAAATATGGCGGTTTTTAAAGATGGAAAGAGGAAGAACTGAAAGGGGAGGAACCGAAAGTGATGTCATCAGGCCAAACAAACAAAAAACCCCTCCACATCACAACCCCCAGATCGCCCCACCCATAATAGCCCCCGCCACAGAAGTGATGTAATCAGGCCAAGCCCCACCCAGCCCCTGAGCTGGAAGTGACATCATCAAGCCAAACAACCCCATCCACACCCCAACCCTCAAATCACCATCCAAAGCACCCCCCGCCATACCCGAAGACCCCGGGACCGGAAGTGACATCATCAGGCCGAAGAACCCCTCCACACCTCAACCCTCAAATAGCCACCCATAACACCCCCCTCCACACCCGCCAACCCACCCAAGGGGGTCAGAAGTGATGTCATCAGGCCCAGGCGGAACTTCTCATGGTTGGTCTGTAGAGGAAAAAGAGAAAGGATCGGTGGCCTCTGCCCACCCCCCCTTACCGCGGTATACCCCCTACCTTTTGTTGAGCCCTTCAGGTGCCTCCCATGTGCACCTGTGTGACAATCTGAATATAACTCTGGTTTCTTCTCCTATGAATGAGGGGGACAAACTGATCTTCGATTTAAACGCACAGCATTGTGGTAATGAGGTCTTTCTTGGTTACATTTAATGACGACTTTTCAGGGAGTAACCGTTAACAATATTTTAGCAAAAAATATTTGCACATTTTGGCCATACAAATGGATATTAGTCATTAGAACAGCAAGACAATTTGGACGAGAAGAGGACATTCAGCCCACCAAAGCTTGCCAGTCGTGTCCACTTACTGTAATTCATTCAAAATAACATCAAGTCTTGAGGGTCCCTAAAGTCCTCCTGTCCACCACACTACCTGGTCACTTATTCCAAGTGTCTGTGGTTCTCTGGGTGAAGAGAAACTTCCTAATGTGTGTTTGAAATTTAGAGGGTAGAGTGGTGGCCGTGAGGCTAAGGAGCCACGGGAGGTCTCTGGAAGTTTGCTGGGTCGAATCCCCATTACTGCCAAAGGGGATCCTACTCTGCTGGGCCCTTAGCCTACAGTTGTTCCAGGGGTGCTGCACAATGAACTCTGAACCCAAGGGGGATGTGAAAACGAACCTAATACAAGAAATTGGGTGAAATAAAGAACAAAAATACAGCAGAGTCTCACTTATCCTACCTTCGCTTATCCGACATTCCGTACTATCCGACATCCCGCCGCAAAAAAGAAAAAAAATCAATCGGCAACAAGAACTGCATGTTGCGAGCGTGAGCGTGAGCGTAGTCTATTTTTTGTTGCTCCCGACTCTACCAGCAACAACAACAACAACAACATTTATTTCTATAGCACATTTTCATACAAACAGTAGCTCAAAGTGCTTTACATATTAAAGAATAGAAAAATGAAAGACACAATTATAAAACAAAATAAGTCAACATTAATTAACATCGAATAAGAGTAAGTTTCAATGGCCAGGGGGGACAGAAAAAACAAAAAAAACTCCAGACGGCTGGAGAAAAAATAAAATCTGTAGGGATTCCAGACCATTATGGCGCTTTTCCACTGCATAGTACGGCACAGCGCGGTTCAGTACAGCTCACCTTGGTTCGGCTCAGTTCGCTCGGTTTGCGTTTCGACTGCAGTTTAGTACAGCTTTAGAGTGGGCGATTATTCACGTGTCGTTAGAGTTGCCCCGCCTCTACTGCCGTGACACCGTGGAACTTTTACAACAACACGCAGACAACGACAACACTTTAGCTCGACGACGCGCAAGGGTAAGCATCTAAAAAAAAGCACATCACTAGCTAACTTTTATCACTGTTGCAAAGCATAAAATGAACTTAACTGCCAGTGTAACATTAAAATGCTGATTCTGTATATTACAGATCTTCCACATTTTGCAAAAAAGTCACCACAACAGACCATCTGTTTGGACATTTAACCGTGCTTCAGAGTGGTGGGATGTGATTGTTCCCGGTTTTACAAACGCTCAGTGGCTGGAGAACTTTAATGTCTGAAGAAACATTCATCCACTTATACAACAAACTGCGTCCAGCGATGGAGAGACGGGACACAAACTTCCGCGTGTGTGTACCTTTAAAGAAAAGAATAGCCAGTGACGCAGTAATGAAGATTTTCTCCGCCAATCAGTGACCAGCAGAGTTTACACGCCACGCTTTTGGTAACGGTTCGGCGCGCTTGGAACCTCGGCTGAGGTGGTACTAAAAAAAGGACCGGGTACCAGGTACTGTTCCCAGTGGAAAACCCCCCAAAAGTGAGCTGAACTGAACCGTGTCGTGCCGTACTATGCAGTGGAAAAGCGCCATTAGACCGCCCAGTCCCCTCTGGGCATTCTACCTAACATAAATGAAACAGTCCTCTTTGGATTTAAGGTTCTCACGGAAGGGCCTGATGATGATGATGGTCACGTAGACTTCTGCCTTTCAATCCGTCCATCATTGTTGGAGCATCATGAAGCTTTGAGTAGGTGGAGGTGGCGCAGGCCACCACCACAATGAAACCGGAAAAAGAAACAGAAAAGAGAGTAGGGGTCAGTATGGATTTTAGAGCCACCATGAATAGTTATTATGAGGAAATTGAACATATAGAGTATCAGGATTAAGTAAATTAAGATTAAAATGAAGTTATGAGAAGGCCATGTTAAAGTAATGTGTTTTCAGCAGTGTTTTAAAGTGCTCTACTGTATTAGCCTGGCGAATTCCTCTTGGCAGGCTATTCCAGATTTGAGGTGCATAACAGCAGAAGGCCGCCTGCCCGCCTCACCACTTCTTTTAAGTTTTGCTCTTGGAATTCTAAGGAGACACGCATTTGAGGATCTGAGGTTACGATTTGGAATATAAGGTGTCAGACACTCCGATATATAAGATTATTTAAGGCTTTATAAACCATAAGCAGTATTTTAAAGTCAATCCTGAATGACACAGGTAACCAGTGTAGTGACATCAAAACTGGAGAAATGTGTTCAGATTTTCTTTTCCTAGTTCCTAGTACCGCAGCTAATTACAGTGGAACCTCGGTTTGCGAGCATAATTCGTTCCGGAAACGTGCTTGCAGTCCAAAGCACTCGTACAGTATATCAATGCGATCCCATAAGAAATAATGGAAACTCAGATGATTTGTTCCACAACCCAAAACTATTCATATAAAAATGATTAATACAAGATATAAAGTAAAAATACATAAAGCAAATTAACCTGCACTTTACCTTTGAAAAGAATCATGGCTGGTGTGAGCGAGTTTCTAAACTCTTGTGGGATTCCACCCAACTGGACGACACGCAGAAGAGCGTCCCAAAGCAATCGCAGTCTCCCAGCGCTGTGGCAGTTCGCCATTAAAGCGAATCCGAAAAGATCGTGGACACGCTATAAACACCTGCCGTCGATGGATGATCCAAAGAACATTTTAAATGCGCAGGGCACAGTGTTACTTTCCCCCGACCCTGCCTGACTGCTGTGACTGTGTATAGGAGATCCCGCTACAATAAATAACCGCGCTGTTGCTGTTTCAGGCTGAATAAAGCTGGAGTTGTTAAAGTGCTGAGACTCAGCTGTGTGTTTTCGGGTGCAAGACGGGGACTCGTAGGTCACAGTACGCACGTGACAACACAAACACGCAGTCACAATGCTGTAGTCAACAGTATACTGTATGCTCGTACGGATGTTGACTACATGAGTGACAGAGTTAAGGCTCTAGAAACTGCAATTAATGACATTGACCAACAAGAAGAAGCTACAGGAATCGACATAATGAGGCTGCAAAGATGGCGAGACTTGACAGTGAAGAAACGGCACTCGTCAGGAAAGCAGACTACGATCAAAATGTCTTTAAATCATCACAGTAGTGAACTTTTTAAGTGCAGTATTTACTGTATTTAACCTCAGACAATTCTGTAACTGTAAGTTCATTTTTTCAGTTAATTTTTTTTGTTGTTTTGTTGTAAAACATGATTATTAGGTTCGTAATGTGTAAAATTATAACATAGTTTGACGTTTAATAGGCTTTTTCTTAGCACCTCCCATTATCCAACATTTTTGCTTATTCGACGTTCTGCCTGCCCGTTTATGTGGGATAAGTGAGACTCTACTGTAATACAAATTTATCCTGAACGAGTTTCCAACTGTGTCCTTGATGAACTCATTTTAGAGTCACAGTCTCGATCCACTGCACTGATTCCCTTCACCATTTTAAGCACTTCAGTCAGGTCTCCTCTTCATCTCCTGTAAGGGCTCAGCTCCTTGAATCTTTCCTCATAATCCAACTCCTGTAGGGCCGAGTTGCTCTTCTCTGGACCTTCTCCAGTGCTGTAATGTCTTTATGGAGACCCAAACTGCACTCAGTACTCCAGATGAGGCCTCACCAGTGTGTTATAAAGCTTGAGCAGAACCTCCTGTGACTTGTACTCCACACATCAAGGCGCTATATAACCTGACAGTCTGTTAGCCTTCTTCATGGCCTCTGTACACTGTCTGGCAGTTGATCGTCCACTATGACTCCTCAGTCCTTCTCCTAAGGTGGATTTTTGGTTCTCAGGACCCCCACCATTCTGTATTCAGACCCCACATTTTTACTTCCTAAGTGTAACAGCATGACATTTACTGAGATTAAAATTTCACCAGCCACAAATCTGCCCAAGTCCTTCTGTAATGATTTAATGGATTCCAAGTTATCTGCCAATCCACACGTCTCTTCGGAGGGTCCTTCTATGCCGCTGGTTTGACTTTGTGTAGCTCAAGGAGTCCTGAATGAGGCACATGACCTGCATTGTGAGGGAACACCATGTGGCGCGATTGCCAGAGGGTGGTCTGGCTCACAGTACCCTCAATGTTGAGTGGCTGGACCAGGCCAAGGGGATGCCCACATAACAGCTGGCTGTGGCAAATAGATGGTTATCTCTGGAGGGTGGGACTGGACCATGTGTCTGCCTCGGGGGGGTTGTCAACCGGGACCCCAAGGTGGATGCTGCAACACATTGTACCGGACCAGACCAGACCCGACCTGACCTACCAGTTTTCCATTAAAGCCCAGCACTGCTCCTGTAAACACGCTGATGTCATAGTTAGAGCTGTTCCTGAGCCCGTCATAGTCAGTGGCGCTCAGCTGGTCCTGGGGAATGGCCTCTGATTGGTCTGTCCAATGAGCGACTCCATGTGTGATTGGAGTTTCCCACATCAGCCTCTGTAAATGAATAATAATATTCGGCTTATACAGGTGGCTTTAACCATTACAGCCAGTGGCGGATGTACCATCAGGGTGTTCAGGGTGTGTGCCCAGGGGTATGTGATGGTAAGGGTGCCTTTTTACCAATAAGATTACCTCTCACCCCCAAACCATTTGATGAAATAATGTCCACACACAGTATTTTTTAAAGTATCACTAACTCTCTGTTAGTCACCCAGGGGCTCATCTGGGCTTGATTACAGCAGGCTGCACTTTGCGCTTGCCATTTTGGATTGGCTCTGATTGAAAATGCCTTAAAAGAGTGTGTTTTATACCAGCAGGCCACGGCATTTCTTTGTGTTTCTTTTCAGTTCCTTAGACCCCCACGCCCCCCTGCCATCCTTTTAAATAAAATTTAAAAAAAAATCAAATTAAGATCTTAAAATACAGGACAAAAACCATATGACAGCAACTAGGATGCCTGCAAACCAAAGGCAGCGATCATAAGTGCCCCTTGGCTTGCATTAATGTAACGCTAATCTCCCTGGTGGGCACAATACTGTTGATGCCAGGATGGCCTCCATCATTGTAACGAGGATGCTTGCACTGAAGATGGCATTCAGTCGCCCACAGCTCTGGAGTCCAGAAATGCGGCCGCATGCCCTCAGTCCTCGTCTGTCCCAGGGAGACTTGTGCCCTTCGTCAGCGTTCAAGAGATCTGACAGGGCATTGGGGGTGGGGGTGGAGGGGCATTGAAGGTTTTAGAATCATCCTTCACTTCACAGGGGGCTCGACAAAAGCAGGGTGACCACTGGAGATGCCAGCTCTGCTCACATCTGCACAGTGAAACTCACATCCCGGGGATGAGCTGAAGGCCATCTAAAGTACGGGGGGTGGGCTTTGAGGGAGACGGGCAGCAGATGGTGGCAGCTGCACTGCGGGTCACACAGGGTCAGAGTCAAGGGGATTTAAAGGCACAAATGGAATTGAATCATTTAATATAGCGCCTTTCACGGTCAGCACTATCACCTCGTTATAAACCGCCAAGGCTTGAGTGTACCGGGATGAATTCAGGTGAACGCAACTTTATTTTTATAGCGCCTTTCACGGTCAGTGTCTCATCACAATCCAGTTTTAATAAGCATCTGGAGATCAGCATTGCATCCTGTCCAGATTTATATTTATATAGCGCCTCTAACGGCAAGCACCAGTTTAAATCAATGCTTAAGTATCTATGGTAGGCTTTAAGCTCAACATGACTTTTGTGTGTCTTTGTTTATGAAGCCCCTTTCACACAGAAGCCACTTCTCATAAAACTGTCTAACCTTAAGTAAGTGTGCAGTTCTTCTTACTCCTGGCCCGCCATCCACATCCTAACAAGTTTATCCAGTTCTGGGTCACATCAGCTGTTATTCTCATAGTTTACTTTTATATAGCGCCTTACACAGCAAACCCCACCACAAGCCCATTCTCTATAGATAGATAGATAGATACTTTATTAATCTCAAGGGGGAATTCACATACTTTAGCTTCCTGCACTTGAATATACCTTGAGGTAGCTAATCTCAGTATGACTGCCATCCACCCATTTCCATTTTCTAATTCAGTTATCTAGCTCATGCTCCTGTGGCACCGTCAGTCCATTCCACGTATAGCGCCTTTCACAGCAGGCTCCCTCACAAGTCGCCTTCTCATAAAGTTGCTGAACTGTAAAATACATCTGGGGGAACTTCAGTCATTCTTATTACCATTCATTCACTCCCATTCTCACCATTTTTCTAAGTTCTGGGTCACATGAGCAGTTGTAGAGCACTTTATATAGCAGCTCACAGAGACATCCCCACCACAAAGCCATCCTCATTAAATGTCTAGTCTTGAACATATCTGGAAAGATCTGATCTCAGGATTACTGCCATCCATCCCTCATCTAACCCAATTATCCAGCTCATGGTCATGTGGCACCTTCAATCCATCCATGCAGCTCGTAGTCATGTGACATTTTCTCTCCATGTGTATTTTATGAAGCACCTTTCATTGCAGGCTCCCATCTTCGTTAACTGCCTATGCTCGAATATATTTGGAAAGAACTGAATCTCAGGATTACTGCTGTCCATCCATCAATCCGTCCATCCATCTTCTAACCCAGTTATCCAGCTCATGGCCATGTGGCACCTTCAATCCACATGCATAATATGTCATATAGCACCTTTTACAGCATGTGCCCCCAGAAGCAAGTTCTCAAAAGACTGCCGAACCTGTAGTTTTGGGTCCCATGTACTATTCGATCCAAATGTATCTTAGCATAGCAAACACCTTCAACAATTTTCCCATTCCCATTTTCATTAACTGCTAAGGCTGGAATATATCAGGAGAGACCTGACCTTGCTGTTACCTTCATCAGTCTGTCCATTTTTTAGCTCAGTTATCCAGCTTATGGTCGTGTGGCACCTCCAATGCACATTTTTTTTTATACAGCTTGTCATGAGTACAGCCGGGTGACGGGCATCCATTGCTGTTTCCACACATCCATCCACCTGCCCGCCTGTTTCTCAGGTCACCCGTACACTTCAATCCATGTTTGTTTTTATAGAGCGCCTTTCACAGCATTCGCCATCACACACCAATTCTCATTATCCGCCTAGACCTGACTATATCTTATAAGAGAAGACAAGACGAAAGATAAAAGTGTTGGAGCACCCCGGAGGCAAACCCCGTATAATTAATGGAAATGAAAAATAAAAACACAAAATTATCAGAGAGGTCTTTTCAGAGTTAAAAGGCAGACTGAATACAAAAGGGAGGCGGAGCCCAATAACAGGAACCCAGACCAAAAGGGGAGGGGACAGAGAAATGTCATATGGAAATGACATCACTGTATGGGGAGAAAGGAGGAGAGACATTAGACAACAGCGCCAACCGTCGGCTCGGGGTGGAATTGCCATCAGATAAGCCTCCAAGCACACGTGTGTGACAATCCTGAGGACACTAATCTCAGTGTTACTTCCATCCATCCGTCTGTTTCCATTTTCTCATCCAAATATGCAATTCACAGTCATGTAAAACCTTCAGTCCATTTTCTTTACATAACACCTGTGGAAACCCCAACACAAGTCCAGCACCCAGTCCTCGTTTATTTCAGTGGGGAGACGATTTTGTTTCGTTCCCCACAGTACAGCAGAGTTTAAGCACAAACGGCCCAATGCACAGCCCTCTTCACTTGTCTCTCTCTCTGGTCACTTCCTCCTTCACTCCTCCTCCTCCTCCTCACAAGCTTCGTCTACCTCTTCCCGACTTGGCTCCTTTTATAGGACACCCATGTGTCCAATGAGCTTCGTCCAGATGTGCTTCCACGAAACCCAAACATGGCTCAGGTAAATGCCCAGGCGTCCTCAGGGGATGGCCACGGGCCCCCAGTAGGGTAGGGTTGAGGGAAGGGGCTGCCCTCTAGCGTTCTGGGGGAGATAACATCCCGAGTAAGCTCTCTCTTCCCAGATCCTTCCACTATGGAGGTATTCCGGCCGGGTAAGGGTCCAAGTGGTCCGCCACACGCCTTAAACCCCTCAAATTAAAATGCCTGGCCTTGAGCATATCCGGGTGGCATGCTGTCATTGCTCTCTTCATTCACCCTTCCATATTCCAGTCCACTCTTCCGTTTCTCAGGGCAGACACAGACCCTTCACTCCATTCCCAGTATTCAGAATGATAAGACACTTCTCCTGAATCTCCTCGGCTGGAATGCGCTGACAGTAGCTGATCTCAGCACTGCTTATGTCCCAACATCCATCCATCCATCCATATCTCAATTTCTTCACCAAGTTCTCCAGTTCAGGGTCCCATGATTTCCTCCATCCTAATTTATTTTATATCGCACCTTACACAGCAAGCTCTTCATTAACTATCGATGCAGGTTTAGGTGTGCAGAGCCCGTCGATCAGCTGTACTTTCTGCCCGTGCTTACCTTTATATAGTGCCTTGCACCTTAAGCACCAGCATCAAAAACTGCACGCCAGTAGCTCAGAGCTGACATGACAGAACAAGCCAGTTCAAACAGAACACAAGGTGTGCCAATGACAGCATGCCGTATGCCAACCTGGCACTCCGTCCTCTGGGCTGGCATCTTGGCTTGAGCTTCTTTCTTGATCAAATGAGCGTGTGAAATCAGTGACATTGATGCGGTCGTCTGCTCGCCGTAAGGCCTGGTGAGCTGCCTGGAAAGTCGCCGCGTCTTTTATATTCTCGAGTCACTTCATCAAAGGGTTCCTTCTCACCGTTGTGTGTTTTTACAGATGGGTAAGTCCAAAAGAGCCATGACAGCGGACACACTGTGTGAGTAAGACGTGGGCTCCTGCCTTGGCATTTCTGCCTGTCGCAGCACCACAGCTGCAGGGTTGTCAGATGGAGACCACCATTCGCAAATGTTTTGCCCCCCACTCTCCAGTATATCTGTGCCAGGGTAAGTGGCACATTGGGGTTGTCACCCCTGCCACCCCCTGCAGCTGCCTTTACAGGGTGTTTGCCCCCTTCTGTGCCTTCTCTTTCAGCTCCATTACGGCTTTCCGTAGGTTTGACCCCATAAGGCCAGCACCATGAAGCAGATGAGCCTGGCATCTGACCTCCATTAGTGTGCACTTGAAGCAATAATAATAATAATACAATTTATACATATAGCGCCTTTCCCATGCTCCAACATGTCTTTAATCCCAGTTTTACGACATCATGTGGCTGAGGTGACTTCCACATACGGCACATTCCAACTAAATCGATGTGAAGATTCCTGCGCTGTTGTTACTTGCAGTACACGGAGGCTTCATGGCTAACCGGAGGTTCAAATTTCTTAAGACGTCAAATGTTTTTGAGGAAGTACCCGATGGAGATTTTAAATCTGCCTCCAAACACATTAAGATCATTGTGACGCTTGTTGTACCCAATTGGATACGCACGTTTCCCAAAACACTACACGACACCTCCAAAACTAAATACACAAACCCCAGCATCAAACACCACATCCCAAAAACTGTAAACACACCAGGAAAGAACCTGCAGGAAGTCCACAAAACCAAATCATGCAGTCAAATTTCACACATACACTCCAACACCTTCAGGCTGCCCCCAGGGTGGCAAAAACTAAAAGCCTTGTATTGTTGCAACCTGCTGTAGGAGATAAGGGTACTACAACTAATGCCAAAAAGAATGGCAACACATGGAATGAACGCCACCTTTACTCCTTAATTTTCCCCTCTGCTCTGCAGTTTAAAATGACAAATCAAACCATTCAGATGTCGTGACTGATGTACAGTTGTGCTGTAAAGTTTGTGAACCCTTTAGAATTTTCTATATTTCTGCATAAATTTGACCTAAAACATCATCAGATTTTCACTCAAGTCCTAAAAGTAGATAAAGAGAAACCAGTTGAACAAATGAGACAAAAATATTATACTTGGTCATTTATTTATTAAGGAAAATGATCGAATATTACATATCTGTGAGTGGCAAAAGAATGTGACCCTTTGCTTTCAGTATCTGGTGTGACCCCCCAATAACTAAAACTAAACGTTTCCGGTAACTTCTGATCATTCCTGCACACCGGCTTGGAGGAATTTTCGCCCATTCCTCCGTACAGAACAGCTTCAACTCTGGGATGTTGGTGGGTTTCCTCACATGAACTGCTCACTTCAGGTCCTTCTACAACATTTCCATTGGATTAAGGTCAGGACTTTGACTTGGCCATTCCAGAACATTCACTTTATTCTTCTGTAACCATTCTTTGGTAGAACGACTTGTGTGCTTAGGGTTGTAGTCTTGCTGCATGACCCACCTTCTCTTGAGATTCAGTTCATGGTCAGATGTCCTGACATTTTCCTTTAGAATTCTCTGATATAATTCAGAATTCAGAATTCGTTGTTCCATCAATGAAGGCAAGCCGTCCTGGCCCAGATGCAGCACAACAGGCCCAAACCATGATACTACCACCACCACCATGTTTCACAGATGGGATAAGGTTCTTATGCTGGAATGCAGTGTTTTCCTTTCTCCAAACATAACGCTTTTCATTTAAACCAAAAAGTTCTATTTTGGTCTCATCCGTCCACAGAACATTCTTCCAATAGCCTTCTGGTTTGTCCACGTGATCTTTAGCAAACTGCAGATGAGCAGCAATATTTTTTTGGAGAGCAGTGGCTTTCTCCTTGCAACCCTGCCATGCACACCATTGTTGTTCAGTGTTCTCCTGATGGTGGACTCATGAACATGAACATTAGCCAATGTGAGAGAGGCCTTCAGTTGGGGTCCTTTGTGACCTCGCTGACTATTACACGTGTGCCTTGCTCTTGGAGTGATCTTTGTTGGTCGACCACTCCTGGTGAGGGTAACAATGGTCTTGAATGTCCTCCATTTGTACACAATCTGTCTGACTGTGGATTGGTGGAGTCCAAACTCTTTAAAGATGGTTTGGTAACCTTTTCCAGCCTGATGAGCGTCAACAAGTCTTTTTGTGAGGTCCTCAGAAATCTCTTCTGTTTGTACCATGATACACTTCCACAAACGTGTGTGGTGAAGAGCAGACTTTGATAGATCCTGTTCTTGAAATAACACAGGGTGCCCACTCACACCTGATTGGCATCCCATTGACTCGAATTTCATCTTCAAACTGACTGATCATCTGTTAGGTTCACATACTTTTGCCACTCACAAATATGGAATATTCGATCATTTTCCTCAATAAATAAATGACCAAGTATAATATTTTTGTCACATTTGTTTAACTGGTTTCTCTTTATCTCCTTTTAGGACTTGAGTAAATATCTGATGATGTTTTAGGTCATATTTATGCAGAAATATAGAAAATTCTAAAGGGTTCACAAACTTTCAAGCACAACTGTACACATTTAAGGGGATTTGCAGATATTTCGGTCACGAAACACTTTTTATACTCAAGCCCCCCATTTCAGGGCACCATAACAGACAGTAGCAGGTCTATTAAAGCCGCTATCATATTCAGAACGTTGCTGCATACCCCTCACAGGCAGTGACTGTTTGAAGTCTGTCACTCATAGATGTCACCAGGTGCCATGTCTGCCACACCCTTTTGGCCAGTCACAATCCAGCTGCGTCAAATATTACATGGAAGACGAGACATAACAAGCTTACAGTGCTGTGGAGCAGGGAACGTGCTGAACATATTGTCACACGGTGAAGAAACGGAGGACTACACAGTAAAGTGGCGCGTACTTCTACATATGCGTGTCGCATTTCATTCACGTGATCAGACACTTTTATCCAAAACGACTTTAAAAAAAAAAAGAGGTCGACTAAACCAAGTAAACAGTCTAAGGACAGTTAAGGACAGGACAAGGTGACAAAATTGAAGTGGCCAGTGACAGATAATAAAAGCTAACATCCGTCAGACAGAAATTCACCAAACAAGAGTCTTTAAACACTTTGAGGGAGTCGGAATTCTGAATGGAGGTGGGCAGCGAGGGGCTACACATGAAAAGAGTCTTGGAATGAGATTTGAAAACCCACCAGAGGTGGCATCACCAACCTTCAGCAAACCTAAGTGGTCAAAAAGGAACAGAGGACCCCTTGGCGTTTTCAGATGTAATGAGTGACTGTTTTTTAACTCAGTATGTGAAAGCACCAACTTAGGGTGAAACCTGTCGTCTTTTGTAATAATCAGGATAGAACTGGGGGTGTCAAGGTGATTGGACCACTAGGGTCACGTGACTATAGTATAACACAGTTCTGGGTGTTTGAGAAGAGGGCGGGTACAAAGACTAAAACTGTTAAGTTGAACTTTGGAAGGGCAAATTTTGAGCAGATGAGGCAAAGTCTAAGGAGGACGGACTGGGAAAAGCTTTTAAGTGTGGAGACCATCAGGGAGCAGTGGAACAGGTTTAAAAATGTTTGACATGCAATGCAGGATAGGCACGTACCTAAATATGGAATTAATAGGACATTTTAAAAAAATTCTGCAGTAGGTTAATAAAGAGTTAAAAAAAAGAAGCTGCAAAGGGAAAAAGTCACGACTAAGATGTAAAAGACAAACAGTGACGTGTGGTGAGGTTCATGGCTGGTGACTCCTTCAGAGTCCATCCATCCATCCATTCATTATCCAATCCGTTATATCCAAACACAGAGTCATGGGGGTCTGTTGGAGGCAATCGCAGCCAGCACAGAGCACAAGGCAGAAACAAACCCCGGGCAGGGTGCCAGCCCAACGCAGCTCCTTCAGAGTCCCATTTATAAATCTATGAACCCCAAAGAGTTGCTTATTGACTATTCAGTTGGCACCCTGTACATTGACTACTGCTTATGTTTCATATCTCATCAGCATTCTTACACACACATTGGTAAGGGGCATATTTGGCTAAGAAAGAACAGCGAAAGAGAGCGGATAGATAGATAGATAGATAGATAGATAGATAGATAGATAGATAGATAGATAGATAGATAGATAGATAGATAGAGTGAAAGGCACTATATGATAGATAGATAGATAGATAGATAGATAGATAGATAGATAGATAGATAGATAGATAGATAGATAGAGTGAAAGGCACTATATGATAGATAGATAGATAGATAGATAGATAGATAGATAGATAGATAGATAGATAGATAGATAGATAGATAGATAGAGTGAAAGGCACTATATAGACAGATAGATAGATAGATAGATAGATAGATAGATAGATAGATAGATAGATAGATAGATAGATAGATAGATAGATAGATACTTTATTAATTCCAAGGGGAAATTCACATAATCCAGCAGCGGTATACTGATACAAAAAAAATATATATATATATATATTAAATTAAATAGAAATAAAAATGCATGTAAAAGCAAACAATAACTTTGAGTAATGTTAGCATTTACTCCCCTGGGTGGAATTAAAGAGTCGCATAGTGTGGGGGAGGAACGATCTCCTCAGTCTGTCACTGAAGCTACTCCTCTGCCTGGAGATGATCCTGTTCAGTAAATGCAGTGGATTCTCCATGATTGACAGGAGTCTGCTCAATGCCCGTCGCTCTGCCACAAATGTTAAACTGTCCAACTTTAATCCTACAATAGAGCCTGCCTTCTTAACAAGTTTGTCCAGGCGTGAGGCATCCTTCTTCTTTATGCTGCCTCCCCAGCACACCACGCGTAGAAGAGGGCACTCGCCACAACCGTCTGGTAGAACATCTGCAGCATCTTATTGCAGATGTTGAAGGATGCCAACCTTCTAAGAAAGTATAGTCGGCTCTGACCTTTCTTACACAGACCATCAGTATTGGCAGTCCAGTCCAATTTATTATCCAGTTGCACTCCCAGGTATTTATAGGTCTTTACCCTCTGCACAGTCACCTCTGATGATCACGGGGTCCATGAGGGGCCTGGTCCTTCTAAAATCCACCACCAGCTCCTTGGTTTTGCTGGTGTTCAGTTGTAGGTGGTTTGAGTCACACCATTTAACAAAGTCCTTGATTAGCTTCCTGTACTCCTCCTCCTGCCCACTCCTGATGCAGCCCACCATAGCAGTGTCATCAGTGAAATTTTGCACGTGGCAGGACTCCGAGTTGTATTGGAAGTCTGATGTATGTTGGCTGAACAGGACCGGAGAAAGTCCAGTCCCCTGCGGCGCCCCTGTATTGCTGAACACAATGTCAGACCTGCAGTTCCCAAGACGCACATACTGAGGTCTGTCTGTAAGATAGTCCATGATCCATGGCACCAGGTATGAATCTACTCCCATCTCTGTCAGCTCGTCTCTAAGGAGCAGAGGTTGGATGGTGTTGAAGGCGCTAGAGAAGTCCACAAACATAATTCTTACAGCACCACTGCCTCTGTCCAGGTGGGAGAGGGATCGGTGTAACATGTAGATGATGGCATCCTCCGCTCCCAACTTCTCCTGGTATGCGAACTGCAGAGGGTCAAGGGCGTGATGGACCTGTGGCCTCAGGTGGTGAAGCAGCAGCCGCTCCATGGTCTTCATCACATGTGACATCAGAGCAACAGGCCGGAAGTCATTCAGCTCACTAGGACGTGATACCTTTGTGACTGAGGTGATACAAGATGTTTTCCAAAGCCTCGGTGACAGAGAGAGAGCGCATGTGCTCCTCACCCTCCATGTGATCTACATTTCCCGTTGTAATTCCACAATTCACACTCAATCAATACAAATGAAAGTATAGCGTGGTGTACAATAAAAACCAGATTGCAGTTTTGACCTTAACTGAAATCTTTATTTGTTATTAAAAGCTTTTAATTCTGATGCTTTAATCAATTTTAATACAGACTGTTCAACAAAAAGGATAACAAGAAAAACAAAAGAATATTTTATTTAAGGTCAAAATCAAGTTTTTAAATGTTGGATTGTTTTTTTTTCGCAGTCTGATCCCATATTTTTATACAATTGAAAACCGTTTATGGTTTTACCTTTGTTTGTAAATAAAGTCCATGCGCCTACTCTTCTCCAGGAAAATCTCCATCACTTTCTTGTAAAAGTCCTCCTTATTTTCCTTTAGTTTTAAAAATCTTAATTTTCCATTTTGGCAGTCAGTCTGAACAAAAAATAAAAATAAACAGCCCGCTGCAGTGCAGACTTTCTGATGTCGCTAACTTATCGGCACCTCCGCGTAGAAGAACAGCAGCAACGACCAACTGTTGGGCTCACATGCGTCCCCTGCAGGGCGGCACGGTCCTGTCTGCCACACCTTGTGCCTTTTCACTGCGGTTTTATGTCCGATCAGCAAGACTAAATATGTCACACATATTCATTAAAAGTATTAGCCAGATTGTAGAAAGTCAGGGTGTATAATTACGGAAGCAGAGAGAGGACTTGCAATATCGTTATTTTTTTCTATCATTTCCTTGAGATAACGGACTAATTTTATTGAGATCTCGATAAAACAAAAGATCTTGTTTTCTCGAAATTATAAAATAATTCTATCTAACGTTTAATGTCTAGCTTATTGAAGCCTCATCCTCTTTGAAATGGCAGAAGAGCAGAACTGTATTGATCAGCGTGTCACATTTTTGTTCAATCAAGGGCTGACGCAGGCTGAAATATGTTTATGCCTTAGTTTAGAAAATAATAACGTTAGTGTCCAGTTAGCGAGGCTTCAGCTGTATAGGCTCCGCAATCTAAGCGAGCCTAATGTCAGGGGCAAAAGTTAAGTTTCGTTTTCTCAAGATCGGGATAGAATTATTCCGTTATCTCGAGAAAACAAAGTTTATTTTCTTGAGATCTCAGTAAAATGAGTCTGTTATTTCAAGGAGATAATTTAAAAAAATAACGATATTGCACGTCCTCTCACGGCTTCCATATATAATAAACGTGTCTGCACACATTACATTGGCAACATGCAGATAGACAGCAACGGGCATGCGCCAACTGCAGGCATCAACCCCGCGTGTGAGGTGAGGGAGAGCGAAGTCCGAGGTGAGGTGAGGCTCGTCACTGCCACGCCTTGCATTTCTCCCCTGTATTGGAACAGGAAATGCGCCAATTCAGTGATTTTAAATGTAAAAATGATCACAATTATTGGAATCATACAGAAAACAAATTTATAGCACAGACCAGTGGACACATTTATTTTATGTTATCATTATTGGTGAGGCTCTGCCTCACCTGCCTCCCCTGACCGCACGTCCCTGAAGATGAAAAACTCCAAAGTGAATCGTAGGGCTTATGAGAACATGAGGTTGACCATTCAGGAGGTGATTAGGGCAGCTACAAGGCAGTTAGAGAGAAATATTGCAGATAAGGCAAAAGACGACCCAAAGAGATTGCATTGCAATTAATTAAACTGTCAGGTTTTCTCCAGCCAGTTTTCCTATCTCTTCCAGGGCACCATAACTCAGGAAATGCTTTTTGGACAGTGCAACATGGTGTACGCTGTGAAATGAGTTTAATGCAACCATTGCATTCATTAAACTGTCATGCAGGTTTCTAATCAGAAGGAGCCAAGTTCACTTCTTTGTAGCTTAAATAAGAGGAATGCTTATTATATGTCCTGCTTTTCTTTCTTGTTTTTTGTATCCACCCAGTTTTGAAATCTGTTCCAGTTCTGGGAGTAACCTTTTGCACTCAGGCAGTGTTTCTTTTCCAGTGAGCACTTATCATAATGGTATACATTACTGAAAACTGTCGGCAGAACGTGTGAAACGTTATGAAAGAGATATATCTGATGTCCACGTGCATCTTGGGGTGGCACGGGGGTTAATGTTATTGTCTCCCAGCTCGAGAGTCTTAAGCTCAAGTTTCTGGGCACTTTCTCTGTGGAGTATGTATGTTCTACCTGGACCTTGTGCTGGGTTTCTTAAAACTTCAAAAGACTGGCATACTGGGAGGCTCTAAATTGCCCCAGTATGAGTGGGTGTTGCCTGCTATGGACGGACATCCCATTCAGGTTCGGTTCCTACCTTGCTAACCCTGTGTTGTTGGGATGGAAAATGATCAGGTTAGAAAATAAATGGGTGACCTTGATTTTATATAGTGCCTTTCACGGCAGGTTTGCATGTTCTCACTTTCTTTGTTTATGTTTCCTTTTACAATCCACAGACATGATGTGAAGTTGAGTGGTGATTTTATACTGGCCTGCCAATGATGTGGCACCCCTGTGGAGTGTGGTCATTTTTTGTGCCCACATTTGCTGAGATACTTGTGTGATACTCATCTGGTTAGTAATGAAAACATTTTAAAAACGAATTAGTGAATAAGGCTGAGGAGAACTTTTGCTTTGGATATTCATTTAAACATACTTGCCGTTTCATTGCGTTTATATAGTGCCTTTCAAAACAAACCTGCAACTTTCCACTATGTTTTGCCATGCATACTCAGTGATGCACTAGCGGCCTCTACTGGATGGTTTCCTGCTTTGCAGCTATTTTGCTGCCTCTATGAGCTTATCTAAGTTTTTAAAATGGATTTAACAAAATGTTAAATATTACTTGTAGAAAAAGGGACAGCGTCATGTCGGTCCTCTGAGGCATGTGTTGTGAGTATTGGACCCACTAGCCTGTGTGTGACATATAAGGAAGAACTTTACAAAACACAATGGAGTTTTGGCAGCCTTACTTTCACATCAGGATCACCAGAGGCTGGGGACGATCACAGCAGGACAGAGAACAACGCAGGAAACGGTCCTGGATGGGATGGCAATCCACCTCTGGAAACACACTTACCTACCCAGGAGACATTTTTCAATCACCGATCAACTTAATCAGCACGACTTTGTAGGTACTTGAGGAAAAGCAACGAAAATTTGAAGAGAACGTCAAGACTCCATGCAGACAATGATGGGGCGACGGATCCAAAACCCACAACACTGGACTAGTGACGCAGCTGCACAACACCCCCAAAATTGTGGGCACATGAAAATAAGAGACTGAAACTTCATATCTGAGTGATGTTTGTGAGTCTGTGTGCGTCAGCGCGTACTTTAAATTAGTCCAGTAAGCTGCATGCAAGAATGGGCCCTCTAAATCGATGCGGTCTAATGTGCGCGACTGCGCGCGTGAACGTGCGCTTTTAATTTGCCCGGTCTACGAGTGTAAGGATGTGTACATGAGCGTGCACTGTATATTGAATCGATCCAGTCAAAGATTATTAGGCTATGTGAGTGCGCGCTTCAAATGTGAAGAGTTCTGAAGAGTATCGGGTCCTGTGCCTGAGCACACGCTTTAAATCGATCCCGTCTGCGTATTCAGCTGCGTGCGTGAATACGCGCTTCAGATGTGTCGCTTTTTTTCGAGTATGCAGCTGCTTGCGTGATTGTGTGCTTTAAATCGGTCCAGCCTGAGCGTATTTTAAGACGCGTACTTTAGTATGCACTTTACATTTGTCCAATCTCAGTTGATTAGGCTTCGTGGGTGAATATCCACTTTAAAATTTCTCTTTTTGCGTGTGTGAGGTTGTGTTCGTGAGCGCGCATTTTGAATTGGTCTGGTCTATGTGTGTAAAATTGTGTGCGTGAACGTGCACTTTACATTTACCTAGTTTACAAGTGTGAATGTACGCGTTCGAACTACTGCATGTAACTAACTACTTCTTTGACATGCTGTAAAAAGATTTGTACTCCGTTCTTCGTATTAAAATATTCTATTGAAATAAATGTTGATGTTGAAATGGTCCACTCTGTGTGCGCTAAGCTGGATAGTGCTCGTTCACTTTAAATGTGCCCGACCTGAGCGTCAGGCTGTGCGCGTGAACTGATCCAGTGTACGTACGTGAACGTGAACTTTAAATATGTCCAGTCTTCATGTCAGCGCACATGTTGAATTGGCCCACCCAACGTGTATTCAACAGTGTACGTAGATTCCCACTTTAAACGGACCCAACGTTAAGTGTATTAGGCTCTGCTTGTGAATGTCCATTTTAAATTTGCCCGCTCAACCACTGTCAAGCATGGTGCGTGAGCGCGCAATATGAACTGTGCCATTAAGAGTGTGTTAATCTAAAGTGCGTGCGCGCGCATGATGAAATGGCCCACTCCGTGTGCATTAAGCAGTGTACGTTCATGTGATGTGTCAGGCTGTGTGCGTGCGCGCGCATGATGAAATGGCCCACTCTTAAGTGCATTAAGCTGTGTACGCGCATGTTCACTATAAACGTGTCAAGTCTATGAGTGCAGGCTGTGTCTGGGCGCGCACTTTGAACTGGCCCACTCTTTTAGGCTGTGTTCGTGAATGTCTACTTTAAATTGGCCCAGTCTAAGTGGATTAGGCCGCGTTTCTGAATATCTGCCTTAAATTTGCCCAGCCAGTCTAAACGTATTAAACTGATGTGCGTGTGCGCGCATGATGAAATGGCCCACTCCGTGTGCATTAAGCAGTGTACGTTCATGTGATGTGTCAGGCTGTGTGCGTGAGCGCGCACTTTGAATTGGTCCAATCTAACGGGCTGTGCTCGTGCATGTAAATTGGTCCCGTCTATGTAGATTAGGCTGCGTTTGTGAAAGCTCCCTTTAAATTCACCTGGTTTTTGGGTGTTAGGCTATGTGTCCGAGCGTCCATTTAAATCGGTCTAGTCAGAGAGAGTGTGGCAGTGTTAAGTGAGCGCGCATTTTAAATCGGCCCAATCCAAATGAGCAAGTGCGACCTGCGATCGATCAATTGTCGCTTTATCCACCGATGACTTTGGACTTTTGCCCGATGTTGTTGCCGACAGCGAAATTTGACAAAGAGAAAGTGGATGGAGGTGACATTCAGTTTTGGGTGCTGGTGTAAAATATTTCATTACTAAAACCGTTTTATTGGGGTCCATTCTCACGGAACCTATTCCAATATCTTGTCTTCTTGCATTGAATGGACAGTTAAGCTGAACAGGGAAGCGAGCGGCTCCCAAAGCGGACCCTCGAGGGACAGCCGACGCCGCTCTTCTCTCCCGGCAGGCGTGCTATCTGTCTTGTAGTCCGACAGATTAATTACAGGTGTAAAACGACAGGCAACTTGTAGATCCACCAGTCCGCCGCCCCCCAACCCCACCTCATCCGTCAGCGGTGCGGATCAAGATAAACTTCAAAACCAGAGGTGCGACGCCCTTCATCTCCTGGTAGTTGGCTGCTGGCGGGCTGCCTGCAGCAGTCTGCCCCTTTCATGTGGTCGGGGAATGATTCCCCGTTTACTTTACTTTTTTTTTTTTTTGTTTGCGATCTCCCCCTCAAGTGTGACTTTTTTATTCTTACATTATTTATTTATTTTTTAGAAGCGGCTTTTCCAGCCCACATCTGGCAGCAGTCGAGCCACCTGCAAGAGAAGCCCGCGTCCCCTAAGGCTTAAGAGCACAAGGCACCAGCAGCTCAGAACGGCCCGCGGACAAAGTGCTTCGCTTCATAGTCGCTGCTCTGATTAAATCAATAAGGTGTCTGCTCAGACAGACCCCCAAAACACCGACACCCCCCATACCCACCCCATGCTATATTCCCTCCGCCTACTTCTCGGCATCGGCGCATCTCACTTATTTGTCACCTTACAGGTCAGCTGTGCATTGACCGCCAGTGGCCCCTCGCGCCTTCTCAACAGGGGCTGCTGACAGAAATACACGCCATCCACCTGTCGTGTTTCATAATAACAACAAACGAGCTTGGATGTCATCACCAGCACGCCATCTCATGCGCACTGCAATTGGACCCTCCTCAATACACCAAGAGTCAAGGGCGCGGGTGGGAGGGCTTAAATGACCAATAACTCACCTCACCAGCACACACGCACATTTAGGGGGGGCGCACGGTCATTAGGTTCAGGGCATTGGGTTTACATTTTGTACTGGTCACACTTCGGGACGAGAATTTTTTCCTCCTATCAGTACTGGGAAGTGGAACCAAATTACTGCAGATGTTCCGTTTATGGCGATTACAACGACATTCGATCGAAGACCCAGACGGGTGTCTCCCAGTAAGCTTCAGGTGCTGCAGGTATAGCCTACTGGTACTCACTGGCGTGACTAGAAAAGGTGCTGGTACTCTAAGTAGAAAATGGGAGAGGTGCCAGCATGGTGTACTGGTGACCACTGTCCCACTTGAGACACTGCCTCATATTCTGATTCTCTACATCCCAGAATGAGTGGGCTTGGTTACATGGATAATGTTATGGATCACAGATTATATGATATGCTACAAGCGACACTAAGAACAGACTGAGTGATCCTAATCAGTCAGGCTTCAAGAGGGGCCAGTCCACTGAGATGGCGCTATTCATTGTTGTTGATGCCATACAGCTCCGTTTAACATTTAAAGCCTTAAATGGCCGAGGTCTGGCTTACTTGTCTGAACTTATCACGACTTACAAACCTGAGCGCACACTAAGATCTCAAGATGCTGGTCTGCTTATGATTCCAAGAATTAATAAAATAACAGCAGGAGGTCGAGCTTTTAGTACAGGACCCCCTAAACTGTGGACTGGTCTGCCTGCTACTATAAGAGATGCCCCTTCGGTCTCAGCTTTCAAATCCCGGCTGACAACTCACAACTTCAGCTTAGCACACCCTGACTAGAGCTGCTTGATTAACTGTACAGACTGTCATTAGCACTAAAACATAAGTAGCGGTCAGTCAGTCGGTCGGTCATTTTCCAACCCGCTATATCCTAACACAGGGTCACGGGGGTCAGCTGAAGCCAATCCCAGCCAGCACAGGGTGCAAGGCAGGAAATAAATCCCGGGCAGGGCGCCAACCCACCGCAGCATAAGTAACACGATAGCTATAATTAGTTACTAACCCTCACCTATTCTGTTTCTCTTTTTGGTACTCAAATGTGGCACTTGGTGCCACGGCCTACCATTCGCCTGCCTGAGGTAAAGTCATCCCTGATGGAGGATCACAGGAATCATCACGTAGAGTGTCCCTTTCATCGGATTGGCTGTCTCAGCTGTGGAATGGCCAATAGGGAGAGAAAGCTTGATGGCTGAGTTCTCCAGGACTCTGAACAAATCCTATTATGGGATATCATCTACTGTTAAATTACTGTTACTCTTTGAACTGCCTTTCCCGAGGTTTCTTCCATTTTTTCCCTACAGGGATATTTTTTTTTTGTGAGTTTTTTCCCTGTCTTCTTCGAGAGTCAAGGCTGGGGGGCTGTCAAGAAGAAGGGCCTGTTAAAGCCCATTGTGGCACTTCTTGTGTGATTTTTGGGCTATACAAAAAATAAATTGAACTGTATTGTATAGAGCTGGCAAGCACTACCAACATGTCATCTGCCCTCATCCTTCTAGATCTTTCCTCTGCCACTGACACGATCAACCAGCAGGTCCTCCTTGTCAGTATCTCTGACCTCGGCATCACTAGGATCGCCCTCTGGTGGTTTGAGTCCTACGTCTTGGGCAGATCCTGGTGTCAAGAGAGGGGTCGTTGCTCAGAGTAGGGGGTGGATGTGTTGGACTATAAAGTTCAGAGGTGCTCTCCTTCGTCTGGTCCTACAGAAAGCAAGCTTCTGATTACGATGAACCGTCTGCATTCGAAAAGTCTCCTTAACAAAAGACCCCAATTAGACATCAATGGACGAGTGGTAAAAGTGAACGCTACGTCGTCGCAGGTGCTGTGTGCGCCTTCTGCTGTCTGTCAGCGTTATGACAACAGTTGAAAGAATTGGCAACCATATCAATTAAATTTGAACTGAAAAATATGCATTTGATGTAAACTACGTGTCAGACTCCATCAAAAGGACTGCTGCTAAGAGGGTGGATAAAGAAGAACTACAGGAGATGATGATGTCAGTGCTCAAAACACCCGAATCGATAAATCTGCCTAACGACACCAGTAAAGCATGGACAAGGCTGCACAACATCCACCTTCTGACTGTACTTTAAACAAAAAACTGAAGACATTTAATACGACCATCTAATTGGAAACCCAAACATGCTGTGACACAACGGCTGCAGCGTTTTAACACGTTATGTATCCACAGACCACAAAGCTCATCTAAATGTGACTTGCTGTTGTTATGCTGTATAGTGATGCAATACTCAAAATGACAGAAAGATATCGTAGCAGACAGAAGCATGTCTCAAACATGTGGGGCCCTGTCACTGTAGCTGTGACAAAATACATTACGTTGCATCTGGTTGTTGTGTCTCTTTAATTCCAACAGATGTCACATCACAAACATTTTTAGTAATGAAATGCATTGCATCTGTCATTCCAACAGATGGTGCATCACAAACAGTTTTAATAATGCATTTCATTACTACAAATTAGTGTCTATGTATGTGTGAGTTCCTCTGGTTGCTATGTCTCTTTCATTCCAACAAATGGCACATCACAAACAGTTTTAGTAATAACATGGTTATTACCCTTTGTCATTCTAACAGATGGTGCATTACAAACAATTTTAATGATGCATTCCATTAATAGAAATAAGTGCCTGTGTATCTGTGAGTTTATCTGGTTGCTATGTCTCTTTCAATCCTACATCACAAACATTTTTAGTAATGCATAGCATCTGTCATTCCAACTGTTGGCACATCACAAATATTAATGCTGCTTTTATAAATCCCATACCAATTGGCATATAACAGATAAATATGCATTGCATTTGTCATTCTAACAGATGGTGCATCAGAATCATTAACACTACTTTTACGAATCCCATACCAAATGGCATATCACAGAGACATTTGCATTGCATGGGCACTGCCAACATTCATGCTGAGTTCTACATTGATGGATACCCGTCTTAGCTGACAAATTGTTTTCTTTTTTCACTGAAATCTGTCAAAGCATCACTGGGATTTTCCCCATGGACCATGACACCTATTCTCTTTTTGTTGTGCAAGACAGTTCGCCTCCTTCACTTGTCCGTCCACCTTATTGGTCAGTGGTGCTGCTGTTCAGGTGTTCATTTGCATAAACTGGAAAAACCCAATTTCTGTGCTGTCAGCGTGGAGCCAAAAAAGAGACCCAGTGTATTAGAGTAGCCCTCTTGCTACAGCATTATTATTGGCAAATAATAAAAGGATAAGCGTCTGTGTCAATACCGAGTAGTTGCAGGTTAGTCAGATAACACCGCGATATCACATAACGGCCACAACGTCAGTCATGAAACACCCAGCGAACACCTGGTTACACTATGGTTAAAATTAGGGCTGTGTAGATGGCATTCTATGACATACTGCATACCTGTCGAAGTTAGACCCATCTCGTCTGTGTGTCTGTCTAGATGCTTTGTCTCAGTCACTGCAATAGATCATGCATCACAAACATTAACGCTGCTTTTACGAATCTCATACCAAACGGCAATTAACAGACACATCCCATGGTGCACTGCAAACTGCAATCACCCAGGGCTGTGGTGATTACTTGCATTTCAACCAGTCTTAGACGGGCAGCACAGCTAGTCTGAAAATATTTTGTAATGTATGTAACAGAATGAATTGCATTTATCATTCCAACAGATGGCACATCCCAAACATTAACATAGCTTTTATGAATTCAATACCAAATGGCATATAACAGAGAAATATGCATCGTATGGTGCACTGCAAACATTAACGCAGATATATTGTTTATCTATCTATCTATTATATAGCACCTTTGACATGTATCTATTTTATACCACTTTTCATGTCTATCTATCAATCTATCATATAGTGCCTTTCATATCTCTATCCATCTCTTAGATAGAGAGATGTGAAAGGCACTATATATGATATAACAGATAAATAGATAGACATGAAAGACGCTATATGATAAATAGATAGATTTGAAAGGCACTATGTGATAGATAGACATAAAAGGTGCTACATAATAGATGTGAAAGGTGCTATATGATAGATAGATAGATAGATAGATAGATAGATAGATAGATAGATAGATAGATAGATAGATAGATAGATGTGAAAGGCACTATATAATAGATAAATAGATAGATGTGAAAGGCACTATATAATAGATAGATAGATAGATAGATGTGAAAGGCACTATATAATAGATAGATAGATAGATGTGAAAGGCACTATATGATAGATGGATTTGAAACGCACTATGTGATAGATAGACATAAAAGGTGCTACATAATAGATAGATGTGAAAGGTGCTATATGATAGATAGATAGATAGATAGATAGATAGATAGATAGATAGATAGATATGAAAGCCATCTATCTGTTATATAGTGCCTTTCACTCTATTATATAGCACCTTTCATGTCTATCTATCTATCTATCTATCTATCTATCTATAAATTGTAACAAATTTCAGCTTTTTAACTAAACAAGAAAACTTTTTTGCTAATGAATGAGTGAGCATCAACTTTGTACCTTATATACTGTATATACAAGTATATATATAGATATAAACATTAACATTAAATACATATACTGTATAATGAAATGAAAGGACCCCATAACATACTGTACATAAAAAACGGTGAAGAAAGGAAGTGGTAAAAAAAAGGAAAACGTTACCAAAATAGCCATAGAAAAGAGTCATATCTCTCTCTGTATATAGGACTGTAATACCATCAGGTATGAGATTTAAGAGCGCAACTGGAATACAAGGGAGGGTCAGAGTCAGGAAAACAACACTCAATCATTAAAGCCAAGAATCACAAGACAGAAGTCAAAGTCAGAAGGAGTGTGGAGAGTTCAAGAGCCAGAGAAACAAAACAAAGAACATTCTTTAATAAACACATAAATAAATAAAGAAATAGTTTGAAAGTTTTAGGAATCCATGTAGTCGCATAAGGAAGCAAACCCCTGGATGACCTTTTATGATGTTGCACCTTGATTGACAGGCCACAGCCTCTGAGGACACACCCACTCTGGGACTCTGGGAATCAACAATAGCGCCATCCAAATCACAAATCAAAATAAAACTTTAACTACTGTATATTTTAAACATAAATGAACCCAATGGATACCTTTGGGTAAAACCCCGTACCCTGCAGAAGTAAATGATATTCAAAGCAGGAGTCCCTAACAAAATTAAAAAACAGATGTAATGTCATCTGGCGTCCACAAGAGGGCTGCATATCCGGTGAGCAGAGGAACTAGAACCACAGAGAAAGATGGAAGTCCAGTGAACAGAGCCCCCTAAATGTCCATCAAAAGGCAAGACCACCAAATACTAAGAACTGAAAATCTGGTATCGCTGAAATCAATCTGTCTCAGCAATTGCTGGGACGTGACTTCTTATGGAAATCGAGTTTGCATGCTCTCCCCGTGTCCATCTGTGTTTCCTTCCCACAATCCAAAGGTATGCAGATGAGGTGGATGTGTGTGTGTGTGTGTGTGTGTGAGTTGACCCTGTGATTTACTGCCACTCTCTCCAGGTGTTGTTCCTGCCTTGCACCCGATGCTTGCTAGGACGGACCCTAGCTTCTACATGACTCTGCCCAGAATAAGCAGATTTGAAAATGGATGGACCGATAGGTGGAAGGCAATCAAGTCGATATCCTAACTGACTTAATACAGGGATTGTATGGCAGCATGGGGTGGGTGGAAATGTTTGGCCTGTAGCTCTAAACTGGCCCTGTATGGATAAATAGGACCTCTGGTGATCTGGTGCTTCCTACTGGACTGGGATTTTTTTTTGGATTATTTTATATAGTGCCTTTCACACTTAACAACAACCTCATAACACCTTAAATGTGCCTACCTAACCAAAGGGGCCAGAAAAAGGTGAGAGACATAAAGGCGGAAGGACAGCGAGAACATGACAAGCCACCAATTAACATAGTGCCCTTTACCCCTCTCCAATTAATGTCACCTCTGACCCCTGACATTACATGGCCCGGGCCCTCAAACGTCATCGGCAGGAAGGCTCTCATTCCTGTATTAGCTGACAATTTAGGACACTTGTGGGGCTTGTAATTACAAGATGGTATCAAGAGTCAGCACAATCGCCACACCAGGCCAAGGAGGTCCAGCAGTCAATGGGTCAGCATCTTTCATTCCAAAAGAGTCAAAAATGGGGCAGAGGATGCTGTGAATTCCCCACAAAGCTCCATCAACATGGCTGAAACCAAGGATGGCTGGGCACAAGGGGTGTGTAGCACCCATGGTAAGGGTGATGAGGCTGAAGTTTGGAGGAGCACTGGGTACACAGCAGGCATGACCCACAAGGATGGCACCAGTCCCCCTCACTCCACCCCATCACACTTTCACCTTGTGCCCAGCCATGCTTGGGTCAGCTGTGTTGATGGACCTTTGAGGGCAATTCTGTCACCAGCCCATCGTCGGGCCCATAAGTCATACAGCTGATGGGAACAAGCACCCTCTCGTCCTCAGACCTGCTTAAGGGTTGTAGATGTCTCACTGCCTCCTCCATTGGCATCAGGTGCCGGGCCACTG